>NW_024070189.1:14679846-15180086 GCF_014754425.2 Oryx dammah | reverse complement strand
AGCCAGCCCCGAGCCAGGTGCAGCCGGGTCGGACAGGGGGCGGCGCGGCGGGGCGGCCGGGGACGCCCTCTCCCCGCTGGCCGAGCCCCGGGCCGGCTCAGCCGCCCGGCCTCACCTTGTGGCTCTGGTAGGTCTCGAGCGCGCGGATCGCCGTCTCGGTGAGCTTCACATGCAGTACGGTGATGTGGTCCTGTCCCAGCCGCCCGCACGACAGCCCGTACCGCTGCTCCTCCCGCAGACCCGCCGCCGCCGCCGCCCCCCCTGCCGCCATCTTAAACTCCCCGGGGTGCCGCCGCCGACGCCGCTCGGGCTCCAGCCTCCACTGCGGCCGCGGCTGCTCGGGCGTCTGCAGCCGCCGCCACAGCTACGGCCATCCCGCTGCTGACGTACTGTCATATACTGCGCGCAGGCCAGACCTCCGGCGGCCACCGCCGCCGCCCGCCCCGCCCTCCGGCCTCGCGCCCCGCCCCTGGCTCGTCTCATTGGCCCCCGGGGCTCCTCAGGACCGCCCTTATTGGCCACCTCCCACTCTCACGGGGGCGGAGCCCAAAGTCGCCGGAGTTTTGCTCCCGGGACGGGACGTCCGAGAGGTGAGAGGCTGACGTCGAGGTGACGCACCAACTTAATCACATCTGACGTCACGCCTGGTCGGCTTGCTTCACTGGCGGCTGTTGGCCAGGCCGGTTTGGGGGTGTGTGGGGGAAATCTCCTGCTAATTTAGGGTGTCCAGGTTGCCTGGTCTGACTCCCTGAAGGCCGAGCTCCGCCCCTTGGGGGGGTACTTGGAGCTGGGAGTGTAGTGGAGGAGACTCTCTTCCTGCGCTGGTGGTCCTTGGAGAGGGAGATTCCCTACCCCAAATTGATGGCCAAGTAAAGACTTCGTTCCCCGACGGCTGCTTTAGCCTGTGGAGTAGGATGTGTGTGTGTGAGGGAAGGTCGCAGTCGCTTGTGGAGAGTTGCTCCTCAGAACTCATCGCTTTGATGAGCGGCTGGAACTGGGGAGGAGGACGCTCTTCTTCGTCATCATTTCGCCCGAAATTTGAAATTAGCGAGTTGGTCCCCGGCTTTGAAGAATTCTGCTAGATTGTGTGAAGCCTCTTAACGAACGTGAAGCTAGTTTAGGAACCGGTACCTGAGGCTTTGGTGCGGTGGGCACAGCAGAAAACGGAAATTGAAGGGTTTTCCCACGCCGTGCCGGGTTGCCATCCCGGAGAAATGTATTCCGTTCCTTTGGAATTCTCCAAAGTAGGAGCAGGGTTATGTATAAATTATGCATGCACGCATGGGACTTGGGGCGGCACTTAGGGTTTTCTTTTCGAAGGGCAGTAGGAGAGTTTAAGTGGCCTTCACTTATATTAAGAGACACAGCGACACCATGCCCCGGTTTCGTCTGGGTTCTGTCCGTTTCATCTGACAGGGAGGTGTTTGAGCTGTTGCTGTTAAGTGGAGGAGACCGGCGCGTGAGGGGGTGAGGAGGCTGGGTGCACATTCCGTTCCTCGCGACGCTCCGTGTGTGGGCGTGGCTAAAGGAAGACGCCTAATCCCGAGCGCTTTTCAGCGCGGCGTGTGGATCCACTGGACAGGCTTCCGGTCAGACGATGAGTTAACCGGGGATCGGCGACACCAGATATTTAAAAAAGCAAACTATTCAAAGGCATGAAACTACTGCAAGGTCTTTTTTTTTTTTTTAATTATTTAAAAAAATTTGAGACGCTTTTTTGTTTCCCTCAGATTGTAAAACTCCGTTGCGTTTGACAGGGATGTCCCCAGAAAAAATGTATAGGCATTTAATCAGTGTTTCCCATACTTTTAAATTGGATAGTGCCATTATTTTTTTCCAGGCAGTTCCAAGTGGGAGTTTTCCATGATTCACCTCCCGCTTTTAATCAATCCTCTACCGTTCATGTACACTACCTCTTGTTTCAGACCCTTGAGCCTTACAGATGACAGAACAGATTACAGATTCGTTCTGTAAACAAATTACTGAACGAATCCTCCTTCCATAGAATATGGGTTAAGTGGAAACGCCTGTATTAAGTGTTGTTACACCACAGGAAAGCATTTTTTAAATGGACTTAATTTCAACCCACTAGATTCTGCTTGCTGTTAAGACATGATTAACACTTGTTAATCTAGTTTACTAGAGTGTTTAATTATCTAAATTCATTAAATAAGCCAGGCAATCACAAAATAATTTAAAAAGTAATTTTATTCTTAAATTATTCTTTTCTCCTGTTGGCTTTACTTTAATAGGGAAGGACTGACCACATATCCAAAGCTTTAATTATTTGGGGGTGGGGGGTGGGAGAGACTGACCAGAACAAGTAAAACCTGTATACTATTCCTTTTTTGGTGAAGGTGGGTAAATCCCCGCCCACATGGCATCTTAACTTGGCCTCCTCTTACTCAGAACTTCTGATGACATCCACAGGGTGGGGAAGGAGCTAGGGTGGTTTTCACTATAGTTTTTAAATGTCTGACCTGCAGGCAGTTAATAGAAATTGATTTTTTTTTCTTAGTTGTGATAAGAAAAAGTTTTTCTTGTTGTATTTTAGTGAGTAACCTAATCTTTCAGCGAGTATTACAGTATATTATTGTAGTGAGTTAATGTCTGTATTTTCTCCCTTTGGAGCATTTCAACTATGGAAGGAAGCAATGACCATGTGTTAATACAAAGTAACAGGGTAATCTAGTTGTGTGTTTCTTCACTGCAAAGTACACATTATGCCTGCCTGAATCAATTGGGCAAGTTGTGATGCTGATAAAGGTAACTCATTCTCAGGGGGCTGATGAAAGTTGCTCTTTGGGAGGTTTGCTATTTTATAATTATTTTTAGTTTTTAGTTATTATTCAGTTTCATTAACAAACAATTATTGAATGCTAAATAAATGTAAAATGCTGTGGAAGATTTAAAAATGAAACAGCATAGTCTCTTATTTAAAGGGATTTTCTGTTTGAATATGGGGAAGGAACCTACAAACTCAAAGCAAAGAGATTAGAGAATTAGTAAGGGCTAAATTTGGGTGGTAGAGTTTATGAGCTTAAAGCTTCAAAGAAAGAGTCTGGAGAAGTTTTGTGGAGGTGTAGACCTTGAACATTTTTTGAGGTTTTAGTAGATTCTATCTAGATAAGTAGAGCTGGTAAAGATGGGGAGGGGCCAGCTAAAAGTGATCTTAATGATGATTCTAGCTAAACTCAATCATTTATGAATGAGGAGGCTGAGACACCATTAATTTAAAAGCAAGCTGCCTAATCTATTACAACTAGGAGAGGCAGAGTCTGCATCAACTCTAGTCACTATTTACACTGAGGTAGCTATTGTTTAGACTTAATAACTGAGAATAAATCTCTTATATATGATAATTCAGTGCAGAAAAAAGGCTAAAAGGAAGTAACCTGGTTCAGGACCTGGTCTGTCTCTCATGTCTAGTGTGCAGTGCAGACAGAGGTTGTGGGAACATCAAGGCCATCGCTGACCTTCAAGTGCTGGGTCACCCCTCTTTCTGAGTTGCCATGTATTTAATGACAGTTTCTCACTTCTCCTTTGAAACTGAGGTCACCAATTCAGGTGCCTTCAGGGACCATTAGTTACCCAAATAAGCCAGACGGTATGCCATAGGTACTGAAGGTGCTGGACTGTGGTGAGTTATGGGTGATTAAAAGGCTCAGTGACTTTCTGGTCTAGCTGTGTGCTGCTAGGGGCCTGCAGGGGCCCAATGTTGTCTGATGTAATTTTTCAAGAAAAGCTATAAATCAAATATTTTTACATGAGCTTTCTAAGTTTATTTATTGGCACCTAACTGAAAATCTCAATAAACATTTTGTGGACATTAGAGAAGTCTCTTGGCCTGAGTTAGCTCAACTTTCTAGTTTTCAATCTCTGCTATAATGCTTTTCAGTGCAGAAGGCCTTTCTGTCTTATATTGATACGTCTTAGTACTTTTGTGAGTTATTTATTGAAGCCACTTATAGCATTGTTCGTACTAATGTGTTAATCCAATTGTAAGACATTAGTAGGGACAATTATATAAGTGGCTTTAAGAAATGGAAACAGTGACAGACTATTTTCTTGGGCTCCTAAATCACTGCAGATGGTGACTGCAGCTATGAAATTAAAAGATGCTTGCTCCTTGAAAGAAAAGCTGTAACTAGCCTAAATAGCATATTAAAAAGCAGAGACATTGCTGGAAAAGCTATGGCTTTTCCAGTAGTCCAGTATGATTGTGAGAGTTGGACCATAAAGAAGGCTGAAGGCTGAAAAATTGATGCTTTTGAGTTGAGATGTTGGAGAAGACTCTTGAGAGTCCCTTGGAGAGTCCCAAGGAGATCAATTCAGTCAATCCTAAAGGAAATCAATCCTGAATATTCATTGGAAGGACTGATGCTGAAACTGAAGCTCCAATACTTTGGTCACCTGATGGGAAGAGTCAGCTCATTAGAAACCCTGATGCTGGGAAAAATTGAAGGCAGGAGAAGGGGACGACAGAGGATTAGATGGTTGGATGACATCACTGACTCAATGGACATGAGTTTCAGCAAGCTCTGGGAGATGGTGAAGGACAGGGAAGCCTGGCATGCTGCAGTCCATGGGGTTGAAAAGAGTTGGACACGACTGAGCGACTGAACAACAACAACATCTTAATACAAGGCAGTAATTTCTGTTACGAAAAGAGAACACAGAACCTTACAGAGTTATAGCTGAGCTCTCTGGAAGAATATCCAGGTGGGAATTCTTTCCCCCTTGGAATTCTCTGTTCCTTATGCCTCTTTCCCTCCCATTGGGTTTGATCCCACAACATTGCACTGCTCTTCCTTCAAGACTTTACCCAGTCCTGTGCAAAAATCTCCCCCTTTCCTTGGGCGCAACCGAAATAGTAGTTTTATGGTTTTATAGGAACTTCACCAAATGTTCATAGAGAATAAGGCTGCAGGACCTACAGGAGGCACATAAATATTTTTTGCCTAAACACAGATCCAAACAGTCCATTCTGAAGGAGAGCAGCCCTGGGATTTCTTTGGAAGGAATGATGCTAAAACTGAAACTCCAGTACTTTGGCCACCTCATGCACAGAGTTGACTCATTGGAAAAGACTCTGATGCTGGGAGGGATTCGGGGCAGGAGGAGAAGGGGATGACAGAGGATGAGATGGCTGGATGGCATCACTGACTCGATGGATGTGAGTCTGAGTGAACTCCGGGAATTGGTGATGGACAGGGAGACCTGGCGTGCTGCGATTCATGGGGTCGCAAAGAGTTGGACACGACTGAGCGACTGAACTGAACTGAAACACAGATTTTAAGCTGAACAGTTGTTTGGTCGTGTGTGATTATTTTTAACTCCATCGCATTCAAGTGTACCTGGAGAAGGAAATGGCAACCCACTCCAGTATTGTTGCCTGGAGAATTCCATGGACGGACGCTACAGCACAGGGGGTCGCAAAGAGTCAGACGCGCCTGAGCGACTAACACTTATTCAAGTATAAGAAATATCACAAGGCATTGTTTATCATCATCATTGTAAGCTAAGTCTGGCTCTGAGTGCCACCACCCACCCCACCACCACCCTCGCCCACCCCCGCCATCTCACCATGTGATAAAACAATAAATTTACAGGTCTTTCAAAGGTCCCAGAGTATATGGGGAGAGTCTTTGGTCTCTGTCCTTTGATGCTGGTATAATCCATTAGAAGCTCAAGAATTTCCCTTTAGGATGAATTTGAATTTGGGGATGGGAGGAACTAGGGGACACAAATTAAAACTGGGTTTACATAGCAAGCATATTGGTTTTACTTTAGATTGTATGTTTATATGGCTGTTTTTATTGAGGGTATCATTGATGGGAAGCTATCCCCGCTCTGGGGCTTCCCCGGTGGCTCAGCAATAAAAAAATCCACCTGCTAATGCAGGAGACGTGGGATCCATCCCTGGGTCAGAAAGAACCCTACAGAAGGAAATGGCAGTTCACTCCAGTGTTGTTGCGTGGAAAATTCCACGGACAGAGGAGCCTGGCAGGCTACAGTCCACGGGGTTGCAAAAGTCTTGGCAGGACTTAGGGACTAAACAACAAAACAAATCCCAGCTCTCGACTACTCTCAGTATAGTCTCTTAGTCTCCAAAGTTCTTTCCTCCTCCTAGGACCCTCTGATTCTTTTCAAAAATTGTAATCTGGGAGTAAGAAAAATATATCCCTCTCCCCAACCCCTTCCAACCTTCTTCCCTCCAGTTCAGATACTTTCTTCCTCTCAGTGGTGCTGTGTAGGAGGTGAGGTGGGTAGGCGCTCTCTCTCATTCTCTCAGGTACAAGGGAAACACTACTCTAGCTTCCTAAGACAGGGATACCAGTCCTGATGGACACCTTTCTGGGCTTCTCTCCCTCTTTGTCCCTTGCCATTCCTCACCTGAAGAGCGGTCTCTAGGAAGTTAGGAAGTTGTATGTACTTTGAAAGCAAAATGGTTTAATTCTCCTAAGAAACGTCCTGTCCACAGAATTGCACAATATAGTGTCCAAAATTTCCCTTTCTCCCACATGATAGTTGGTTCTGTGGATTTTCAGCCTAGTGCAAAGTGCCCTGAAAGGTGTCAGATGAGCTTGAGAATGAGAAAGGTGGTAAAGATTGACCCCACAACTCTGTTTCCTTGTTATTTTGTACTGAAAAGGAGCACATGTATTTCTGAAGAAACGGGAAGACTAGAGGGGGCAAAATGCCAGTTCAGCTTTTCTCTTTAAAACATGGTAATAGTGGACCAAATGCCATCAACATCAAGAACAGTATTGATAGTAATAGCTGAATTCCCGATGGGACTTTGCATTTTAAAAACGGTTAAGTTCTGTTTTCTCTTTGAATTTTCTCTCTGTACTCTTTGAGGTAGTCATTGTTTTATATTCTTTTTACCTTTAAGTGATACACAGGGAGGCTGTGTGTCACCCAATTGGTAAGTGATCGAGCTTGGCCAGAACCTAAGATTTCCTTTTACAAATCTAGCTCTTCTTTGGTCATGGCTCTAAATCTGTAGAATTACTGAATGTGTCAGGTTATCACAGTAAATTCATAAAAATGAAATGGTTGGTTCTACTTTGGGGGGCAGCTTGGGAGTTGGTTTTGTTGTTGGTCTTGAAAGAAAGAGTTAAGTCATTTGAGTCACCTCTTCCACACAAACACCAAATAGTCTATTGAATAGTTAGAAGATAAATAAAATGATCCACTCAGCTTTGGTTTATTATAGCTAGCATACTGACTTTAGTGAGATTTATGAAAGCTAGTAATAATTGTATTTTTTATGTATGGCACAATCTGTGATATATTAGAATTCTTGGTATAACAAATATGTGCCCAGGTGCCCATATGAAGGTGCTCATCTTGGAAGTTCCCTGGTGGTCCAGTTGTTAGGACTCTGAGCTTTCACTGCAGAAGGTGTAGGTTCAGTCCCTGGTCAGGAAACTAATAAGATCCTGCAAGCTGTACAAGGTCAAAAAGAAAAAAAAGGAAAGAAGAAAATGCTCATCTCATGCTTTTAATTTATAAGGATTTACAGTTGTTATATCTTTGCTTTTATTGAATGTTGTTCATATCCAACATGTAATAAATGATTTATTTGATAATGAGTCTCTAGTCAAAAGCACGATCCTCAAAGGCAAAATACCACTCTCTTTATAACATGGTTTCCAGAACGAATTATGGCAAAAAGTAGAAAAAATATGTATCATACATATGAACATGGAAGCTTTTCTGTTTCTACTTAGAGAATTAGAATTGTAATTGCCCTGATCCCATTTTGTTTTCAGTCATCAATTAATTCAAGTATCATGTTTATCATGTTTTGATCTGTTATGACCTACTATTTGGGAGCTTTTTATTTGGGAGATTTTGCTGTTGCTTTGGATTTTGGAAATGTAAGAACCAACATGACCTTACAGGGTAGAACATTTATAGAATTAGAAACAGGGCAACATAGTTTAATAAGATTTGAGATATGAGAATAAGGGATCTTAGATGAGAAGCACCACTCAGGCACTAATTCAGTCGTGTAGGAGTTGTGGATTGTTGGAACATATTCAGCTCACGGTGTTGGGAAAAGCTTCATGGAAAAGTTAGTATTGAAACGTCAAAGGCTTGGGGCTGTGATAATGGGAATATTGAAATATTCTAAGTTTAGGGATCTTCTAAGCAGTGGTTAGCTATCACAGTGTGTTTGGGGGAAAGGACCGTAATCTGGTTTAACTGCTGTACGGGGCACATGAAGGTGGATGTGACAGAGCCAGAAAGATGAGCTGGGGACAGATTATTAAGAGAGCTTTCAGTAGTGGGTTAAGGAGCTTGGACTTTTATCTGTGAGCAGTAGGGAACCTTTGGAGGCTTCTGATCAGGAAGTGGCATAATCAAATCATACGTTAGGACTCTTCAGGTGATAGCAGTATGAATAATGAGTTAGAGTAGAGGGATACTGGAGAAAGGAAGTTGAATTAAGAGACAAAAATAATAAGCCTGGGGCAGTGGGGCGAATTGGGAGATTGAGATTGACAGATAGACACTATTCTGTATAAAACAGATAACTAATGATGACCTACTGTACAGCTCAGAGAACCCTACTCAATGCTCTGTGGTGGACTAAATGGGAAGGAAGTCTAAGAAAGGGGGGATATATGTGTATGCGTAACGGATTCACTTTTGCAGTACAGTGGAAACCAACACAACCTTGTAAAGGAGCTGTACCCTAATAAACATTAATTAAAAATAAATAAAAATTAAAGCCTGTGTTAGGGTATTGACATTGTGAGTAGAGAAAAGGAGGTGGCTATTAAAGGCTCTGCAAGGTAGAGCTGACGGATTTAACAGTTTATTTGGCTAAGAGGTGAGTGAGCGTGTGGAGCCACAAACAACTACTAGCTTCAAGTCTGGCTTACTATATGATAGTATTGATATGAAAATAAATAAAATCAGAAGCTGATTCAGGTTCGAAATAGTGGTAGGATGTGTGTGTGTGAATATTTGGCAGTAATTTGCAAATGTGGGTCTTAGGCCTCAGAGTCAATTCCATTGAGATAATAGTAGAAGTCATGGGATTGGATGAGTTTTGTGAGAGAGGTTATGAGGAAAGAGGGGGAGAAAGAAAAGATCAGGAAATATTCCCAAATCACGCCCCACTGTAAGGGCTACAAACCTCCTTCATTTAGAAGCACGGCAATGGTGGGTGGTATTGACAAGGGTATCTTACACGTCTGAGGTGTGTGTGTGTGTCTTTCTGTACGTTTCCAAGATTTTCCAAAGAGTAACGTCATGCTCAATCACTTGCATACAAATATCTGTTTTGAAATGGAGAAAAAAAGGGTAGAATTAACAGCTGCCTCTTGGGCATTGGACTTATTCAGTGTGCACCTCATCCATGGGGCATGTTATGGCAGAAAGTAGGTATTAAAGGCCATAATGGGGGAGCCTGTAGGCACTTTGATCAGAAGTGAAGAGAGAACAAGAGATTACTGGGGAGAGAGTAAGCAGGAAGACCAAGGATCAGAGGAGGCTCTATATAATATGGGAATTCAGAATAGGGCACTATCAGTGTCAGTGGGAGGCATCCCTGGTGGCTCCGTGGTAAAGAGTCTGCCTGCTAATGCAGGAGACATAGGTTCGATCCCTGGGATTCTTGCCTGGGAAATCCCATGGACAGAGGAGCCCGGTGGGCTACAGTCCATGGAGTCTCAAAAGGGTCGAACACAACTTAGTGACTAAACAACTGTCTATGGCAATAATAAATACTGTGAAGCTTAAGTGATTACTTGTTAAAAAAAAAGCATTTAAGAAGAAGAGATTGTCGTACTACTAGTAGTCACATACTTACCGAATAAAGTTTCCCAGCTGTGCATTATTGTCCATCCTGAATGGATCAAAATTTCAGTTCAATTGTAGGAAATAATGTACACAAGGAAAAAGAAAGGAATACATTTGTCTCCAAGGACTGATATTGTTGCACAGTACTTAAAGTGGTAATGCCCTCCTTAAATTGTTATGGCAAATTAATTTTAACAATGACTAATTAACAGAAATGTGTTTATAATCTGTAATCTGATCTTGGAAGCAGGACCATTCACCGAGAATAAGGAGACTTGCTGTCTGTTTCTGTTTCTGTACCTCTTGATTCTTTTATCTTTGCCTTGAATATATTACTTCTCACGTGTAAAATTGTTTTAGGTAATTTAAATACTCCAGTTATTTCAGTTGTGATAGTTCTCTTCAATATTTCTTGACTGAGCCAACATAAAAAATATTAAAAGCATAAAGTATGACTTGATTTACTTGCAAAAGAATATTAGCCTCATATTGCAATATAAAATATATAAAAATCAATATGTTGTATACCTTAAGCTCACACAATTTTGTATATCATTTATATCTCAGCTTAAAAAATTATTAGTCTCTAATAGGGATATTCACATTTCTCAACAACAACAACAACAATCCAGAATATTAATGATCAATTGTGATTCTGACCCGTGGTGAAAAATTTGTACTGGAGTCAGCAAATTGTATTAAAACTTCAGTAGTATAGAAAGCCAAGCTGTATGATTTAGCTTTCAAAATGTTGGCATTTCTTGTGTTCTGCATGGAGCAAGAGGTCTGTCCTATGTAGATTTTAATTGATGAGTATCTGTTTCATTTTTAATTTCTGGAATCTTAAAAAAAATGTTTCTGTCTTGTGGTTTGAAAATTAACCTATTTTTTACATACTAACTCTAAGCATATCAATTTGAATAGATTAATTGAATGTTATTTTTGACTGTTTTCCAAAACAAAACATAGCATTGGAAATTTACTTTAAAAACAGAAAATTTGAAGGCATTTTTTTGGTTTGCAATCATGATTACAGAAGATTTACTGTAAACTATTCGTGTCAGCTCAAAACAAGCTCTTTAAAAGTGATTTTTAATTTACATACAGTAATATTTACTTCTAGTTTTATACATTTGACAGAATAGTTCTATGACTTCCAACAAACTCGCTCATGCTGTTCCTTTGTAGTCAGACTCTTCTCCCTTTGCTCTTAACCCCTGGCAACCGCTGGTTAGTTCTCTGTCCCTACAGTTTAGCTTTTTCAGAATGCCACATAAATGGAATCATGCATTATGTTGGCTCTTTGGTCAGGCTTCTTTCACTTAGCATAATGCATTTGAGATGCACCCATGTTGTTGAATGTATCTATAGTTAGGTCTTTTTTGTTGCTGAATAGTATTTCATTATGGATGCATCAAAGTTTGGTTATCAGTTGAAGGATATTTGCATTTTAATTTTTGGTGATTCTGAAGAAAACTGCTATAAACATTCACAAGTGGTTTTTTTGTGAACATGAGTTTTATCTCTCTTTGACAAGTACCTAAGAGTGAGATTAACTGCATATAGTAAGTATATATTTATTAATAACTTTAAACTGTTAAACTGCTTTCCAAAGTAGTTATCTCATTTCCATTTCTCTTTTTTGAGAGTTTGGGTTTTTCTGTGTACTTACCAACACTTTGTATTGTTAACTTTGTTTTTTGTTTTTCATTTTAGTCATTCTAGAGGATGAATAGTAGTGTCTTTTTATGGTTTTAATTTGAATTTCCTGAATGATTAATGATGTAGGGTGCCTTTTCATATTTGCTATTCTCATATCTTCTTCTTTGAAGGATCTTTTCAGATCTTTTGTCAGTTTTTAAAATTGGATTGTTTGTCTTCATATTATTGAGATTTGAAAATTCTTTGTGTAATCTAGGTACAAGTTCTTTGTCAGGTATGTGATTTACAAATATTTTCCCCTAATCTCTAGCTTGTTTTTTAATTCTCTTAAAGGATCTTTTGCAGAGCCAAAAGTATCATTTTGTAGAGCAAAAAAGGTTTTTAATTTTGATGAAGTCCAATTTATCAATATTTTAAAAAGATATAGTGTTTTTGGTGTTAAATCTAAGAACTCTACCTATCTCAAAGTCACAAAAATTCTCCATATGTTTCCCCTACATTTAAGTCTGTGGCCCGTTTTGACTTAATTTTTGTAAAAGATGTAAGATAAGTGTCTTGATCCATTTTTTTTCCGTGTAATACACCATTTGTTAAAAAGTTGATCTTTTCTCCACTGCATTGCCTTTGCACCTATGTCAGAAATCAGTTAGCCACAGTAGTTATGGGAGTCTATTTCTGGACTCTTTTTTCTTTACTGATCTATGTATCTGTCCTTTCACCAGTACCATACATTGTCATGATTATTGTAGGTTTATAGAATTAACTTTAGACATCTCTGCTAGGAGAAACAAATTATAGCATTCTGGTCAATTTCCTTTAAACTCTTATTATTAAGCAAATGGATTATTTCTCAACAATTTCAATGTCTTCTGTCTTTATTCAGTTTATATATTGATATAAATTCAGAACAGGCTGTAGCCATACTTCTTCTATCCCTTAGCTGGATAGAAAAAGGTCCCCACGGACTACGATATTTAACTCAAGTTTTCTCTGCATCACAATTGTTAGTCACTCAGTCATGTCTGACTCTTTGCAACCCCATGGCCTATATATCCTGCTGGGGTCCTCTGTCCATGGGATTCTCCAGGCAAGAATACTGGAGTGGGTTGCCGTGCCCTCCTCCAGGGGATCTTTCTGACCCAGGGAATCAAACCCCTGTCTCCCATATTGCAGGCAGATTCTTTACCATCTGAACCAAAAGGGAAGACCTCTGCATCACAGTCCAAATGCAAAATTTTGCAAAACAAGCAAACAAAAAAACCCATTACTAAGTTACTACCTGCAAAAGTTCCCTAGATGGGCTTCCCCTCCTCTCACAGGCCCCTCACCACCACCCAGGCTGAGTTTCCTGGACAGTGACACCCTACCACCCGTTGACAACCAGCTTCCTGTCTGGTGGAGTGGAAGCCAGCTGTTATGATTCATACCACTTAAGATTTCTGCCTTTTGCGAAGTGATGCTGATAGAGCCATGCTGAATGGTGTCTGATTGGGAGAGTTTTCTTTATGAAAGGGGTTTGATTTCCAGTGCCTTAGCAATAGAGCTTTTTTATTTTGGGGGGCAGGTACATTTCAATTTCTAGTTTCTGTGCGAGCTCAGATAGATAAATGTTTTCATCAAGTATTTGTACTTGCTGTTATTTCTCCCTGAAAAACAAATGAGCCTGGAAACTTCTGTAAAAGAGGTTCTTTCCTGTTACCGAGTCTTTAATAGTTTTATTTTTTAGGTTTCTGATATTTTCCAAAAGGCAAAAAATTCTCTGCTTATGATAGGATTACATTTTGGATTTGGTGAAATAATTCTCTTATGCCTGAGGGGATAGTGTCCTGTATCTTGAAGCCACAGTCTTTCTCTTAGGCTCCTGAAGCCAATTTCTTCCTGAGTTTATTGGTTTCTTTGTTCAAATTTTTGTCATTTTATTAGCTCAGTTAGACTTATTAATGGGGCTTCCCAGGTGGCGCTAGTGGTAAAGAACCCGCCTGTCAATGCAAGTCAGATGTAAGACACGCCGGTTCAATCCCTGGGTCAGGAAGATCCCCTGGAGAATGGAATGGCTACTCACTCCAGTATCCTTGCCTGGAGAAATCCCACGGGCCAAGGAGCCTGGCGGGATACAGTTCACAGGGTCGCACAGAGTTGGATATGACTTAGCAACTTAGCACGCAGCAGACGTATTTCAGTCCAATTCAGTTGCTCAGTCATGTCCAACTCTTTGCGACCCCATGAACCGCAGCACTCCAGACCTCCCTGTTCATCACCAATTCCTGGAGTCCACCCAAACCTATGTTCATTGTGTTAGTGACGCCATGCAACCATCTCATCCTCTGTCGTCCCCTTTTCCTGCCCTCAATCTTTCCCAGCATCAGGGTCTTTTCATATGAGTCAGCTCTCCACATCAGGTGGCCAAAGTATTGGAGTTTCAGCTTCAGCATCAATCCCTCCAATGAACACCCAGGATTGATCTCCTTTAGGATGGACTGGTTGTATCTCCTTGCAGTCCAAGGAACTCTCAAGAGTCTTCTCCAACATCACAGTTCAAAAGCATCAATTCTTCAGCGCTCAGCTTTCTTTATAGTCCAACTCTCATGTCCGTACATGACTACTGGAAAAACCATAGCATTGACTAGATGGACCTTTGTTGGCAAAGTAATGTCTCTGCTTTTTAATATGATATCTAGGTTGGTCATAACTTTCCTTCCAAGGAGCAAGCGTCTTTTAATTTCATGGCTGCAGTCACCATCTGCAGTGATTTTGGAGCCCAGAAAAATAAAGTCTGACACTGTTTCCATTCTTTCTTTCTCCATCTATTTCCCATGAAGTGATGGCACCAGATGCCATGATCTTAGTTTTCTGAATGTTGAGCTTTAAGCCAACTTTTTCACTCTCCTTTTTCACTTTCATCAAGAGGCTCTTTAGTTCTTCTCCACTTTCTGCAGATGCAGTTTGGGTCATACCAATCATGGTACCAGTCTAGAGGTGGGGAGGGAACTTGTTTGCAACAGCCTTTCACAGGATGGACCAGATTCCTATAGTGATGTTGGTAGCATCTCAACCACATGCTGAATCATGCCTCTAAATATGAGAAAGTCAAATTGTGACTGGAATTTTTCTAACACTAGGAATGCTGATTTCCTGTAGCTTATTAAAGCTGGCTAAACGTTCAACATTTTATAACATTCGATAGTAACAAGTGATACCCTAAGGCAGAAGTTCTCAAACTTTGAGGTATATAAGGATCCCCTGGGGAACTTTTTAAAATATAGGTCCCTAGATTCCAGCCCTGAAGAGTTGAATTTAGTAGGCATGAGGAGTGGCCAAGAATCTGCATTTTAACAACAGCCTTACTTTGTTTGGCACTCTGAGTCATCTCCCAAGAAGTTACAAAATTCTCCTAACAAAGACTACTGTCCCTCAACTGAATTTTTAAAATACTATTTCACTTAGAACAGATAGGTGTTATAAAACCTAATGACTGAGCTTTAGCGTTCCAACGCTGTTAGCAATAACTAGTTTAGATTCCCTATGTGTGAACTAAGATATAACATGCCATGAGCAGCATACAGAAGCTTAAGTTAGATTTCTTTCAATTAGAAGTTATTAGTTACACAATTTCCATTTCCAAGTCATCTGTGCATCCACAAATGGTATTAGATAAGAGAGATAGACCAGGATAGATACCTAGGGAATTTCACTAGGTTCTTTATAATCATTTATTGCCTACTGTGCCCTTAATGATGATACTCAGGATCCCATTAAGTTAGCTGTGAATGTAGTAATTGGTCCCTGGACAATAACCAGAGGGTGTTAAATCCACCCCATTCTGGTCATGTTGGAGACAAGAAAGAAATTGTTGCCTATAATCCTTTCTGGGGACAAAGCTGCCTGTGCTCTACAGAAGATTTCTTAAAACACACCAGGAGTCCCTAGAGAGTCTGCCTTTAAATTCAGGCTGATGACCTACTTTTAAAAGTTATTTGAAAATCCCATCAAACACAAGCAACCAAAATCTAGATTCTCCAGCAGGTATTCTGTAGACCTAGCACTGCCTCCTTGATCTGTTTGCTTACACCAACAGCCTGAATATATTTCGTTTAGAGTTTTCCCCTCTCTTTATTGACATTTAGGTAATGAGAATTTCTAGTTTCTGGATTCAAAGCAACTGCACAAATGAATATGATGTGATGGAAATTGATTCTTCCCATATGTAACAAAGGGAAAGGAATCAGATTGGCTGACTCAGTGTTCAAATTCAGACAAAGCTCTGAATTAGAATTAGAACATACAAGCCAGAGGTTCTTTCTTCCTCCTTGGAAGCTCTGTGCTGTGGTTTATGTAGTACCTTATGAAATTTTTCTAACTTTGGCAAACAAGACTTTGATAAGGCTAAGAGATGCATAGAATCTTACAGATTTGAAAGATATTTTAAAGAACATCCAATCCCATCTCTAATCTTTGAATCTCATCTCGCTTCTACTTTAACTCTCCCACTTAACTGGCAGTTTCTTAAGGGAGAAATTTCTATTTAGTTGTTGTTCAGTTGCTCAGTCGTGTCCAACTGTTTGCGACCCCATGGACTGCAGCACACCAGGCTTCCCTGTCCTTCACCATCTCCCAGAGCTTGCTGAAACTCATGTCCATTGAGCTGGTGATGCCATCCAACCATCTCATCCTCTGCCGTCCCCTTCTCCTCCAGCCTTCAATCTTTCCCAGGATCAGGGTCTTTACCAGTGAGTCAGCTCTTTGCATGAGGTGGCCAAAGTATTGGAGCGTCAGCCTCAGAATCAGTCCTTCCAAGGAATATTCAGGACTGATATCCTTTAGTATTGACTGGTTTGATCTCCTTGCAGTCCAAGGGACTCTCAAGAGTCTTCTCCAACACCACAGTTCAAAAGCATCAGTTCTTCAGCCCTCAGCCTTCTTTATGGTCCAACTCTCACATTCATATGTGACTACTGGAAAAACCATAGCTTTGACTAGATGGACCTTTGTCAACAAAGCAACCTCTCTGCTTTTTAATATGCTGTCTAGGTTGATCAGCTTTTCTTCCAAGGAGCAAGCGTCTTTTAATTTCATGGCTGCAGTCATCATCAGCAGTGATTTTGGAGTCCACGAAAAAGTCTGTCATTGTTTCCATTGTTTCCTCATCTATTTGTCATGAAGTGATGGGACCAGGTGCCATGATTTTAGTTTTTTATTCACCATGAGATTATATGAATAATCAAGTCTAGCTTCTTAAAGAAGGCTCCATTTTGCACAGTTGGCCTAAATAAATATTTGTGAGTTTGATCACTAAGTTGGCTTGTTTTTCTCATTCCCTGTTTTCTAATTGCATGGATTTGACTGCTACATTTCTTCAGTTCAGATCCTTGCCCTGTCACTTGCTAGTTGTTTGATCCTGGGCAAGTTACTTAACCTCTCTCTGCCTCAGTTTTCTTTTCTCTAAAATTGCATTCAATAAATAATAGCATTATCCTGGTCACTACCAGCCAGACTAGCTCCTGTAGTTTTTATTGTTTTAGGGTGTCTTTTATGAGATTTCTGTCATCACCTTTATTTTACTGATTCTTTTAGCTCTCCCGCAAATCAGTTTGCGTTTTCTACACTTATTCATTTCTGACTGTATCTTCTGGGTATATATATTCTGGGCAAGAATGACATGGCAGTCCTCCAGTCTCTGGGAAGATAGCTCGAAGGGTTGTGAAACTGCATAGCATGCGGCAGGCTGTGTGCAGTCTGCCAATGTCCTGGATGCTTACTTCAGTTTACCTCATTAAACCTCAATTCCTCAGAAGTAAAATGGAGATGATGAGAAATAGTACCTGTGTTATGAGGTATAGTGTTAAATGATTATGTAAAAGCACTCAGAATGGTGATTAGTATATAAATCACCATGCCTAAATGCCCCTCCAAGAGTCTGATTTAATTGATCTGAGTTTGGACTCAGGCGTCTGTATATTTAACAAAACTCTAGGTGACTCTGAGTACTGAGAACCACCGAACTGGATTTTTCTCAAAGTCTAGCTTCATTAGCCTTGTTACCACCTTAAATGCTTATGCTTCTCATCCTTCCATCTTATTAAGTTCTATCTAGAAAATACTGTGGGAAGACAGAAGTTATTAGAAAGCTGTTGAAAGTAGGACATATTATTAGTTACAATGATTTAGTATGTACGTACTGAATATACTTGATTGTGGTAGGTTCCCCATAATTCTAAGACAAGCAGTTTTTCAATTGGAAATATAATGAGGAGTTTTCAGGCTGCCTCAACTCACTGTCCTCCAATATAACATGGAAATACCTGGTTTAAAAAAACAAGCTTGATGATTAAGTTAACAAAGTCAGGATATGTATGCTCATGTAGAGGAGTTAATTAATTGAGTGTTTGGAGTCTGATAAGTTGTAATGAATTGGGTTATCAGGTGGTGACTTAATTGGGCTGTTGAATGAATTAGCACCCCTTAAATGTGAGAAGTTCACACTTAGCTTTATCACTCCTGTTAGTGAACTGGTGGCTGTATCCAAAAGACCAAAGTACCTCTCTGAAAAAAAAAATCCAAGTTGTTCCTATCAAAGTGTCAGAGGCATTGGAGCCCTACCATGTAATGTTGCCAATGTCCTCTATAATATTCATTGCAGACAAACTGGGAAAATACAGAGGAAACAGTAAGAAGAAAACTAAAATCACCTGTTTTCCATACCCTAAGACAACCATTTCTAAGAACTTGCTACAAGACAATGAAGAATAAATGTGTGTTATTTCTGAATATCACTTTTTTATTCATAAATATTAATAGAGTATGGGTAATAGTTGAAAAAGGCAAGGACTTAAGTTTATTTTTAGTGAAAGCTCTGCTGGTCTGGGACAGGCATGCCTGCCACCCGCCTCGCTCTGAGATGTCTCAGGAGCTATACAAGCCTTCCATCTGTGTTCAGACCCCTGCTGGGTCTGGAGGCCAGTAGCAATAGCTGGGTGAGTCCTGGGGGGTCGGGGTGAGGGGTTCTGAAGTGCCTGGGCAGCTGAGAGCCCATCCCAGTGAGGCAGGGCAGTGGGCTCGTTGGTAAACTGAGGCTCCAAGCTCCGAGTGCATGTGCTGTGGTCTCACAGGACTTCACTAACAAAAGACAAAGGCAAAGGTCAAATTATTAAGAATTTCAAGACAAAGTACTAAATCTCCTGGGGTTGGAGGGTCTTCTGAGCCAGTACCCTGTGTGACTAAACTGGCCGCACACCAGTGAAGCAGACCCAGGCCTCTGGAATAACCTATCTGACACTGAAAGGAAGAAACTTTTTTGAAAGAGTGAGGAATACTTGAATATTACTTTTGTTTCTTGTACAGCAAACTTTAGTGTCCAAAGAAATCATCTGAGGTTCTTGTTAAAATGCAGATTCTAATTTAGTAGGTCTAGGGTAGGGCCTGAGATTCTGTATTTCTACCAAGATCACAGTTGATGCCAAAGCTGGTCTGGGAACCACTCTTTCACCCTCCCCACCCCCACCATTAAAGCATTTTATCTTGAAAAAAACTATCAACTCACAAGAAGTTGCAAAAATCGTTCATAGGCTTCTATGTAACCTTCACTCAACTTCCAATGATGACATCTTGTATGTGATACAATAGGTAATAAGATTGTAATATAATGTCAAAACCAGGTAATTAATATTGTATAATAGTGTTCACTATACTACAGACTTGATTCCATTTTCATTATATTTTACTTGCATACATTTGAGAGTGTGTGTGCATGTGTGTATGGGATGCAGTTTCATTCCATGCATATATTTGTGTACCTGCCATTGTAATCAAGGTATGGAACTGTTCTCACAAGAGAGAGAAACTTCTGCATGCTACCCCTTTAATTCATGCCCCCAAAGATGTGTACAGTACATTGGAGATTCTCAATAATTCATATAATAATGATGCCTATTCTTTTCTTATGCTGAGAATTGTCTCTAGAATGCAGCAGACCATGGAACTTCAGTGGCGGTTCCAAGTGCACCGAAGCAATGAGGTAAGATGAAACTAAGGGTGAAAACATAGCCCTGGCCATTGGAGAGAAATACAACATTCCTTGTGCTAGTGTTAATACCATCCCCTCAATCTGGACCAATTTCAAATGCAGATTTGGGAGAATTATTTTACTCAAAGGAGCCATGATGAAAATAAGAACCAGAGACACCTTGTAGAGCTCCAGGGCTTAGTATAGAAGTTGAAATATAGAAATTGACAAATATTAATTGATAAGGATGAAGTAAGAAGTTTGTCATCATAATGTTCAGAGGACGTGCTAATTGCCTTATCTGTGCATCAGACAACTTCCAGCTTCACACAAGAGATAAAGCTTGTCACCCAAGAAATACCCTGTAAAAAGGCAATATATGTCAGAACTTTGGTAAATATGACTCATAATTATCAGCTGTCCCAAGAGACTATGCTTGCTTCTCTTTGTATGTTGGTGGTATAGGCTAGTGGTTAAGCATATTACTCTTACCAGCTGTGTGACCTTGGCTAATTGACTTAACATTTCTGTGCCCCAGTTTCCTTATCTGTAAACTGAAGGTGATTGATTAGAGGGCCTAACTCAGGGTTGCTGCAAGGGTGAAGCCCTTAGAACAGTGCCTTACAGAGAGAGGGTAAATGCTCAGTGTCAACTGATATTTTATCATTCTTACTAGGACTGGGCTAACCTTGAGTGTCATCTCTCAGTAACTGCCCCTAAGTTTTGGTTCTTTATATCAAAACTCTTAATATCAGTCACTTTTATATGGAACATACATAGATTTTTAAGGACAGATGTTCTTTTAAATGTAACCCTTCACCGTGAAGACAAAGGTTAAGCACATAGGCTTTGGGTTCAAGACTCAACCCTTACTAATTACAGACTAATTGTGCAGCTTGGGCAAGGAAATTCCCTAAGTCATAGTTTTCTTATCCGTAGTCAAGGGGTTAGTAAATAGTACCTTAAATTTGTTGTAATGATTAAATGAAATAATTCATGTAAGGTTCTTGGCACATAATTAGCACTTTATTGATATTAGCTGATTTTGTTGTTCAGTTGCTCAGTCATGTCCAGCTCTTTGTGACCCCTTGGACTGCAGCACGCCAGGCTTCCCTGTCCTTCACCGTCTCCTGGAGCTTGCTCAGACTCATGTCCATTGAGTCGATGATGCCATCCAACCATCTTATCCTCTGTTGTCCCCTTCTCCTTCTGCCCTCAATCTTTCCCAGCATCAGGGTCTTTTCCAATGAGCTGGCTGTTCAAATCAGGTGGCCAAAGTATTGGAGCTTCAGCTTCAGCATCAGTCAGTAAGTGTAGGTAGCTCACAAGTTCTAGGGGTACTTGGGAGAAGGGACATTGAACCAAGTACAGAAGAGTACTTCTCCAGCCCAGTGACCAGTCACGCCTGAGGACAGAGGACTTGGAGCAAGCACCTAACGATGTGGATTCCCAGGTGCTGTAGAAACTACTAATTGCCACCCCCCACATCTCCATCCTCTTCTTCCTTTTAGTAATTGAACCCTGCCGCTTACCAGTGAAGAGGACACATGGCCAGCAGAACCAAAGCCACACATTCCCAGCATGCCTTATAACTAGCTGTGGCCATATTTCTTCTGGCAATGGAATGTGCACAACTTGTGCACTTGGCTTTCCCTCTACTTGTTTTTCCCTTCCCTTTGCTGAAAATGTGATAGTCTATGGATGTGGTCAGGGACGAGCTTCTACCATGCCTCATAGACTAGCAGAGCACATTTGTTTTGGAGTAGAGCTGCCTTCTCTACGTTGGCCAGCCCATGCTGCTCTGAACTGTTAAATGAGAAGGAAGTAAATGTCTATCTTGTTGATGCCACTGTATTTTGTAGTCTTGGTTACAGTAGTTTAGACTGTATCCTAATTAATTTATCAAGACTGTCTCCAAAGATGCTGAATGCTAGGAAATGTGCATTTTAATAAGATCCTCCAGTAACTGTGATGCTAGCAATTTAGGACTATACTTTGAAAAACACTACGCCAATGTGCTCAAAAGATGTCTCTTTGCCTCTAAGCAAAATGTAAGTTTTGGGAAGCAGTCTAAGATTTAGAAGATAGGATCATCCCTTGTTAAAATTTTATTGTATTGCAACTGAATTTGTTCAAGAATTCTGAAATAATTAACATGGGCACTTCATTTCATTTTACATTAACAGTATGATTACTTTTTGAGTGAAAGTAATTGATTTATGAAAATGAATGCCCAAGATGTTCTTTATAATGTTATTCATAATGGCCAAAAAGCATGAAAATAATTTGATATTAGGCCATTTGTCCAATTCTATATCATGGAATTAAAAGGATGAGGTAATTCTCTATATATTGACTAAGATTCCCAAAATATAGTAAGCTAAAAATAAATTAATATTGCAAATAAAAGAAGCAAGACAAAAAAGAATACATATGGTATGACTTCATTTGCTTAAAAAATAGGAAAAGTTATATTTCCTTAATGATGTGTACTTAGGTGGTAAAATGAAAAAGAAAAACAAGGAATTGATTACTCTAAAAGTCTGGATAGTGGAAGGCTTTGAAACAGATGGTGGGAGAGGGCAGGGATTAGGAGTTGGTAAAGAGGGCTTCTGAGAGGCTGGCAACGTTTTACTGTTCAGTCTGGGTGGTAACCTCAAGGGGATTCACTCTGTCATTTTGAATGCTTATCTATATATATATATTGATTTCACAAATAAGTACCATATTATATATATTTTTAATACATTAAACATAAAAATTCTATATATCTTCATATGAATGTTGGGTATATGTATGTATATGTATGTGTATTCTTGTGTAGTCATAGAAAATTTCACAAAGAGAGCACACACCAAAAAAGAACCGAGGGTACGTTTTATTACCTTTGGGTAGAGGGAATGTGGGATAGGGAAAATTTCACTTTGCATTTTACAGTTTGCTTTTTACCATAATTTGCATTTTCTCCAGAATCATGTGTTACTTTGTTTTAAGATCCTCCCTCAAATAATCTATGTGAATATGATTATTCCATTTTTATATGCTTCTGTGTTATTTGAATTTTACTCATAATCATGTGTTAATTTAAAATGCTTTCTCAAAATTTGTGAATGTGTATACATCTGTATATATGTATTTATATATGCTTGGAGAATTCTGGCATAAAATTCTGTAAGTGGTCACCTCTGAACAGTCTACCTGGGAATAATGCATTAAGAGAGAGGAGAACTTTCATATTTTACTTTCTATACTTCTGAGTTGTTTGAATATCTTCTTTTACAATGAATATGTACTATTTTTAAATTTATAGCACATACTCAAAATTGTAATATAGTGTATTTCAGCATATTTTGTTTTATAGGCAGAATTGATTTAGAGAGATAAGAAGAGTTCTGTTTAAAAATGTGTCCGATCTGGGGATGGAGTGGGTGTGGGGAAAGGCTTGTCTGTAGGAAAGGATACCCAGGGATACAAAATTATACCCTTACTCCAATACATAAATTCCAGAGCCTCTAGTAATGGGTTACTCTGATGGAATCTTTGAAATTAAACCACCAAGATAGGAATCCTCAAAACCAAGCACAGGTCCTGGCCTATGAAAGGTAATCAAGAGTAATTTGTTGAGTTTATTAAAAAACAGTACAATGATTAAGTGATATTTCACTTATTAAACTTTCATTGCTTGGTAATGCTATATGCTTTGTAATGTGTTAGTTTTTTTTTCAGTGAGAGGATTGAGAGGTGGAGAACATTATTGATAGGATACAAGTGAGTGATTTAATCTGCTTTTAAAAGCTTGGAATACTTTTCAAATGGTTAATTAACAATGATACATATCGTAATCGTTCTGGGTAGCTTGGGATAAATGATCTAAAATTCAATAGGAATGACTCAGCCAGACAAGAAAAATTCACTTGAAGACTAGGAAAACAGCACTGATATTAATCAAAACTCTGATACTGAAACTCTGTGAGTAGTCTAAATAGATTCAGCACTTAGTTGTTGATAATTAGATATTGCTAATAAATGATAATCAACAATAATGTTTTGTTGACACTGTCTAACAGAAACACAAGTCAATCAAGTATAGAGCAGCAGCAGCTGCTCAATCAAGTATAGAGATGCAGAAGTGAGTTATACAGTGAAATAGAGCTTTTCTTCAGACAATGTCCGGCACTGATATAAAACTTTCCTGCTCAAAACACTAGCAATTATTCACGTGTGGCTCCTGAACACTTGAAATGTAGCTAATCTGAATGAAGATTTTTTTTCCTCAAATACACACTAGATTTTGAAGACTTAGTTTGAAAAATAGAATATAAACTATTAATGTTAAATTTTAATGTTTTAATGTTGATTACAGGAAGTGTGGTGGCTCAGTGGTAAAGAATCCTGCTGCCAGTGCAAGAGACCTGGGCTCAGTCCCTGGGTCTAGAAGATCACCTGGAGAAGGAAATGGCAACCCATTCCAGTTTTCTTGCCTGGAAAATCCCACACACATTGGAACCTGGCGAGCTAAAGTCCATGGGGTCTCAAAAGAGTGGGACATGACTTAGTGACTAAACAACAAACAGCAACAAAACAAATGTTGATTGCGTGTTGAAATGATAATATCTTGACTGTGTTGGGATGAAAATATTATAATTGCCTTCACCTTCTTTTTTATTTTTTAAATATGGTTATTAAAAAGTTTAAAAATATGAATGGGGCTCACATTTGTAGCTCAGTTGTGTTTCTGTTAGACAGTGCTAGTACAGGAAGATTTGAATTCAGAGGGAACCAAGAGCCAGCATTCTCATCTTCCTTACTTTTCAGACAAGGAAAAACTTTGCTGAAACACGCAAAAATGGTTGGGAAAAGGTGAGCAGCAGAGCTTCCAGCTTTTGATTTTCTGTCTCCTGTTTTCTAGCTTATACAACCAGCCCTAATAGAAAATATGAGGCCAGGGAAGCAAAGTTATGCACACTGGATACAGTGTTTCTTTAACGTTTTAAGAGCTGCTGCTAAGTTGCTTCAGTGAGTCCAACTCTGTGTGATCCCATAGATGGCAGCCCACCAGGCTCTCCCTTCCCTGGGATTCTCCAGGCAAGAACACTGGAGTGGGTTGCCATTTCCTTCTCCAATGCATGAAAGTGAAAAGTGAAAGTAAAGTCGCTCAGTTGTGTCTGACTCTTGGCGATTCCATGGACTGCAGCCTACCAGGCTCCTCTGTCCATGGGATTTTCCAGGCAAGAGTACTGGAGTGGGTTGCCACTGGATATACAGTCCAGTGGGTTGCAAAGAGTCATGACTTTCACTCTCAGGGATTTTTAATAGGATTAAGAGCAGAAAAAGGTTAGAAGGTTTTAACATTTTATTTTACATACCTCTGTGTTCTTTTTAAGCCTTGGGCATATATTACTATTATAAGAAAGGTGGGGGAAGGCCTGGGGTGAGGACAGGGAGTGAAGTAGACAGATAAGATTCAAAAGAAACCTTGGCTTATAATTACAGTCTGGAGATGTTTTAAATGACTTTTTCCTATCATTATCTTCTTTCACATCTCTAACATCTTTAGCTAATTCTTTCTGCTCTCTTTGGGGTGTTTTGCTTTTTACATTACTAAAGCAAAATCTACTGGTCCTAATTTTTGAATCTGCAGCTGTAGCTCAAAAAACCCTGTTTTCTTTACTTTTGTAAGCAGCAGGCCACAAGAATGATTGGTAATTTTGCTTCAGGAGAATTCAAGTCCTTCCTTCTAAAAGGTACTTGCCAACAGTCTAGATGTTTCTATTTGAAGCCATTTGCTACAATAATCCTTGAGGTTTTTTTGCTTCTGGCTTTCAGAGCTGTTACTTCTAAAGGCAGATTCTTAGAACACAAGTTCATTTAGCTGCAGAATATACCCAGCCTCCTTATTGGCGCAGCTGTGCTGAGTTCCTAAATAGAGAGATGATTTCCATAGTGTATTTTATAGCACATACCATTGCTGAGGATAATCTAAATCACAAATTATTTTTATTGGTATTTATTGTAAGAGAGAGAGAAGCATACTTGGCTAGTCTGAAAGGTAATGTTGACAGCAGCATTTTCTAATTTTGTGGCAATTTCCTTCTCATCGTTGACTTTCTTTTCAACCCCTAGAGCTTGATTTAGTGGTCTCCTAACCTAGGATAAGGATAAATACAGGTTTCCAGTGCTTATCTGGACTCTTGGAATACATGTGTATGGTATAAATTCCTCTGCTTAACTTTTGGTCAGTATTCTCATTTTTTCTTCTTATTTTATCATTTTCAAGCCTTTACAACCCCTGAAACAAAAAATACAGACATACCGAAGAGATAACACAGGTTTGTTTCCAGATGACCACAATGAAAGGCTTCCCAGTGGCACTAGTGGTGAAGAACTGGCCTGCCAGTGCAGGAAACATAAGTCGTGAGTTTGATCCCTGGGTGGGGAAGATCCCCTGGAGAAGGGCATGGCCACCTACTCCAGTATTCTTGCCTGGAGACTCCCACAGATAGAGGAGCCTGGCAGGCTACAGTCTGTAGGGCTGCAAAGAGTTGGACATGACTAAAGTGACTTAGCATGCATGCACGACCACAATGCAATAGATGGAGTCACATGAACTTTTTGGTTTTCCGGAGCATATAAACACTGTGTTTACCCTATATTGTAGGCTAAGTATACAATAGCATTATATCTAAAAAAAAAAAAAAAAAGCAAGATAGATACTTTAATTTAAAAATTCCATATCACACACACACAAAAAAATACTAGCTATCATCTGAGCCTTCAGCAAGTTGTAATCTTTTTGCTGGTGGAGGGTCTGGCCTTGACATTGATTGTTGTTCATTCACTCAATCATGTCCCAACTCTTTGTGACCCCGTGGACTGTAGCCCGCCAGGCTCCTCCGTCCATGGGATTCTCCAGGCAAGAATACTGGAGGTGGTTGCCATTTCCTTCTCCAGGGGATCTTCCCAACCCAGGGATCAGACCCATGTCTCTTATGTCTCCTTCATTGGCGGCAGATTCTTTACCACTGAGCCACCTGGGAATATGAGGCCGCTCTTAAAATAAGACAGTGATGAAGTCTGCCACATCAGTTGACTCTTCCTTTCAGGAATGAGTTCTCTATAGATGTTTGATAGCTTTTTACCCACCATTTTACCCTTTGAAAAAGTAAAATTGGAGTTAATCCTGTCAAACCATGCCTGTTTATTTATGAACTAAGTTTAGGTAATATTCTAAATTCTTTGCTGTCCTTTCAACAGTTTTCTCGACAACTTCTTCTACCAGGACTTACTTCTACCACAGAATCTACCTCTATCAGAGTAGAATTCATCTCAAGAAGCCACTTTCTTGGGGAAGTTCCCTGGTGGCCTAGTGGTTAGGATTCAGCACTTTAACTACAGAAGCCTCATTTGATCCCTGGTGGGGGAACCATTAGACAGGCTGCACAGTGTGGCCAAAGTACAAAAAGAAGAAAGAGAGAAAGTAACCACTTTCCTTGCTCATCCAGAAAAAACAACTCCTCATTTGTTCAAAAATTTTTTTTTCCTGAGATTGCAACAATATATATTCAGTCTCCAATTGTAATCTTAGTTTCTTACTATTTTCACCACCTCTACAGTTACTTTCTACACTGAAGTCTTGAACCCCTCAAAATCATTTATGGAGGTTGGAATCAACTTCTTCCAAACTCCTGTTAAGTTGATATTTTGACTTAACCTATGAGCTACAAATGTTCTTAATGGCATTTAGAATGGTGAATCCACTAATGTTTTTAGCTAGTTTTTCTGGATAATTTGCTACAGCGTCTGCATTAGCACTTGCTGTTTCACTTTGCACTTTGATGTCGTGGAGGTGGCTTCTCTTCTTTTAAACCTCATGAACCAACCTCTGCTAGCTTGAAACTTTTCTTCAACAGGTTCCTCCCCTCTCACAGCCTTCACAGAATTGAAGAGAGTTGGAGCTTTGCTGTGGATTAGAGTTTGACTTAAGGGGATGCTGTGTCTGGTTTGGTCTTCTATCCAGACCACTAAAGCTGTCTCCATATCAGCAATAAGTCTGTTTTGCTCTCTTATCACTTGGTGTTCACTGGAGTAGCATTTTTAATTTCCTTCAAGAACTTTTCCTTTTCATTTACAACTTGGCAGAACTTTTCCTTTTCATTTACAACTTGGCTGACTGTCTTATGCAAGAGGCCTAACTTTCAGCCTATCACAGCTTTCAACATGCCTTCCTCACTGAGCTTAATCTTTCTAGCTTTTGATTTAAAGTGAGAAATATTCATCTCTTCCTTTCCTTTGAACACTTAGAGGCCATTGAATGGTTATTAATTGGCCTCATTTCAATATTGTTGTGTTTCAGGAAGTTGAGAGGCTTGAGGACAGGGAGAGAGAGTGGGGAACTTCAGTGGAGAAGTCAGGACACATACAGCGTTATCAGTTAGGCTTGCCTTTTTGAATAGGCATGGTTTATGATGTCCCCAAACAATTACAGTAGTGACATCAAAGATCACTGATCACAGGTCATCAAAACAATTGCAATAATAGTGAAAAGGTTTGAAATATTGTGAGAATTACCAAAATGTGACAGAGACCTGGAGTGAGCACATGCTGTTGGGAAAATGTTTGCCAACAGATTTGTATGACACAGAGTTACCACAAACCTCTCATTTCTATAGAATACAGTTATCTGCATAGTACCGTAAGAGGAGACATCATCTTCTCCACCTACTTTTGTGAGTAATGTGTAAAGGTTCTGAAGGGACTTTTTACTTTCCTTTTTAAAAAAGTTATTTACCAAACACATATTCGGATATCTGAACCCATCCAGAAGCTGAGTAATCTGTCTCTTGAATTGCAAAACCTGCTTCATTCATTTCATAGTCATAATTTTAAGCACATACTATGGGCCAAAGGTAAAATTATGTCTGTTAAGTATGATGTTGACAATTCATCACATGGCGAGGAAAAAATTTTTATAGCTATTAATATGTTTGGTGGTCATTTTGTAATATATACAAATAGTGAATCATGTTATAATGTTCTTTGTCAATTTTCTCTTAATACAACAACAAAAAAAGTATCTGAAAGAGTGAAAAATACTGCATAGAAGCCTTGGATCACTCCTGAGGACTTTGGAGCAGTGGAAAGAGGAGATAAGAGAAGGTGATGCTGACGAATCTGGAAGAGCCAGATATTCCCACCACTGCTGCTGCTGCTGCTGCTAAGTCACTTCAGTCGTGTCCGACTCTGTGCGACCCCATAGACAGCAGCTCACCAGGCTCCCCATCCCTGGGATTCTCCAGGCAAGAACACTGGAGTGGGTTGCCATTTCCTTCTCCAATGCATGAAAGTAAAAAGTGAAAGTGAAGTCACTTAGTCCTGTCCGACTTTTAGCGACTCCATGGACTGCAGCCTACCAGGCTCCTCTGTCCATGGGATTTTCCAGGCAAGAGTACTGGAGTGGGGTGCCATTGCCTTCTCCGATTCCCACCACTAGAAGTAGTCAAATGTCACACACTCCTAGCCTTTGCTGCCTTGGGCTTCTCAGTTGCTGCTTAGGATTTTACATCCCTTAGTTGAGCTTTCCTGTCCTTTGGTTATTTGTTGTCCTCAGGGAACCAAAAAACAGCAGCATTTACATATAAACTTATACTTGGATCCTTGTCTCAGCTCCATCAAAACACCAGCTATGTGACCTCACCCTAGCTCAGAGCAGCTGCTCTTAGTCATTTACTTTGACCTGCAAAAGGAAAGTGTGGGACTCTTTTTAGCGTTAAACTGTTGACTATGTTTAAGAGAAGAGATTGATGTAGAATTTCATTGCAGCTTCCTTTTGGAAATGGTTGTCTCCTACTAGGAGGCCTTGGTTGCAGTGGTGGTGGTGCATAATGGAAATTTCAGAGGTATGCACGTGCCTGAACCCTGCCTCTAAATAACAATTACTGGGTTATGGAACGTCAGTCAGTTCAGTTGCTTAGTCATGTCCAACTCTTTGCAGCATGCCAGGCTTCTCTGTCCATTACCAACTCCCGGAGCCTGCTCAAACTCATGTCCATCAAGTCGGTAATGCCATCCAACCATCTCATCCTCTGTCATCCCCTTCTCCTCCTGCCTTCAGTCTTTCCCAGCATCAGGGTCTTTTTCAGTGAGCCGGCTCTTTGCATGAGGTGGCCAAAGTATTGGAGTTTCAGCTTCAGCATCAGTCCTTTCAGTGAATATTCAGGACTGATTTCCTTTAGGGTTGACTGGTTTGATCTCCTTGCAGTCCAAGGAACTCTCAAGAGTCACCTCCAACACCACAATTGAAAAGCATCAATTCTTTAGTGCTCAGCTTTCTTTATGGCCCAACTCTCACATCCATACGTGACTACTGGAAAAACTTTAACTACATGGACCTTTGTTGACAAAGTAATGTCTCTGCTTTTTAATATGCTGTCTAGGTTGGTCATAACTTTTCTTTCAAGGAGCAAGTGTCTTTTAATTTCATGGCTGCAGTCACCATCTGCAGTGATTTTGCAACCCAAGAAAAGAAAGTCTCTCACTGTTTCTATTGTTTCCCCATTTATTTGCCATGAAGTGATGGGACCGGATGCTATGATCCTAGTTTTTTTCAAATGTTGAGTTTTAAGCCAGGTTTTTCACCATCCTCTTTCACTTTCATCAAGAGTCTCCTCAGTTCCTCTTTACTTTCTGCCATAAGGGTGCTGTCATGGAACTTGGAGGGGAGTATTTCTGAAAAGCACACCAGCTGATAGCTAACCAATGTTGGGAACCATTGGTAGTGAAAGCATCAGGCATTGAGAGGGACAGACATGGGTATAAAATCCAGAATTTACCACTTACTAGTTGTAAAGCCATGAGCAAGTCATTTTTTCTCTCTTAGCTTCAATTTCCTTTCTGAAAAATGGGGACAAAATTGGACCTTCCTCAGATGTAGTTTTGAAGCACATAGTAGATACTCAGTGAATGGTAGTTACTGAGATGAGTCTAGAGCTATTCTGTCCAATGATAATGATAATCATTAGTTTATGTAATGGTTTAAAATGAGAAAGTTAAAAAGTTTGTTCCCAAGTCGCACTAGCCACCTTTCAAGTGCTCAGCAGACACATGTGGCTAGTGGTTGCTGTATCAGACTAGGATGTTTAGCATCCTATCCTTCATCCCTGAAAGTCCCTTAGACTGGAAAATGATAGCCTACAGGGTCTGTTTCACTAAGAGCTAAGTTTACTTGATAGAATTCATTTTTAATTCTGGTCTGGAAAGCCCACTACATTTGTTTCTCTTGGGTAAGCAGCAGGCCTTTTGGCTTGAGCAGAGATGTGAGGGAAATCCATGAACCAGCTCTTTTGTGGAGACTTTTTCTCTTATTCCTATATACCTGTAAATGAATTTACCTAGAAGTAAACAAATAAGTGGGAGAAGATCTAATCGATTGTCAGATAAGAATCTCTCTTGCCCTCCCTACCCCAAAGGCTCTGAGGCCACACTTAGCATTTAGTCCATTTTTTAAAATTAGAATATTACTTTTTCCTCCCCTATTTTTAAGTACCACGGATACTATTAGTGAAGCTGTGTGTGTGTATGTGTATTTGTGCATGCATACATGTGTTATGGAAGAGAAAGGGGCCAAGGGGGAAGAGTTAGCACTGGTAAGAGACGTCACTAAATATCTGTCAGTGGGAAAAGAAAGGCCATAGATGGGATGTGTTTTATGATTTTATTATCAGTCATGTTTATTTCAGGCTTCCCTCGTGGCTCAGTGGTGAAGAATCTGCCTGCCAATTCGGGAGACACAGGTTGGATCCCTGGGTAGGGAAGATCCCCTGGAGAAGGATATGGCAACCCACTCCAGTATTGTTGCCTGGAAAAGCCCATAGACAGAAGAAACCAGGAGGGCCACAGTCCACGGTGCTGCAAGAGGCTGACTTAGCAACTAAATAACAAGAACAATGTTTATTTCAGGTATTTTTGTTATCCCTTCCATTCTAGAAATTCTTTGGTGTCATTTTAATTTGCCCACAGTGGGTAAGAGCCACAGACTCTGAAGGCAGACCTCATGAGTCCGAACCATTCTCCAGTATTTAATTGTTGATGACCTCAAGGCTCAGTTTCTCCATTTACAAAATGAATATAAATTCAGTCCTTCATAGGATTATTTCAAGGATTAAAGGAAAGAATACGTGTAAAATTCTTAGTACAATGTCTAACACTGGATAGATGCTAAGTGAATTTTAAAAATTATTTAGAGAAAAGAAGGATATTTTATTGTCAGTAAACAAATGATGTGATGCTTTTAACTTCAACAAGTTTAAGATGTATCTTCCTCAACAGGAGTTTTAAAAGGTAATGCTCTCAGCGCTTAGTCTTATCTTCTAGAATGAGTAGGCCTCTTTGTTTCTCAAAGACCATTTATAGTTTCTGTGTTACATAAATGTTCTACTTGTTCTACTGTACTTGTTTAGTTAAGCACAGGCCTGGCAGCTTGGAAAGTGTCAAAGTCTCAAGAGCAAATGAGTTGTTGATTTGAGCTACTGTGTGTTAAAAATTGCTAGTAAAACCAAGCAGATTTACAAACAAGGGAAGTAGTGGTTCTTGAAGGAAAGGGACCACAATCTACCCCTTAAATTCACTTTGTATTTGTTTTGTCTTCCTGCAATGATGTTTTTGTTGGCAAAGTTAGTTTATTATTTTTTTAAATCTGAAAACATAGCATGGCTTTGGGTTTTTTATTACTTAGATATTTCACACTCTTTGGTTTTGTTATGCAGTGTGACATACTTTAAAAACTAACTCCCCAGAGAGTGGAAAGTGTTATCATTTATTTTTAGTAAGGAAGCTGTATTGGTTCATATGGCTGCTCTCCCAGCTGAAATAATATTGCAGATTGGTGCTGTTTGAATACTGTTAATTGCTTAAAGTTCTTAAACTAAGCCTGATTAGCTAGAATCCAAACAGTAACCCAAAGAGGCCAGACTTTTGATAAGATAAACACTTAACTAACCTTATACATTCCCTTTGGATTATCTTCCAATGGTATGAAATGTTACACTAAAAATGTTTTTTATATTGAGAAAGACTTTAGGAAAAATTATTTGGGGTATTTGAAACCAAGTTAAAGGTTGTTATGTCCAATATATGATTAATAGATAATTATCAGTAATTTTGGCCTTATATCATTTAGTTCATGAGAGTTTGACAGTAAAAGTGAACCAGTTCATAACAGAAAGTCCTCATTTATAAAATCACATTGTACCCTGTCGTTTCTGTTTGAGCAACTACAAACAAGCAGGAGTAACTCAAACAAGGGAATAATGCGCTTTTAATAAATAAAATGTAGTGCATGCTCTTTAATCTTAAATCACACATTTTAAATCTCAAAACTAAAAAGCTTTTTAGGGTAAAACTCCACTTTTACTCAGCATTTGATATAATCATTGGAAAAAACAACACTAAAATTTCTTCCATTTCCCAGATTCTAGGGCATCTATATTAAAATTAACCTTGCTTGAGTTGTTTTATATAATGAATTTTAAACTGTTTTAAGTAAATATTGTTCATGTGAACTATGCCATCCCCTTAACCATAGAAATGGAGTCTGGGACACAACAAAAATGATCAGTATGTAGTATCGTATCCAACGAGTCAGAATACAATCTGACCATACAATAGAGTACTAACAACATACTTTGTGTACTTAGACAAATATTTTAACTCTCTGTGATGTCTACTGATAAGGAAATTTTCTTATCAATGAAGTACAGAGGGTCAGCTAGTTTTCTAAAGTTTTTTCCAGCTCAGAAATTTAATAATAAGGTAAATTTTTATAAAATTAAAATGTTTTTATTGTTTTCTTGCCTCACTATTAAAAAATAGCAAGTAGGAAAATGAAGAAGTAAACAACTCTAGTCTCACTAGCCACCAATAAGATTATGGCATATTAACTTCTAATCTTCTGTTCTTAAAAACTAAAGTGGAACTCATATAGCATATACAAATACTTAGTATTATAACAGGGCTTCCCAGGTGGCTCACTGGTCAAGAATCCACCTGCCAATGCAGGAGACACAGGCGACAGCGGGCTCGATTCGTGGGTCGGGAAGATCCCCTGGATGAGAAAATGGCAACCCACACTGGTGTTCATGCCTGGAAAACCCCATGGACAGAGGAACTCGGCAGACTACAGTCCATGGGGTTGAGAAGAGTCAGACATGACTTAGCGACTAAACAACCCCACCACCAACAGCAATACTATAATACTAAAAGCTTTTCATAAAATCATTTTTATTTATTTAATTAATATATTTATTTTTGAAATATAGTTGATTTGTTGTTGTTTAGTTGCTAAGTCCTACTCTTCTGTGACCCCATGGACTGTAGCCTGCCAGAGTCCCCTGTCCATGGGATTTCCCAGGCAAGGATACTGGAATGGGTTACCATTTCCTTCTCTAGGGGATATTCTGGACCCAGGAATAGAACCCATGTCTTTTGCATTGCAGGTGGATTCTTTACCGCTGAACCACCAGGGAAACCTGATAGTTGATTTACAATATTGTATTAATGTCATGTGTACAGCATAGTGATTCAGTATTTTTTTTACAGATTATATTCCATTAAACATTATTACAAGATAATGGTTATAATTCCCTGTGCTATATAATATATCCTGTTTTTAAATCTATTTTATATGTATTAATTTTTATATTTTAATTCCATACCCCTAATTTGCACCAGCCCCTTTCTCTCTCTACTGTAGCTACTTATTTGTTCTCCATACCTGTTACTATGGTTTTGTTCTGCATATACATTCATTATAATTTAGATTCCACATGTAAGTGATATTATATACTATCTGTCTTTCTCTGTCTGACTTATTTCATTAAGCATAATATTCTGTAGGTTCATCCACACTGAGACAAATGGCAAAGTTTCATTCTTTTTTGTGACTAATATTCCATTGTTTGTTTATGTACCACATCTTTTCTCTATTGTGTATTTTTGCCTCCTTTGTTGTAGAATAATTGCATAAACATCCTTTTTAAATGGCTGTGTGAATAGAATTATTTCTTTTCCTATTGGGCATTTAAGTAGTATTTTCATTACATTATAAAAAAGTACCATAGTAAAAATATTTGATTAAAGGGTAATTCTTCCCTCTGACTCTATTTAGCATTGTTTTCATTGGATAGAGTATCTAAAGTGGAATTAATAGGTCAAGATAATAATTTTAATGCTCTTGTGTATTTGTGTTCCAAAAGTGTTAACAGAATGTATTCCCATTTAAAATCTATTACTCTACAGAGTTATGCCCATTTTACCACAATGTGCACAACATTGAACGATTTTGTTAAGATTTGAATATAATTCTCATATTTGATCTTTTATGATTTGAAATTTTAACCATATATAAAGTCATCAATTTCATGTAGTCAAACTCACTGACTCACAAAAAAAGTCTGTTTCTATTCAAACTGTGTATTCATTGTTGATGAAGTTTAAGATTGCAGGTTGGCTCAGCACAGATAGTAGTTATGATTCTATTTTAAGGGTATTTTAAGGATAATAATATAAATTTGCCTGTCTACATTTCCCTGTCCAACTTTAAAAGTATTGAGGCAGTGTTAGGTTCTGTTTTCAGTAATGGCTGAGTTAGATCTTACTGAAGTGACCTTACCTAGATAACAACTATACACTCTGGAACATATGAATAATAATAATAACAACAATAATAATGTCACTTCCTGAAGGTACAGGACAGTGAACTGAAACACATGCTTAGAGGAGGTGAGAGAAATTAAAAGACCTAAATAAGTAAAACAATGTTTATGGGTTGAAAAACTCCAAGTTATTAAGATTGCAGTTTTCCCCATATTGACATGTGGAATCATTGCAATCCCAGTCAGTGTCAAACAGGCTTTTGAAAAGAAACTTGACTTAAAGGTTAACATCATTAATGATGCCATTCTGAAAGAGATGGGAATACCAGACCACCTGACCTGCCTCTTGAGGAATCTGTATGCAGGTCAGGAAGCAGCAGTGAGAACCGGACATGGAACAACAGACTGGTTCCAAATAGGAAAAGGAGTACGTCAAGGCTGTATATTGTCACCCTGCTTATTTAACTTCTATGTAGAGTGCATCATGAGAAACGCTGGGCTGGAAGAAGCACAAGCCGGAATCAAGATTGCCAGGAGAAATATCAATAACCTCAGATATGCAGATGATACCACTTTTATGGCAGAGAGTGAAGAAGAACTAAAGAGCCTCTTGATGAAAGTGAAAGAGGAGAGTGAAAAAGTTGGCTTAAAGCTCAACATTCAGAAAACTAAGATCATAGTACCCAGTCCCATCACTTCATGGGAAATAGATGGGGAAACAGTGCAAACAGCGGCTGACTTTTTCTGGGCTCCAAAATCACTGCAAATGGTGACTGCAGCCATGAAATTAAAAGACGCTTGCTCCTTGGAAGGAAAGTTATGACCAACCTAGATAGTATATTGAAAAGCAGAGACATTACTTTGCCAACAAAGGTCCATCTAGTCAAGGCTATGGTTTTTCCAGTGGTCATATATGGATGTGAGAGTTGGACTATAAAGAAAGCTGAGCGCCAAAGAATTGATGCTTTTGAACTGTGATGTTGGAGAAGACTCTTGAGAGTCCCTTGGACTGCAAGGAGATCCAACCAGTCCATCCTAAAGGAGATCAGTCCTGGGTGTTCATTGAAGAGACTGATGCTGACGCTGAAACTCCAATACTTTGGCCACCTGATGTGAAGAGCTGACTCATTGGAAAAGACACTGATGCTGGGAAAGATTGAGGGCAGGAGGAGAAGGGGATGACAGAGGATGAGATGGCTGGATGGCATCACCAACTCAATGGACATGGGTTTGGGTGGACTCCGGGAGTTGGTGATGGACAGGAAGGCCTGGCGTGCTGCGGTTCATGGGGTCTCAACGAGTCAGACATGACTGAGCCACTGAACTGAACTGAACTGTAGATAGTAGGTCTCCCCTGATGTTATGTGATGAGAAGTGTGATGCCAGGCATTAGTCTGGCATGATCCCAGTCTAATCATTAGAAAAACAATTTGGGGGACATTTTACAGAATACCTGACCAAATACTCCTCAAGACTGTTAAGATCATATGTGAAAGACAAAGAAAGTCTGGGAAGAGAGGGGAAACATGATGATTAAAAGCAATGTGGTAATCTGTATTGGATCCTGAGACAGAAAGAGGATATTCATAGAAAAAAAAACAATGAAATTAAAATAAAGTCTTTCATTAATAGCAATGTACCAGTGTTGGTTTTTTAGCTTTAATAGACATACCGCAATCAACCCTGAATGCTCATTGGAAGGACTGATGCTGAAGCTGAAGCTCCAATACTTTGGTCACCTGATGTGAAGAGCCAGCTCACTGGAAAAGACCGTGATGCTGGGAAATATTGAGGGCAGGAGGACAAGTGGGCAACAGAGGATGAGATAGTTGGATGGCATCATTGACTCGATGGACATAAGTTTGAGAAAGCTCTCGGAGGTGTTGAAGGACAAGGAAGCCTGGCGTGCTGCAGTTCATGGGGTGGCCAAGAGTCAGATACGACTGACTGAACAACAACCTCTGGAAACAGGAACTGGGTGAGGGGTAAGTTGAAGCACTCCCTAATATCTTTGCAACTGTTTGCAAATCTGAAATTATTCAAAACCAGAAAGTTTATTAGAGAAAAAAAGAAATGGACAAGCTTGTTCTAAGATGGGTGGAAAGGCGAAGGACCTAAATTAGCTGAAACAATTTTGAAAAAGAATGAGGTAATTAGACTACCTAATTTCATGATTTATTTTAAAACTATAGCACTCAAAACTGTGTTTTATTGGCATAAGGCTAGAAATATGGAAATGGAATGTAACAGAGAGCTCAGTAATAGATCTCCATTTATAAGATCAAGTGATTTTTGAATAATGTCCCAAAGTAGTGCAATGGGGGTAAGGATAGACTTTTAAACAAATGGTACTAAAACAATGGGGCTTCCCGAGTGGCACCAGTGGTAAAGAATCTGCCTGCCAGTGCAGGAGATGAAAGAGACAAGGTTTAATCTCTGAGTTGGGAAGATCCCCTGAAGGAGGAAATGGCAACCCAATGGCTAGAACAATTGAATATCTGTCTGGAAAAAATGAATTTTGATTCCTACATCAACCTTACACAGGAATTGACATGAATTGTAAACCTAAATGTAGGAGCTAAAGCTATAAGACTGCTGGAAAAAAAAATAGTTGTGACATTGGGTTAAGCCAGTGATTCTCAACCAGGGGCAACTTGTCCTTCAAGGGACATTTGGCAGACTCTAGAGACATTTTTGATTGTCACAATTGGTAGGGGGGATCCTGCTATTGGTATTTAATGAGTATAGGTCAGATCTGTTAATAAATGTCCTACAGTGTATAAGACAACCTATGTAACAAAGAAGTATCTGGTCCAAAATGTCAGTAATACAGAGGTTGAAAAAGCTTGGATTAATCAAAGAGTTCTCAAATCACAAAAAATCTGAATCATGAGAGGAAGCATTTTACAAAGTTGACTTTGTAAAAATTGAAGACTTTTGTTCCATGAATGACACAGTCAAGAAAATGAAAAGGCATCACAGACTGGTTGGAGGTATTTGCAAAACATATATCGTGACAAAATGCTTGAGTTTAGAAGATATAAATAACTCATAATCAATAATAAGAAAACAAGCAACTTAATAAAAATAGGCAAAGAATTTGAATAGATACTTCAAAAAAGAATTTAAGAGCATGACCAATAAGCACATATAAAGATACTCAGCATCACTGGTCAGCAGGGAAATGCAAATTACTACAAACTTGGTAGAATGGCTAAAATTAAAAAGCCTGCCAACATCAAGTGTTGAAAAAGATGTGGAGTAACTGGAACTCTTTCATCTATTGATGGTGGGATTGCAAAATGGCTCAGCTATTTTGGAAAAGAACTTGACATTGTCTTATATGTGTAAACTTACCGTAGGACTCCTACTTCCTAAGTATTTACCCATGAGAAATGAAAACATATGTTCATACAAAACTTGTATGTGAATGTTTATAACCACAGTATTCATAATAGTCTCAAATGAAACAATCCACTTGTCCATCAACTGGTTAATGGATAAACAAGTTGTGGTATAACCATACCATGAAATTCTATTTGGTAATTAAAAATGTAATGAAATATTGATACAGAACAACATGAATGTATTTCAAAAATCTTATGCTAAGTAAAAGAAGTCACATAATTACGTTCTGTGTGATCCCACTCACTTGAAATTCTACAAGGGATAAAACTATAATGACAGAAAGTAGATCAGTAGTTGCCTGAGGGTTGGTGTCAAGGGAAGTGATCAGCTGCAGAGAGGAAATTTTTTAGGGTGCTGAAAATGAGACAGGCCGGGCCTGGGGCCTGGGCCTCCTTGCTGCAGTGCTTGTACCTGGATGGATGCCTGCTGGAGCAACAAAATGCAAAGAAAGTATAAGGAACTAAGAAAACAAACAAAACAACAAAAAACAAAACAAAATGAAAACTGTGTGCATGGGCAGTTAGGGGAAATTATGGACAACAGGACACAAAAAGACCAAAACAATCCAAATGACACTTCTGAAGAGTCAGGAGCAAAAACACATACCATCTGCGCTCAACACCAGCAAAGGGGTGGGTAAGCCACCCAAGCCACCCTAGCTAAACACCCGACACACCACACAGAAGGAATCAGCTTGCACGCACCTCTGGAAGCAAACAAGGGAAACTATTACTTGTTTTCACTCTCCGCTGCAACAGTCGGGGCCCCAATAAAGCCTTTCCTGAATTTCTTGTCTGGCCTCTTATCAATTTCTATTGATTGGGGAAGGCCAAGAACCCTGATCAGTATCAGAAATATTCTATAATTTGATTGTGGTGACAATCCGTAACCAATTATATACAATTGTGAAAACTCATCAAACTGTACATTTAAAGGGACTGAATTTTATATTAAATTTAACTTATAGAAATATAAATTGAAAAAATAACTTGAGACTTTAGACTTAATAATTCTATTAAGAGACTATCAACCAAATAATAAAGGAAAAATTTAATTATATCAAAAAAACAGCTAAAGGTAATTATTGCAGTTGAGCAATAAATTTAGCATCAAGGTTCCTGGTAGATGATAATAAAAAAAATAAAAACTGCATGTGCTATATACTTTTCATTATATGTCATAAATAGAAGGGTACTTGCCTGTCAGAAGACAACACATTTTTACAAGTAATTTTCTGTGAGAATCTTCACTTAAGAAGGTTAAGTACCACAGTGGGTAATATTTTCTAAAGGACTTTAAAAAGTTAGAAATATTCTTCATGTGGTTGACTTTTATAATGATCCTGAAGAAACCTTTTATTTTTCTTTCTTTTTCTGGAAACAGAAGTAAAATACATAGCTTCCCATTGTTCTACCCTCGGACCAGCTTTTTCATTGTCAGTAACCTGACCTAGACAATTGAGATGAGCTCAAGAACAAAGGAGGTGTGGTTTAAATGCATGGAGAAGGAGTGAGGTAGGAGCTAAAAATGAAGCCTTGTAGGTGTTGATGATTTTTTAAGAATAGAACACCCACCCCGGTGGAACTCATCCCATCCCACATAGGGTTTTATATGCTTAAATGTTTGGACAAGCATTGTGTTAAATTCCTTAAATTTTATATCACAAGCAGAAAAAAACAAGTTCCATTGATAAATATTATTGGTTACCAGCTGCTTCTATAGAACTGTAATATGAATCATGTACAATGTTTTAATTTGAGCTTATTTGTGGCCTGATCAATCCACCAAGTTATCTTTAAGATATAACCTCAGATAATTACATTAGTTGACCTGTTGAATGATTTAGTGTTTGCCATCTGAGTGCTGCTAAAATCTGTAAGTGGAAAGTGAATATTTGGGTCTTGGCATGCATATTGGATTATTCATTTCTGAAGCAACTGATCAACAGACTCAGTTATTTCTTGTGATCTTAGGCCATTAATAGAGAGGAAGATTTTTGCATTACTTTTTACTGTGCCAGTTCAGTTGCCTTAGATATGATTAAAGGAGAAGGGACTTTGGCAATGGCTATATTAAGTCCATTTGGGGGTTAGAATATTGGCTGTGAAGTGCTCATCCCTTCCTACTGCAAACACTTCTGCAGTGGACTGAATGTTTATGTCTTTCCAAAATTCATATGTTGAAATGCTAATCCTCAAGGTGATGGTATTACCAGGTGAGGCCTTTGGCAGATGATGAGGGTGGAGTCTACTTGAATGGGATTGGGTGCCCTTATGACAGAGACCACAGAGAGATCCCTCAGCTGTGTGAGGACACAGGGCAAAGACAATCTAGGAACCAAGAAGTGGGCCCTCAGTTCAGTTCAGTCACTCAGTCATGTCTGACTCTTTGCGACCCCATGAATTGTAGCACGCCAGGCCTCCCTGTCTATCACCAACTCCTGGAGTTTACCCAAACTCATGTCCATTGAGTCGGTGATGCCATCCAGCCATCTCATCCTCTGTCATCCCCTTCTCCTCCTGCCCCCAATCCCTCCCAGCATCAGGTCTTTTCCAATGAGTTAACTCTTCGCATGAGGTGACCAAAGTATTGGAGTTTCAGATTCAGCCTCAGTCCTTCCAGTGAACACCCAGGACTGATCTCCTTTAGGATGGACTGGTTAGATCTCCTTGCAGTCCAAAGGACTCTCAAGAGTCTTCTCCAACACCACAGTTCAAACGCATCAATTCTTTGGCGCTCAGCTTTCTTTATAGTCCAACTCTCACATCCATACATGACCACTGGAAAAACCATGGTCTTGACTAGACGAACCTTTGTTGGCAAAGTAATGTCTCTGCTTTTGAATATGCTATCTAGGTTGGTCATAACTTTCCTCCCAAGGAGCAAGCGTCTTTTAATTTCATGGCTGCAGTCACCATCTGCAGTGATTTTGGAGCCCCCCAAAATAAAGTCTGATAATGTTTCTACTCTTTCCCCATCTATTTGCCATGGAGTGATGGGACCAGATGCCATGATCTTCGTTTTCTGAATGTTGAGCTTTAAGTCAACTTTTTTACTCTCCTCTTTCACTTTCATCAAGAGGCATTTTAGTTCCTCTTCACTTTCTGCCATAAGGGTGGTGTCATCTGCATATCTGAGGTTACTGATCCAAGTGGCCCCTCACTAGATGCCAAATCCGCTGGGGCCTTCCTGTTGGACACAGCATCCAGAGCTATGAAAAATATAGTGTATCTGTTGTTAGTAAATCACCCAGTTTATATTTTCATTATAGCAATCAGAACAGATGAAGACAACCTCTTACGTTCTATGCAAGACTCAGAACTGGACAGTAAGAGTGCTGCACACCCCTGGTGACAGTACAGAACAGTACAGCAGAGTGGCAAATGCTCAGACTCTGGAGGTAGGCATGTGACATTCGTAGAGGCTTAAAATGTTCTCCAGCCATCCACTCCATGTTTTGATAGTTCCCTTCATTATGAATTTCCCTTTCCCAAAGTAGCATAAAAACAAAACCATCCTCCCCTGTAGCTAGTGAAGATACGTGGCTTGAACGATACCAGTTTGCTGCATCCAGCAAGACCTTGACTCAGAAATGAGCTAAAGGAGGATACAGAGTGAATGGCAGAAGCCAACTGTTTTTAGGATCAGCAGTGGCAACAACAGCTTGATTTATCCAGTTCTTGACTGTGATGCTTAGAAAATCATGACTCAGACAAAGCTTCAAAAGTGGCTGACTCAGCTTAAAGGTCTGGCTATAAGACCTAACTCAGGTGTTTCCTCAATGATACCTTTCCTGACTCTGGTGGATCAGTTTCATCCTCCTTTGTGTCCTCCTTTAACAGTGATCATTATTTTCATGATATTGATAATTTTATACTGGTTAGAAGCTTATATGTAAACATTATCAGCACTAAGAATATTATATGCAAGGGGACTCTGACACATAATTGGCAATAAATCTAATGGAGACATCTTTTATTCTGCTATATTTGTTTATGATGCAGATCATAAACATGTATGTAAAAATTCCCTGTAGAACTTGTTATAGTGTATATTCCAGAGCTCTGCTCAGAGGTTCTGTTTCATTTTGGCTGAGAGGGTGCCCAGGAATCTGCATTTAAATGGCCCTTCAGGTTATTCTGAGTGCAAGTGGTCCATTGGCCATACTTTAATAAACACTGAACTATACTTGAGCTCCTCACAGATCTTTCATCCTTTTTTATTTCACTCATCATGTTAGCCCAGTGCCTGGTATATGGTATGTACTATGTTTTCATTGTTCAGTTGCTAAGTCGTATCCAACTCTTTGTAACCCCACAGGCTACAGCACACCAGGCTTCCCTGACCTTCACTGTCTCCTGGAGTTTGCTCAGATTCATGTGCCTTGAGTCGATGATGCTATCTAACCACCTCATCCTCTGCCACCCTCTTCTCCTTTTGCCTTCAATCTGTCCCATGATCATGGTCTTTTCTGATGAGTTGGCTCTTTGCTTCAGGTGGCTTCAGCTTCAGCATCTTTCCTTCCAATGAATTGGAAGGAATTCAGTATTGGAGCTTCAGCTTCAGCATCAGTCTTTCCAATGAATATTCAGTGTTGACTTCCTTTAGGATTAACTGGTTTGATCTCCTTGCTGTCCTAGGGACTCTCAGGAGTCTTCTCCAGCATCACAATTCAAAAGTATCAATTCTTTGGTGCTTGCCCTTCTTTATGGTCTAACTCTCACATTTGTACATGACTACTGGAAAAATTGTAGCTTTGTCTATATGGACCTTTGTTGGCAAAGCAATGTCTTTGCTTTTGAAGATGCTGTCTAGGTTTGTCATAGTTTTCCTTCCAAGAAGCAAGCATCTTTAAATTTCCTGGCTGTAGTCAATGTCCTCAGTGATTTTGGAGCCCAGGAAAATAAATTCTGTCACTGTTTCTACTTTTTCTCCCCTTTGCCATGAAGTGATGGAACCAGATGCCATGATCTTAGTTTCTTGAATGTTGAGTTTTAAACCAGCTTTTCACTCTCTTCTTTCACCTTCATCAAGAAGCTCTTTAGTTCCTCTTCACTTTCTGCCATTAAAGTGGTATTATCTGGATGTCTGAGGTTGTTGATATTTCTCCTGGCAATCTTGATTCCAGTTTGTGATTCATCCAGCCTGGCATTTCACATGATGTACTCTGTATATAAGTTAAATAAACAATATACAGCTTTGATGTACTCCTTTCCCAATTTTGAACTGGTCTGTTGTTCCATGTAAGGTTCTAACTGTTGCTTCTTTACCTACATACAGATTTCTCAGGAGACAGGTAAGATGGTCTGGTATTCCCATCTCTTTAAGAATTTTCCACAGTTTGTTATAATTCACAGTTGAAGGCTTTTATGTAGTCAATGGAGCAAAAGTAGATGTTTTTCTAGAATTCTCTTGCTTTCTTTATGACCCAACAAATGTTGGCAATTTGATCTCTGGTTCCTCTGCCTTTTCTATATCCAGCTTGTACATCTGGAAGCTCTTGGTTCACATACTCCTGAAGCATAGCTTGAAGGATTTTGAATGTAACTTTCAGTTCAGTTCAGTTCAGTTCAGTCACTCAGTCGTGTCTGACTCTTTGCGACTCCATGAATCGCAGCATGCCAGGCCTCCCTGTCCATCACCAACTCCCGGAGTTCACTCAGACTCACGTCCATCGAGTCAGTGATGCCATCCAGCCATCTCATCCTCTGTCGTCCCCTTCTCCTCCTGCCTCCAATCCCTCCCAGCATCAGAGTCTTTTCTAATGTAACTTTACTAGTATACAAAATGAGTGCAATTGTGTAGTAGTTTGAGCATTCTTTGGCATTGCTCTTCTTTGGGGTTGGAATGAAAACTGACCTTTTCCAGTCCTGTGGCCACTGCTGATTTTTCCATATTTGCTACCATATTGAGTGCAGCACTTTAACAGCATCATCTTTTAGGATTTGAAATAGATCAGCTGGAATTCCATCACCTCCACTAACTTTGTTTGTAGTAATGCTTCCTAAACCCCACTTTACTTCACATGCCAGGATGTCTGCTCTAAGTGAGTGACCACACTATCATGGTTATCTGGGTCATTAAGACCTTATTTGTATAGTTCTATGTATTTTTGCCACCTCTTCTTAATTTCTTTTGCTTTTGTTAGAGCCATGCCATTTCTGTCCTTTTTTGTGCCTATCTTTGCATGAAATGTTTCCTTGATATCTCCAATATCAAGGTACACATCATAAGTACATACTATAAGTATTTGCTTAATGACTGAATTTGTTCATTGCATGATAAATGGTAAAGGACAGAACTATTGAAAACAGTAACACTATCTATTTTCTTCAAAAAGCCGAGAGTTCTTTGGAACCAAAGAAACAAATAATATCCTTCCATACAGTGATTCAGCAGCTTCTCTAATGGTCAAACTTCTGTTTCAGTGGGTTTCCTACCAAAGCTACGATTCATTTTCCATGCATGGTCAAACATAAGATACTACATACTGACTTTTGATTCACATTTATTGGGGGAAAGTATACCCTTCTGGCATGTTAATCACTAATGAGGGTGTCGTTTTCCAGAGCATTAGTGCTTGTCTTCTGGAAGGACTTCCCCTTCTAGACCTCCCCTCTTTGACACCATCTCTTGGTGAGAGGAGCTGAAATTTGTGAAAAACATTATTTTTGAAATAGTACGTTCTAAGACACAATTATGTATTGAAGATGTGCAGATAACAACTATAGGGCTCAAATGAAAGCTCAGTCATTTGCTTTTTGCCTGAGTTTGAGTAGTTAGCATGATAACAGAACCAACAGCAAGTGAACATGGTTTGGCAAGAAAAGAGAAGGAGCAGGGACAAAGATCTGATGCTCCCAGCACTCAGGGTGGATGTACTGCGCCACTGGGCTGGCCAGGGAGGTCTTGTGCTGTTCACTTCCGGGTGTGGGAGTTCTGACTTTCATGCAGTGTCTTGTTTCGATGACATCTCTTGAAGAAAGATTTTCTCAGTTTTCTCCCATCTGCATCCAGAAGGATCTTGCCATCCTCAGAACCTCTAGCTCATGGTTGTTTGGGCGAATCCTTTTTTTTTTTTTTTTCTGTAGAACTGTTAGCATTCTGAGGGCCAGGGACCCCTACTGAATAAGGGCTCTATAAAAATGTGAATGAGCCATTGTCAAAGGGTACATGTTTCTCTTTGAACTGAAGGACTGGGACAAGTGTGTTAAAATTTAAGTGTGTTAAAATGTATTTTGAGAGAGTTTTGGTGGGGCTTGGGGAAAGGTGAGAATCTTAAGGATCAGGAGAATAGAGAGCTTCTAGTAATTGGTGCTTTATTCATTTAATGGAATACTAAACGACAATGAAGAGAAGAATGTTTTCAATGGGTATAAATGGACTGGTGATCCAGTCACTTGTCTTTTTCAAAAACAACATAGTGAAATACATTTTACATATCAAAACTCATCCATTTCAAGTGTACAATTAATAACTTTACTATATGGTGTAACCATTGCTATAAATCCATTTTAAAACAGTTTCATCCTCCCAACAAGATCCCGTATGCTCATTTATGATTATCTCCATCCCTAGGGCCAGGCAACTATTAATCTGTTTTATGTCTTCCAGTTTGCTTTTTCTGGACATTTCCTATCAGTAGAATCATACAACAATATATGGTTTCTTGTATCTGACTTCTTTCTCTCTGCCTAATGTTTTGAGTTTCTCTGTAAGGTATCTTGTGTTGGTATTCCTTCCTTTGTCATGTTGAAAAGGATTCCATCATATGGAAATATGCATTCCGTGTATCTGTTTGCCTGTTGACTGACCTTCAGGTTGTTTCCAGTTTAGGGCCCCTGTGAATAATGCTCCTGTGAGCTTTTTCTCTGCTAGGCTTGGTATAGATGTATTTTGTTGTTGTTGTTGTGTAGATATCTGGGAGTAGAATTGGCTGGTTCTTCTGCTTAGCTTTAACAGACTGCTAAACTGTTTTTTACAGTAACTACCTGATTGTTTATTCCCAGTAACAATGTATGAGGGAGTCTCATTTCTCCACACCTCATCAACATTTGTTATTGTCTGCCTTATTTATTATAACTATTCTAGTGGGTATGAAATGATATCTCATACTTGTTTTAATTTGCATTTCCCCAATGACTAAAGATGTTGAACTTCTTTTCATATCTTTATTAACCATTATCTATTTTCATATCTTCTTTCATGACATATCAGCTCATACATTTTGCACATTTTTAAGGGGATCATTTGTCCTTTTATTATTGAATTGTAGGAATTCTTTATATATTTTGGGTATAAATCCTTCATCATATATGTTTTTATAAGGATTTTCTCACAGTCTGTAGCTATTCTTTTTATTTTCTTAATAATGTCTTTTGTAATGCAAAACTTTTAAAGTTTGATGAGGTCCAATTTATCAGTTTTTTTATGGAATGTGTTTTTGGTGTCTATCTGAAAAAAATCTTTGCATAATTTAATACCTCAGAAATTTTCTCCTATATATTTTTTTTCTATTTAGCTCTCGTATTTAAGTCTCTGATCCATTTGAGTTAATTTTTCATTTATGGTGTGAGGTGAAGGTCTAAGTTCATCACCTTGCATGTGATATTCAATTGTGCTCACTTGTCTTAGAAACTGACATCTACTGAATGAGTGGCTCTGGGGTAGGCACTGGTGATACAAAGACAAATGATACAATTTCCAACTTCAGGTACAGTCTTGAGAGGTATATCTCCATAACCAAAGGACATAAAACAGAGGGGCACACCAGCTCAAGATTTGGTGACTTCAAGAATGATGACTCTGAGGTGAAGTCAAGTGGGTGGTTTTGGTATCCTCAGGAAAAAGACCTGTACACATTAGTCTAGCCTAGTGTGATGGTTTCAACTTGTTTGGTATCTTACACGCTCGTTTGTCAGCATGTGTTTTAAGGTATATCTCTAAAATCTTAATAAAAATTCACATACTAATGTTTGCTAATGATCATTAAAAAAACCAAAACAAAACATTTGACATGCTAGAGTGGGGGCTACAGTGATATCTTAGAATTGACCACACATCGGTCTATGTCCTGAGAACATTTCTCCTAGGCACATGTTAATTAAAAATAGCTGAAAACTCTTATTTAGTGGATGAACATTATGGAACAAGAAACTTATTCTTGGGGTTCCCATTATTGGCTTTGTGTTCTTGGAACATTGCTTGACATCCCAGGCCCTCAATTCTTCTTCCACTATAAGATAGCAGCTCATTTCTAGCGTCTTTTCCTTGGAATACTCTACTTGTTCATTCAGCCAACACCTATTGAAGATTCACCTTGTGCTAGACTCTGTGAGGCCATATCCCAGAAAGGTAAGACAAAGATGTCAGATGGACAGGGATGTGAGAACAAGTCATTAAATGATTATGTTGCACAGTTATTGCTAGTTCTGTGATTCTCTGGGTCTAGAACTGCATACCTCTTTTGATTGAGGGATTAACTGAGGAGAATGAAGCAAGAGGGAAAATGATCCAAGGATCAGTTTACAGAATGTGCTCTGCAGGAGAGAATTCACACATCAGACAAGTGACAGGAATTCCTGCCTATACAGTTGCAACCAAACTCTGGACAATGACATTTTTTTTTTTTTCACATTGCAAGAAAAAGATAGATTGTCTTTCAGATTCTGAGTCACTTACTCTAATACGTTTTATGGACTTTCTTTTTTAATGTAGCGCTTTCAGACTTGAATCAAAATAACCTAATAGTCTTTCATGTAGTGTACAGACACCGAGCCTATGACTTCTGAAGCTTTTCAGACTGGGGCAGCCTGTGCTTCTTTGTTTTGAGTTCTCCGTCTGATTTCCCCCTCTTTATCTCCACACACTTCATTTTCTCTTCTTGAAAACAGACAGTGTGGGGCTGCTTATATGTGAGTAGTAGAAGTCTTTGCACGGTTATAAAAAGTAAGCTAACATTACATTCCTGTAACTTTATAATCTTTATTTGGTGGATGTACCATTTAGGAGCAAGTGTTGTTCAAGTGTACTTATATATACTTTAGTTATACACTGCATTTGGAAAAGGCCTTGCCTTGGTCTGTTAGTCAGGTTGCTTTGTTATGAGTGACAGAAATCCAACTCAAATGAACTCAAGCAAAAAGAGAATTCACTGCCTCTTGTAACCAGAAGGGGCTTTGCAGGTGGCACTAATGGTAAAGAACTTGCCTGCCAATGCAGGAGACACAGAGATGTGGGTTCAGTCCCTGGGTGGGGAAGATCTTGTGGAGGAGGAAATGGCAACCCACTCCAATATCCTTGCCTGGAAGATCCCATGGACAGAGGAGCCAGGTGGGCTGCTCCATGGTGCTGCAAAGAGTTGGACATGACTGAGCGACTCGAGCACTTTGACCAGAAAGTCCAGGTGTAGAGCTGACCGCAGCACAGCTCTGTGTAAGGATGCAGCAGAATTCCTGGCTCTCTCATCTCCGTCACTCAGTTCAGCATTCCTCTGGGTACCGGTATTAGTCTCAGACAGATTCTGTGTGTGCGGTTGTTAAAGACGGCCATTGGCACCTCCAGACTTACTTGGTCTGTATAAGTTGAGATCAGAGGAGAGCCATCCCATGTGCTAGGATTTCATCAGGGGACTCTGCCCCTGTTTGAGTCCAATCTCTGTAAACAGCAGAAGATGGTTTAAAGATTTCCCAGCCCAGGAACTGTCCCAGCTCATGAAGCCAGAGCCGAGTAAGACCCTCTGATTGACAAACTCTCCAGATCCACATGGGGTAAAAGAGGAGGAGCAAGCGCCTAATGGATGCCAGGCAGACACAAACAACAGATGTCCACGGCATTTGGTAAGGTGTTATTAAACACTTTTAAGTGAAAGGAGCACTGGGTTTTATTTGCCACAAAAATGCAAAGCTGCTATTAATAATATTGCTGCATTTATTTATCTTTGAAAGCATCTCAGATATTCTAGGGATCTATTTAACTTATGCTTTCTTTATCTTTCTTATGGTAATGTAATACCTTTTTCCTGAATTAACATTCGGTGTCAATTTTCAATATCACTTTTTGAATTTTATCAAGTTTTATAAATATTCTCATTGTGATTGTTTGCACAGACTGTTTATTTCACAATAAAAATGACAATTGTCCTAGTTAAGAGAGATCATTTAAAAAGTAGTTCCTCTTTGATAACCTAAGTATGTTGATGGTATTTATTTATGTGGAGTTATACTTTTTTTTTTTTGATGAAATTTGTCTCAAATTCTTACTAAAGACTAGAAGACTGTTTCTTAGTGACCACAGTTTTAAGCTTCAGGTAAACCATATTTTCCTTGTATAGAACATTCTCAATTCTCAGATCTTGGTCTTGATAGACTTTCTGATAGGGGAAAATTCCAAAACACATATGAAGAAGAGAATTACATTCAGGCGTTTTAAATAGCAAGTCCAAATACAGTAATTTTTTTTTCATACTCGTAAATTAGGACAGCTCCAGCTTTTAAAATAGAGTAAGAAGAAAGGGTGGCATACGCACAGAACAAACCAGCATTTAAATATAGCACATTTAAAATTCTTTGCATATCAAAGACAAGTAATGAAATGTAAGTTGGTTTTGGCTTTGAAAAACATGATGGATGTTGGCTGGTTATGCCAAGTTGCTGTCTTCTAGAGCTTGGCATGGGGTCTGTGTCATAGGAAGAAAGAAGAGATGAGATCACTACAAAAAGGCCCTGCTATATTGTTATCATTAAATCTCGTTGAACTATTTCCAGTATAGGTACATTATATACAGGATTCCTATGCACATGGCTAATTTTAGCAAGAACATATCTTGTTCCCTTAATCTACTGGTCATAAAATTAGAAGCATTATGTGATAGAGGGACTTGCTCTTTGGAAATACATGCTAAAATATTTAGTGAAGGGCATGATGTCCCCAACTTGCTCTCAAATGGTTTACAACAATAATAACATGATGTTCTACCAGCTAAATGTTTAATAATTTATTTAATCAGTCCTTGTTGTTGTTCAGTCTCTAAGTCATATCCAACTTTTTGCAACCCCATGAACTGCAGCATGCCAGGCTTCCCTGTTCTTCATTATCTCCCAGCGTTTGCTCAAACTCATGTCCATTTAGTCCATGATGCCATCCAATCATCTTATCCTCTGTCTCCCCCTTCTCCTCCTGCCCTTAATCTTTCCCAGCATCAGGGTCTTTTCCAGTGAGTCAGCTCTTTGCATCAAGTGGCTAAAGTATTGGTGCTTCAGCTTTAGCATCAGTGCTTCCAATGAATATTCAGGACTAATTTCCTTTAGAATTGACTGGTTTGATCTCCTTGATGTCCAAGGGACTCTCAAGAGTCTTCTCCAGCACCACAGTTTGAAAGCATCAATTTTTTGTTGCTCAGCCTTCTTTATGGTCCAACTCTCACTTCTGTACATGATTACTGGAAAAACCATAACTTTCTCTATATGGACCTTTGTCAGCAAAGTGATGTGTCTTCTTGTTAATATGCTGTCTATGTTTGTCATAGCTTTTCTTTCAAGGAGCAAGCATCTTTTAATTTTGTGGCTACAGTCACCTTCCGCAGTGATTTTGGAGCCCAATAAAGTAAAATCTGTCATTGTTTCCACTTTTCCCCCATTTATTTGCCCTGAAGTGACGGGATCAGATGCCATGATCTTAGTTTCTTGAATGTTGAATTTTAAGCCAGCTTTTTCACTCTACTCTTCCATCCTTATCAAGAGGTTCTTTAATTCCTCTTCACTTTCTGCCATTGGAGTGGTATCATCTGCATATCTGAGGTTATTGATATTTCTCCTGGCAATCTTGTCTCCAGCTTGTGATTCATCGAGTTTAACATTTTTCATGATGTACTCTGCATAAAAGTTAAATAAGCACAGTGGCAATATATAGCCTTGATATACTCCTTTTCCAATTTTGAACCAGTCCATTGTTCCATGTCCAGTTGTAACTGTTGCTTCTTAACCTGCATACATGTTTTTCAGGAGACAGGTAAGGTGGTCTGGTATTCCCATCTCTTTCAGAATTTTCCACAGTTTGTTGTGCTTCACATAGTCAAAGGCTTTAGCGTAGTCAAGGGAGCAGAATTAGATGTTTTTCTGGAATTCCCTTGCTTTCTCTATGCTGTTGGCAATTTGATCTCCGCTTCCTCTGCCTTTTTTCAATCCAGCTTATACATCTGAAAGTTCTCAGTTCACATACTGCTGAAGCCTAGCTTGAAGAATTTTGAGCATTACCTTGCTAGCATGTGAAATGAGTGCAATTGTGCAGTAGTTTGAACATTCTTTGGTATTGCTTTTCCTTGGAATTGGAATAAAAACTGACCTTTTCCAGTTCTGTGACCACTGCTGAGTTTTCCAAATTTGCTGGCATATTGAGTGCAGCACTTTAACAGCATTGTCTTTTAGTATTTGAAATAGATCAGCCCGAATTCCATCACCTCCACTAACTTTGTTTATGGTAATGCTTCCTAAGGCCCACTTGACTTCACAGTCCTGGATGTTTGGCTCTAGGTGAATGACCACATCACTGTGGTTATCATGATCATTAATACCTTATTTATATAGTTCTTCTGTGTATTCTTGCCACTGCTTCTTAATCTCTTCTGCTTCTGTTATGTCATTGCTGTTTCTGTCCTTTATTTTACCCATTCTTGCATGCAATGTTCCCTTGCTTTCTAGTCTTGAAGAGATCTCTAGTCTTTCCCATTCTGTGGCTAATTATATGTGAAGGTGAATGAGAAAGCTGGATAACTTCAACTCCGGTGACTGGGTTTTCTTCAGATAGCTTTGTTATTTGGCTTGAAATACTATACATTCTGAAATTTTAGACCATATTCCAAAGACAGTATACATGCTATTAGAGTGAATAATTGATTTGACTCTGCACTTAAAATACTAGCTCAAATGACTTCTGATAAAATATGGGGATGGTGTCATTAACAGAAAAGAGATTTCAACACAATTTTATTAGCTAGAAAGCAGAGATCAAGATGCTGGAATATGAATCTTCCATTTGAAAAGGTCCACTGGGTGCCTAGCACAGTGAATGAAAATAGACCCTTATAAAGAAAGTCCTCATAAAATTTTAGCACCCTAGGATTAAAGAGAAAATGCTGGAAGACCACGGCATGTATTATAGGAAATAAAATGGCACAGTACATCTTAGCAAAAATTTTGGAAGATAGAAAACATGTCACTAGAAGTCTGAGAAAAATTGGTTTTCACCTTAGAATTCTATGCTCAGCTAAGCAATCAGTTGTGAGAGTAAAGACAATTTTAGGTAAGTTAAAAAAAAAAAAAAAGCTTCCTTGAGCCTTTTCTTAGGAAGATCTATTCCAGCAAAAATAAGGGCACAACCCAAGAAAGATAAAGTCTCAAGGTCCAAGGAACAGGGGATTCCTGTACAGGAGATTGGTAAAGGAAGTCTCAGCTTTGGCATCAGACCTAGAGTCACCAATTACAGACTCGAGCAAGAAGGTAGGAGGTCCTTAATAGAAATGGGGAAGAAATGAAATGGATGGATTATCTGGTAACCCTAGACTGCTCAGAAAATAATGTTGATAGGTCTATGATAAATCTGATGAAGCATTTGGAAAAAAAAATCAGAATCTCTAATATTGAAGAACTAAGGAGTTTTAGTATTAATAGGTTACTTAGAAGCTCAAAGGTTAAACAAATAGAAGAAATAGCTATATAGATGGAAGTATTATTCATGGGGAAGAATAAAGTAAGTGCTGATAAATTTGATTATCAGCTTTTTAGTACCATTTGATTATATTATCATGGATATCAGTTATACTGATTAAGAATGAAGTGGAAATAAAAGTAGTTCAAACTAAAATAAACCATTAGAAGTTAATAGTGGAAACTGGGGATGGGTTATATGGGAACTCTGTCTTCACATTTTTCCTATCTCAATCTGTTTTGAAAAATAAAAGTCTCAATAAATTTAATTTGAGAAACAAGAAAGATGAAGCAAAGAAAAGAGTACAATATAATATGTACTATGTCACATATTATATATAGTATAATAAAATTAATGAGTACCCAGTTCAGTTCAGTTCAGTCGCTCAGTCGTGTCCGACTCTTTGCGACCCCATGAATCGCAGCACACCAGGGCTCCCTGTCCATCACCAACTCCCGGAGTTCACTCAGATTCACATCCATTGAGTCTGTGATGCCATCCAGCCATCTCATCCTCGGTCGTCCCCTTCTCCTGCCCCGAATCCCTCCCAGCATCAGAGTCTTTTCCAGTGAGTCAACTCTTCGCATGAGGTGGCCAAAGTACTGGAGTTTCAGCTTTAGCATCATTCCTTCCAAAGAAATCCCAGGGCTGGTCTCCTTCAGAATGGACTGGTTGGATCTCCTTGCAGTCCAAGGGACTCTCAAGAGTCTTCTCCAACACCACAGTTCAAAAGCATCAATTCTTCGGCACTCAGCTTTCTTCACAGTCCAACTCTCACATCCATACATGACCACTGGAAAAACCATAGCCTTGACTAGATGGACCTTAGTCGGCAAAGTAATGTCTCTGGTTTTGAATATGCTATCTAGGTTGATCATAACTTTTCTTCCAAGGAGTAAGCGTCTTTTAATTTCATGGCTGCAGTCACCATCTGCAGTGATTTTGGAGCCTCCCAAAATAAAGTCTGACACTGTTTCCCCATCCATTTCCCATGAAGTGATGGGGCCGGATGCCATGATCTTCGTTTTCTGAATGTTGAGCTTTAAGCCAACTTTTCACTCTCCTCTTTCACTTTCATCAAGAGGCTTTTTAGTTCCTCTTCACTTTCCACCATAAAGGTGGTGTCATCTGCATATCTGAGGTTATTGATATTTCTCCCGGCAATCTTGATTCCAGCTTGTGCTTCTTCCAGTCCAGCATTTCTCATGATGTACTCTGCATATAAGTTAAATAAGCAGGGTGACAATATACAGCCTTGATGTACTCCTTTTCCTATTTGGAACCAGTCTGTTGTCCCATGTCCAATTCTAACTGTTGCTTCCTGACCTGCATACAGGTTTCTCAAGAGACAGGTCAGGTGGTCTGGTATTCCCAACTCTCTCAGAATTTTCCATAGTTTATTGTGATCTACACAGTCAAAGGCTTTGGCATAGTCAATAAAGCAGAAATAGATATACAGAAAATAAAATTAATTTTATGATTGATTTTTCAGAATAAACAATTGAGATAAAATATTGCATTATTTTTTAATAAGCATTGCTTGTACATGAATGTCTTATATTTTGAATTATCCAGTATTACCAGTCTATTCTTCTACATGGAAACATATATTTTAAATAACAAATGAATATCCGTGTTTAAGTGACTAGCATTTTTACATCAGTGGATTACTATAGATTTGGATTATGATTATTTAAGTTCACTTCTGTCCTACTTAATCATCCTAAATCACTAAGAGCAGACCACTTTGGAAGTTGTGTAGGACTTGCTGGGGATAGAGTGGTCAGTGAGCATATGTGGCTAGACCACATCTTCAAAATATTGCGCTTTTGTTGAACATTTTGCTTCCCCATTCATTTCCATCTTTTTGGCTAAATGGTAAATGGATTCTATAGAAATCAAGCCACTTATTTGCTCATCTACCAGCAGAATGGGGCTTAGAAATCAAGTCTTCTGATGCCAGGAGCAGGAGTGTCCCGGGTCACCAAAGATATGTGGAGTTCACTGTTGCTGTCATCAAGACAGGCAGTAAAGTTGGAGGCCTGAACTCTAGGACAGTGAGATTGAAGCTAAACCATGGTGAGCATACCATGTTGGATTGAGCCTTCTAGCAAGTTTTAAGGCAGGTTTACTTTTTCTTTATTATAATTTTCCATACTTTTAAAATCTCTTTTTATATGTTGAGAACTCGACATTGCAGGAAACTCCTCTCATTCTTTGTTTTCTCTCTGTAGATCTAGCAAATGAAAATGACAGCCCTGCAATAGCTAAATATCTAAGCTTTAAAAAACATTTTAAAAGCCCTAATTGGCATAATAACCTGTAATTTTCTTCTCTATTTTGGCATTACCCATTTTATATCTTCTACTTCCAGTTTCCCTCAATCACATAATTATCAGATATTCTTGTGGATTGTAAAAGGTGGTTTTGGTGTCATATTCTTCAATTAATTGACCAGTTTGCTTCCATTTTCTGTAATATGTTGTTACTTCAGCTTTCTGCCTGTGGGACATAGTTTATTTAGTTAGTTCCCTTTCAGGCTTTTTCCCTTGATTTGTTTACTTGTATACTAGTTCCTGGTCCAAGTGAGAAATCTTAGAGGTTCTACAGAGAATGTTTTTCTCATTGTATATGCACATTAAGCTTCCTTAAGAATAATGCTATTTCTGGGTGTAAGACTGAATTGAACATTTGTTCTGTTGATTTCTATTGTGTGAATAGTAACTATATTTCATCCTGTTGGTCATTCCTTGACTTTGAACTTGGTTACAGTTCTTTTGCTGCTGGGTATACACTGAGTGTGTGTGTTCTCTCAAAATTTGTGTGTTGAAGCCATACCCCACAATGTGATAGTATTTGGACGTAGGGCTTGAGGAAATATTTAGATTTAGATTAAGTCATAATGGCAATGCCCCCATGGTGGAACTAATAATCTTACCAGAAGAGACACAAGAGCTGTCCAGTAGCACATATGGAGGAAAGACCATCAGGGTACACAAGGAACAGGCTGCTGTCTGCAAGCCAGGATTGCCCTCACCGAGAACCAAGACTGCCAGCACCTTAATCTTGAACTTCCTAGCTTCCAGAGCTGTGAAGTAAATGTTTGCTGTTTAAGCCACAGATCAGTCTATGGTATTTTGTTATAGCAGTCCAGATGTCTAACACACAGGCTTGTCCAACTTCTCCAATTTGGGAATTCATGAAGAGAATAAGGCAATTAAATTTTAGCCAGTATTGACCATGTGGAGGTTATATTCTCCTGCTTCCTTTAGACATAACACTAGTTCATTCATTTTTCCTAGGATCATGCTCTAAAAATATGAAAATATAAAAATACATATAAAATATACATACATATAAAAGTAAATTATCTTTAGAGACAATATCTTTGTTTCTAAGTGCCTTTTATTTGACCATGCTGAGTATATTTTGTCAACAACCTAAATGACTGCTACAGTGCAAGTATCTCATTTTTACTTTCTCTGGTGTCCATTCCCCTACAACCTGGTTACAATGTTTTGTTTTCTTTGGGAAATTATGTTTCCCTCTTCTTACTTCCTAGTCCATGTGGTTAGGTGGAGGCCTATCTCATTCATGGTTCTAGACATGAGTATGTTATTCAGACAGGGACATTCAGAGAAATACATTCTCCTAACAACACTGATTGGTTCTGAAAAGAACATGTGACTTATTTCAGGCAGAGAGCAATAAAAGATAGGTCCAAGTCTCTCTAAAATCACTGGGTCAGAAGTTCAAGCCCATACAGAGGAAAACAAAGCTCAGAGGTAGACAGAGGGAGAGCCCTCAGAGGGTAATTGTTTGTTTACTTGGAGCCACGTGTATCTGAATCTATGCTAGACTTTTTGATCATGTGAGCCAGTACATTTCCTCTCTTGTCTTAGGTCTGTTTTAACTGGATCTTTATTAATTATAACTGAAAGAGTGCTAAGTAGCATGATTACTAAGTTCACAAACAGCAAGAAGCATGAAGAAATAAGAGATAGAGAAATAGAGACAGAGATTGAGGATAGAGATAGATGACAGAGTCAAAATCCAGAAAGATCTTGGCTAAAAGGAAGAGTAACAACTAATAAAACTAAAGTGTAATAGTGATAAATGTAAAGTCCCATGCTTACTTCAACTCATCAACTGGACAAAACAAGGATGATGCTGAACATGGATATAGTTACCTTTGTAAAAGAAATTATTGATTTTAGTGAACTCTCAGGTCAATCCCAATTATTAATGTGATGAATCTGCCAAGAACACATTGCCTTCTGTTCCATTAATCTGTCTGTCCTTGCGTCCATGCTGTGCTGTACCATACTGTCTTGATTACTGTAGCTATATGGTAAGTCTCAAAAATCAGGTGTATCTCTCCCAACTTTGTTCTTCTAAATGGTTGGCTCTTCTATGTCCTTTGCATGCGTGCGTGCTTAGTCGCTTCAGTTGTGTCTGACTCTTTGTGACCCTATGGACTATAGCCCGCTAGGCTTCTCTGTCCATGGGATTCTTCAGGCAAAAATACTGGAGTGGGTTGCCTTGCCCTCCTGTAGGGGATCCTCCCGACCTGGAGATTGAACCCACGTCTCCTGCACTGCGGGGGATTCTTTACCCTCTGAGCCACCTGGGAAGCACATGTCTTTTGCATTTTGATATAAATGAAATAGTGTGAGTTTCCTTAATTTATAATGAATTATGTAAGAGTTGCATAAGTTTTCAAGCTGATGGGTCTTGAAATTATGAATCGTTTTTTAAATGCCACTTGACACTTTAGTTGGTTAAAAAAAAATCTGTTATTTTTTAACAGTCCTATGTGAAAATAAGTATTAGAATAGTCCAGGTCTTTATCTCCATAAGCCTAGAATGCATGTTATATTTATGGAGTAACATAAGATACTGCTAACACTGTTTTGCTCTGGTGCAGGGGGAGGGTAGAATTGGTGTTTGGTAAAAAAAAAAAAAAAAAAAGGCATCTCTTATATACCCTTGAAATCTTTTAAATTAAAAAAAATCTAATAACAAATTTCAAAATAAATATATAATACACATTATTACTCATGTATATTTGAGATTTATCTCTAAGTCAAAAGTCCTTTGCATGAAATCTGTCCATATTTGTGACTGTGGATGCTGTTTGTAGTTAATGTCACTGGTGTTTGTCTTCCTTATTCCCTCAGTCAGCCAGTCATCTCGACTTTAAGGAAACTTGACTTGATCAATCTCTTATGTATCTTTGATGTACCTCCTAAGCTTATTATGACTATTCTTTATTCCAAATAAAGTTATACTTTAGGGCTTACAGGTCTTTTTAGATACTTCCTGTTGCTGTTCAGCTTATCTTACAGTTTATTGTGTATTCGAACTTTTATTTATCCTGGCGTCAGTTGCCTCATCCATGAAAAGTGTTGGATGAAGTGTGGTCCAAAGTTCCTTCTCTTCCTGTGAGTTCCTAAGCCTGCCTTCCGTTTCAGTCCATTCCATTTACGATCCAGATAGACAGCCATGACAGAATCTTCAAGACAAAATGTCACTAAATTTCATAGAGTTCAAACTTGAGAGAAGTTAGGACACTCTTTGCTACTCCGTAGGCCAGTGTTTCACAGTTCTAGATTTAGAATGGTCAGGATGTTTGCAGTTACCAGCAGGTGTGATATATTGAACCATGGGCCCCTCCCTGCAGCCACACTCCTGTCATGACTTTGTTGTGGTTGGAGTGCACTTCCTCAACACTTGGCTTGCTTGTTTAATGGCACGTGATCAGCAGTTGTGCCATTTTTCAGTGATGGACTTAAGAGGTTTTACACACTTCCAGCAGTCATCTTATGCTTCTATTTCTGCTGGTTCAAAGAAAATGAGAGTCATGTGGGAGCAGACTCACAGGTCCGAGTGAGAAGCAGGGCTACCCTAGGTACTGAAGCCTGAAGAAGGATCTCTCAGTTGAGCCTAGGTGGGATCAGCTGAGTCCCAGCTGACCTATAAATCTTCAAGAGTAAATAATTATTATGTCTTGGCATGATCAGTGACAGCATTTTTGTGACAACTAACTGATCCAACATGCAACATTGAATTACTTCTAAAAAACTGTATTTTTATTTTATTTTGAAATTTTGATTAATTTATCTCTTTTTAGCTGTGCTGGATCTTCTGTGCTGGCTTTCTCTAGTTGCAGGCTTCTCATTGCAGCCACTTCTCTTGTGAAGGCCGAGCCCTAGGGCTCAAATGCTTCAGTAGTTGCACCACACAGGCTCAGCTTCCCCCTAGGATGTGGAATCTTCCTGGACTAGGGATCATATTTGTGTCCCCTTCTTTGGCAGGTGGATTCCCAACCACTGGATCATGAAGGGAAGTTCCAAAATGTATTTTTAAAATAGAAAACACATCCACACAATTCAAAAGTAAAAATATAAAAAGGGATACAGTAAAATGTTTGTTCCAAGCCCTGTTCTCCATTCTCCTGGGTCCCATCAATGTCCTGTCACCACAAATTGCTCGTTTTATTTGTTTCTTTTTTTTTTTTTTTTGTATCCTTCTAAAGTTTCTTTATCTAAATACAAATAGACATGAATTTATAATCTTGGCCTCCATCCTCATCTTTTTCACATTGTTTTATGCTTTTCTTTTTTCATTTAAGATACTTTCAATATATTTACATATCAATGTACAGATAGCTTCTGTATTCCTTTTTATAGCTACATTGTACATACCTTGAACATACTGTATGTTTAGTTCCAGACCACTACAATAAACCAGATATTGCAATAAAGTGAATCACATGAACTTTTTGGTCCCAGAGCATATAAAATTTCTGTTTACATTGTGTTTATTAACTGTTCCATGTCTAACAAAACAAGGCATATACCTTAATTTAAAAACACTATATTGCTAAAAAAAAATGCTAACCAGCATCTGAGCCTTTAGTGAGTTATAATATTTTTGCTGGCAGAGTCTTCCCTGGATATTGATGATTGCTGACTGATCAGGGTGGTAATTGCAGAAGGTTGGCGTGTCTGTGACAATTTCTTAAAATAATACTACAGAGAAGTTTGCCACGTTGATTGATGCTGTTTCATGAGCAATTTATCTGTAGTATCCATTGCTGTTTGATAGCATTTTACCCACAGTAGAACTTTTTCCAAATTAGTCAGTCCTCTCAAACTCTGCTGCTCCTTCATCAATAAAGTTCATGTAATATTCTAAAACCTTTGTTGTCATTGCAACAATTGTCACAACATCTTCTTTTGCCAGGAGCAGAATCCATCTCAAGAAACCACTGACTTTGCTAATTAATAAGAATCAACTCGTCATTGTTTTTTTCATGAGATTGTCAGTCACATCCTTAGGATCTACTCCTAATCCTAGTTTTTGTATTATTTTCACCACATCTGTAGTTACTTCCTCCACTGAAGACTTGAGGGCCTCAAAATCATTCATGGAATCAATCAATCAGTCCACTCTTCCAAACTCCTATTAGTGTTGATGTTTTGACTTTTCACACAAATTACAAGTATGCTTAATGGCATTTAGAATGGTAAATGCTTTCCATAATGGTTTCAGTTTACTTTTCCCAGATTCATCAGAGGAATCACTATCTATGGTAACTGAAGCTTTATAAAATGCTCTCAAAAATAAGACTTGAAGGTCAAAATGACTTCTTGATCTATGGGCTACAGAATGGAATGTAATGGGCTACAGAATATTGTATTAGTAGGCATGAAGTCAACATGAATTTCATTGTACATCTCCATCAGAGTTCTTGAATGACCAGATGCCAAGGAGCAGTGATATTTTGAAAGAGGTTTTTTTTTTTTTTTTTCTGAGTAGTAGTTCTTAGCAGTAGGCATAAAATATTCAGTAAAACATGTTGTCAACAGATGTACTTTCATCCAGACTTTATTATTCCATTTATAGAAAGCAGATTTAACATAATTCCTAAAGGCCCTAGAATTTTTGGAAAGGTCAGTGAATACTGGCTTCAACTTCCAGTCACCAGCTGCCTTAGCCCCTAACAAGAGAGTCCTTGGAAACCTTAAAGCCAGGCTTTGACTTTTTCTCTCGATGAAAGTCCCATCGGACATCTTTTTCCAAAAGAAGGATGTTTCGTCTACACTGAAAATCTGTTGTATAGTGTAGCCACCATCCTTAATGTTCTTAGTTAAATATTCTGGATAACTTTCTGCAACTTCTACATCAGCACTTGCTGCTTCACCTTACACTTTGATGTTATGGAGAGAGCTTCTTTTTTTAAACCTCCTGAGCCAGCCTCTGCTTGCTTGCAATTTTTCTTCAGCAGCTTCCTCACCTCTTGCAGCCTTCATAGAATTGAAGCGAGTAAATGCCTCACTTTGAATTATGGCTTGGCTTAAGTGAATGTTGTGGCCAGTTTGATCTTCTATCCCGACCACTAAAACTGTCTCCATATCAGTAATAAGTCTGGTTTGCTCTCATCATATGTGTGTTCACTGAAGTAGCACTTGTCATTTCCTTCAAGACCTTTTCCTTTGCATTCACAGCTTAGTCCTTTGGTACAACAGGCCTAGATTAGCTTATCTCAGCTTTCAACATGCTTTCCTTACTAAGCTTAATCATTTCTAGCTTTTGATTTAAAGTGAGACTCTAGTGTGACTCTTCCTTTCCCTTGAACACTTGGAGGCCGTTGTATGGTTATTAATTGGCCTAATTTCAGTATCATTGTGTCTTGGGGAATAAGGAGGCCAGAGGAGAGTGAGACCTGCCTGTTGGTGGAGCAATCAGAGCACAGACATTTGTCCATTAAGTTTGCTGTCTTATGTGGGTGTGGTTTGTGGCACCCCTTCCTCTCTCCCCAATTTATGGAAGTAGCATCAAAGATCACTGATCACAAATCACTGTAAAAAATAAAACAATAATTTAGAAGTTTGGAATATTGCAAAAATTACTAAAATGTGACACTGAAACATGAATGAGCAAGTGCTTGTTGGAAAAATGGTGCCAATAGACTTGCCTTACGTGAGGTTGCCACAAACTTTCAATTTTTAAAAAATGCAATACCTATGAAGCACAGTACAAAGAGGTGTGCCTTATATATAGGATGGATAAACAAGAAGGTCCTACTGTATAACACAGGGAACTATATTCTGTATCCTGTGATAAACCATAATGGAAAAGAATATATATATATAACTAAGTCACTTTGCTGCACTTAGAAATTAAATACAACATTGTAAATCAACTATACGTCAATAAAATAAAACAAGGGAGAGTGTGCCTGTATCCACAGTAGAGAGAATCCTCCTGTTGGCCACTTGGTTTGTTTTCTTTCACTGCAGTGCAATATGCAATATGCAATGATATGTATATTATAAATTCTCAGGAAAAAAAGATATATACAAATGGAATTTTGACAGTTACTACCAATTGTCCTTCACAGTGGAACAAATAAAATTTAATTTGTAAGAGATATTGTAAATGGATATCTATTTATATAAATATATATCTATTTAGATATCTATTTAGGAAAGCTAAATAGCCTTTTTCTTTAACCTGGAGGAAGAATGTAATATTTCATACAGGAAACCATTCCATTGACCTTCCAGGAGGACATGAAGTGATCTTTTCAGAGAGCTGACACCAAATACCAGAAAGTTCTCAGCACTTTACAGGTATCAGCTTTTTAAATCCTCAAAATATCCTCTGAAAGAGGTACTATTACTCCCCTCATCTTAAAGATGAGATTTCTGTGGAAGGAAGCTGAGTGACCTGCTTGAGTTCACTCAGCTAGAAAGTAATAAAACTGGGATTCTAACTTAAGTAGACTTACTCTAGGGTAAGACAGCTAAGCCATAAATTCTCTAAAATTGCTTTTAAGATAAAAGCATAATTAAACTAATATTACTATAATATCCTAAAATATTTTTTCTCACATGTCCTGTTTTAATAATAGCTTTCAAAAAGTGATCCATAAATTGTGTCTGTGTGTGTGTGTGAGTTTGGATGTTATTTGACTGTGTCTATAGGACTCTGGGGGAAATTCTACTTGTAAAGCTGAAGGTATATTAAGATATATTAGAAGCTGTTATGAGCTGGCCTCATTTTTAAAAGTCTGTGATTTTAATTATTGGAAATGTTTTGGAAAATGAGTATAAGTTTCTATAATTTGCTAAGTAGCTAACTTGCCTTTGGCACAGTTTTTAAAAAAATCACCTCGTATATATTTAATAGTCATATCACTTTTGTGAATTGTAGGTATTAATATTCTGATTGTATGGATGAGAAAATTGAAGTTCAGAGACAAAGGTTGATTTGCCCAGTTCGTGAGATGCTACTGATGCTGGGTAATGTTTACCGACTATTTACACCAATCACGTTGCTAGGTCCAGTTTACAGGAGCTATTTAATCTTCACAACAATTTCAAGAGTAGTTATTCTTACTCCTTTCATTTTACAGATGATAAGATAAGGATTTAAAGAAATTTAGAAGCTTTCTTGAGGCCATGTAGCTAGGGCGTGGTAGTTAGGCACTTAATCTAGGTTTGTTTTGATGGTCTGTTTGTCTGTTTAGCTGGGCTGTGGTCCCCACAATAATACTCAGTTAAACACTGGTCTAGGTGTTGCTATGAAGAGTAGAGGTGATTAAAGTCCATCATCATGTGACTTTAGGTAAGGGAGATCCTAGATAATCTGTGTGGTTCTGACTCCACCAGTTGAAAGGTCTAACGAGCAGAGCTAAAGCTTTCCTAAACAAGACATTCTGCCTGTGGACTGCAGCTTCAGCTGTCTGCGAGTCCAGACTGCCCCTCCTAATGGTTTGCCCTATGGACCTCAGACTTGTCTAGCCAGTCCCCAGTTCTTTGCAATAAACCTCTTAATATAAATCTCCTCCTGGATCTGTTTCTCTGGTTGAACCCTGACTGATCCATTTGTCCAAATCCAAAGCTCAAGTGCTAACCAGAATGCTAGTGAACCCAGGTCCTGAGCTTGTGCTGCTGTGCATCTGAACCACACATTACACTTATCACACCCTACTTCATACTGTTAGCATTTATATTTTGTACCCTCAGTCATGGGGTCTGTGGGGTCTCAAAGAGGTGGACACAACTGAGTGACTGAACAACACCGACACTCACAATCATGATAAGCATATTGAATAAAGGCAGACGCTAGATTTTACTTATCTCCTTGCACACGAGACCCATAGCTCTGCTGTCAAAATGATTTCTGTCACGTCTCCACACAGCCATTTGTCATTTGCCTTCTTGCTTTTGTCCGCTCTCATATTTGGAGGCCAGTGTTATTTTCCCTTTTCTATCTTTTCTCTCACTTTTCTATTTTAATTCTTAGCTTATAAGCTTTTAGTCAATATTGCTGTGCCCTGTCTTATGAATTATTAGATAATATAAAACTTTAAGGGAACAAGAGGTGATATTCTCTGAGTTGGGTGATGACTTGATTTAGCTGTTTAAACCTGTGCTACACTTTCTCCTGGGCCAGGCTTCTGACAAATATTAATAAGTCAAATTCAAAACTTTTCATTCCTGAGTTTAGTTGAATGGGAGGAATATGTTCCTTACTACAGATAAGCACTAATTCCATGATCAGAATGTTATAAGAGCAGATCCTAAGGGCTGGATAAGTGATAGATCCCCAAAGACAACACTTTTCTGTTTTTCTTCTTCCCTGTTTGTATTTTATTTAAGTAACATGGAACTCTCATCAGTGTTATGTGGCAGCCTGGATGGGAGGGAAGTTTAGAGAGAGAATGGATACATCTAGATATATGACCAGAGAAGGCAATGGCACCCCACTCCAGTACTCTTGGCTGAAAAATCCTGTGGATGGAGGAGCCTGGTAGGCTGCAGTCCATGGGGTCTCGAAGAGTCAGACACGACTGAGCGACTTCAGTTTCACTTTTCACTTTCATGCACTGGAGAAGGCAATGGCACCCCACTCCAGTACTCTTGGCTGGAAAATCCCATGGATGGAGGAGCCTGGTAGGCTGCCGTCTATGGGGTTGCACAGAGTCGGACATGACTGAAGTGACTTAGCAGTTAGCAGCAGATATATGACTGAGCCCCTCGGCTGTTCAGCTGAAACTATCACAATATTGTGAATTGGCTATACCCCAGTACAAAATAAAAAGTTAAAAAAAAATCCTTCTTTAACATTTTCTCATCTCCTGTCAGTTAGGCTCAAAGTAAATCCTTTGCTAAGAGTATTAAGAGGTCTTTCTCAGACCTTATAACTTAGCTAGCCCATTTTCAATGGTAATAAGTTCCTTAACTTTTATGTTTTATGGTCACATTTTCCATAGTTCTTAAAGATATTTCTGATATTAAAATTGATAATTTGCAGTTACATACACTTGGTGTTATTATCATGAATCAATAAAGCTTTTCTTCAGGACTTCAGAAAAAAAGACCTGTGTGTTTGTTACTATTGTAAAGATTAAGAAAACAAGATATAAAAATAGTATGTCCCCTCTTAGCATTTACTTCAGCCATAATAGAATTAAGACTAGAACTTAAATTTTTGGTTCTGATTAGAGACTGTCATTAATTTTATTCATTTAGATGAATAATAGGCTGAGCCACAAAATGTGGAATGTGTCTCACTTTCCTAGGTTTACAGAAATTTATATTAAATTTTACTTAGGATACATTTCTATTTTAGATAGAAAGTAAAACCATATACATGTTGTTTTGAAAAATCCTGAAGTCAGTATAAAAACCAAGGTAATTGTTTAAGTTTACTCCAGGTAAGTTAGTTGCTAGTATTGTGTGGCATTCCTTACTTTGCCCTATGGAAAAAGTAGGTATCTATTTAGACCTCTTAGACCTCTTGCTAATCTTGCTTTTCTTCTGCAAGAGTTTTGTAAGGAACATTACCCTGCTTTGGAGTCATGCAGAAGGTATGTAAACATCCAATACACTTCTACAAATCTGTGAAGTATAAAGTTGGGAATGTTCCACTCCTCCCAGTAGAAGCTACCAAGGAAAACATGCAGAAAAAAGCATTTTGAAATCTAAACCAATAAGATCCAATGTAAACTATCAAAAGAACCAAGAAGGAATCAAACCTCATTTGTTTATTTTCAAGTAATTTGGGGCTTCCCTGGTGGTGCACTGGTAAAGAATCTGCCTGCCAATTCAGGAGACTCAGGAGATGAGGGTTCCATCCCTGAGTTGGGAAGATCCTCTGGAGAAGGAAAAGGCAACCCATTCCAGTATTCTTGCTTGGAAAATTCCATGGACAGAGGAGCCTGGTGGGCTACAGTCCATGGGGTCACAAATAGTTGGACACAACTGAGGTATAGAGCATACACAAATTGCTTAATAAGGAAGCTTGTTCAAATTAAATAAGCATAGACATGTGCTAGGGATGTCAATGATTATTATTGCTGAGCATACAAGGTTATAGGCCACTTCATAATACTAAAGCCAATTTCTTAAAGAGATTCCATTTGTGTTATTCCTAGACAATGCAAAAGGCCATAGAAAATAAATTAAAATGATTCTTCTGTGTTGTTCCTATTGGTATTAAATGTAACTGCTAACCCCATGACTTGTACAAAGGGCGTCAAAGTTCATAATTTCTCCAGCATGATTGCATTTAAGCAAGACCTGGTAAAGAAAACTTTTGCAAGCAGAAAATGAGACTCTCTAAAGGATGTGGCCCACTTCTGTCTTTCCTTACTCACTCTCCTTGGTAGGCACACAGAACTTAAGAGATTTCTCTAGTCCTTACTCTAAACTCATATTTTTAGGATGCCCGAGTTTGAGTCCTGTTCCCAAATTTCTAGTTGTGTGTTTTGTGGCAAACAGTCATTAGGGCAATTCACTAATATTCTGGTCTCCTCCTTTGGACACATGGTAGGTATGTACTTCTGCTCATTGAAATAGGTCATGGCCACATGGCTGGATGGAAGGAGTCAGGGCATAAGTCACCACCTTTTCCTTCTCCAGGCATGGCAGCCAGCTTTATTCCAGACAGCAGACACTCCATCATTCTACAAAGAGCACGGCCCTTGCCACATCACATGAATAGGCATCATCAATGAAAAATAAAGCTGTTGCCTTAAACCACTGAGATGCTAGAGTTGTTTGTTGTTGTAATCTCATTTACCTATCCTTACTAAGAAAGTGGCTTCACACAGCTACCTAACCTGTTAGTTTTCTTGTCTGTAAGGAAATGACAGTTGTACCTACCCTGGGTTTTGGCATGAGGATTACATGGAATTATCTAGGTAAAACACTTAACGTGGTGTTTGGCAAGTGATAAATCCCCTATCAGTGTTGGCTGCTATTGTTACAATCATTATCATTATCCAGAATTTTTGTGGCAAGATTATTATTGTTGTTGTTCAGTCACTCAGTCATGTTCAACTCTTTGTAACCCCATGGACTGCAGCACTCCAGGCTTCCCTGTCCTTCACTATCTCCCAGAATTTGCTCAAACTCATTTCCATTGAGTCGGTGATGCCATCCAACCATCTCATTCTCTGTCCCCTTCTCCTCCTGCCTTCAATCTTTCCCAGCATCAGGGTCTGTTCCAATGAGTCAGCTCTCTGCATCAGGTGGCCAAAGTATTGGAGCTTCAACTTTAGCATCGGTCCTTCCAATGAATATTCAGGGTTGATTTCCTATAGGATTGACTTGTTTGATCTCCTTACAGTCCAAGGGACTGTCAAGAGTCTTCTCCAGCATCACAGTTTGAAAGCGTCATTTCTTTGGTGTTTAGCCTTCTTTATGGTGAAAGTCTCACATCTGTTCATGACTACTGGAAAGATTATTGCTTTGACTATATGGACCTTTGTCAGCAAAATGACGTCTCTGTTTTTTAAAACATTGTCTAGGTTTGTCATAGCTTTTTTCCAAGGAGCAAGTGTCTTTTAATTTCATGGCTATAATCACCGTCCACAGTGATTTTGGACCCCAAGAAAATAAAGTCTGTCACTATTTCCATTTTTTTCCCCATGTATTTTCCATAAAATGATGGGACTGGATGTCAAGATCTTAGATATTATTATTATACATATTATTCTATATTTATAATTTAAATATACTTATTTAATTATATATAATATATATTATATATTTATTCCCAAAGTTTACCTTCTTTAAATGAAGTCTCTTTTTAAGAATTACTCTATTTGCATACATTTCTAAAAAATATTAGTCTTTTCTACCTTAAATAGAGTTCTTAAGGACTTAGGTTCATCATTGTTGTTGTTTAGTTGCTAAGCTGTGTCTGACTCTTTTGCAACCCTGTGAACTGTAGCCTCCTAGGCTCCTCTGTCTATAGGATTGTCTAGCCAAGTTTACTGGAATGGGTTGCATTTCCTCTTCCGGGGATCTTCCTGACCCAGGGATTGAACCCCCATTTCCTGTGTTGGTAGGTGAGTTCTTTATCACTGAGCCACCAAGGAAGCCGAGGTTGATTGTTATGAATGCCGATTATCGCACTATAGTGTGATTTAAATAGACCTCCCAAGGACTTAGGGTCACCATTATAAATGTCAGCTATTATGCTGTAATAGTTCAGGACACTTTGAGGTGTGTAGGGCATCTGCTATGGTGTTTTGGGTTTTTTTGTGTATTTTCATAGCATTTTTTCTTTTCTGTCACCTATTGGCTATTCTCAGAAGAGCCTCAAAATCTTCTTTCTAGTCCTATTGACCTCTTAATGTACAGCTGTCAATCTGCTGCAGTTTGGGAGGAATTAATCAGTTTTGTTAGGATTATATGTAACTTAAAGGAAATTACCCTGAGGGAAGTGACCACTTGTTGAGTATGTGTTACTGTAATTCCTTACAGTGGCTCACTGATACTTTTTTTTAGGTCCGTCTAGTCAAGGCTATGGTTTTTCCTGTGGTCATGTATGGATGTGAGAGTTGGACTGTAAAGAAGGCTGAGCGCTGAAGAATTGATGCTTTTGAACTGTGGTGTTGGAGAAGACTCTTGAGAGTCCCTTGGACTGCAAGGAGATCTAACCAGTCCATTCTGAAGGAGATCAGTCCTGGGATTTCTTTGGAAGGAATGATGCTAAAGCTGAAACTCCAGTACTTTGGCCACCTCATGTGAAGAGTTGACTCATTGGAAAAGACTCTGATGCTGGGAGGGATTGGGGGCAGGAGGAGAAGGGGACGACCGAGGATGAGATGGCTGGATGGCATCACGGACTCGATGGACGTGAGTCTGAGTGAACTCCGGGAGATGGTGATGGACAGGGAGGCCTGGTGTGCTGCGATTCATGGGGTCACAAAGAGTCGGACACGACTGAGCGACTGAACTGAACTGAACTGAAGAAAGAATCCTATCTAATTCTCTGCTACTATTGGGAAGGTTTCCACTTTACTGTAGTTGGGAAACTAAACAGAATCTAAATTGGATAGTGTTGACATTATATCAGGGGCTTCCCTGGGAGCTCAGCGGTAAAGAATCCACCTGCAATGCAAGAGCCACAGGAGACATGGGTTCGATCCCTGGGTGGGGAAGATCCCCTGGAGGAGGGCATGGCAACCTACTCTAGTATTCTTGCCTGGAGAATCCCATGGACAGAGGAGCCTGGGGGGCTACAGTCCATAGGGTCGCAAAGAATGGTTCTTAACTGAAGCAACTTAGCTTGCAGCATGCATATATTATACCAGTTTCCCCATCTGTCAGAGGTAGGAGATGAGCATCACTAGAAGACCTCCAGTGTAAGCAAATAAGCTTGAGTGTTTGTGGAGGTTCAAGGAGCTGCCATTATTTCCTGCCTCTCAAGCCCATTCAAGCTGAAATTTGTAACTGGAAGATAGTGCCACCATTCCAGCCACTTTTAGAAGCCAGGGTGGCAAAGACCAGTAAAGAGGAGAAAAGAGGGTGGCTACCACCCATATGGAAGAAAAAGAAGAGAAACTAAAGAGCCTCTTGATGAAGGTGAAAGAGGAGAGTGAAAATGCTGTCTTAAGACCCAACATTCAAAAAACTAAGATCATGGCACCCAGTCCCATCACTTCATGGCAAATAGATGGGGAAAAAATGGAAATAGTGACAGGCTTTATTTTCTTAGGCCCCAAAATGCTGTGGATGGTGACTGCAGCTATGAAATTAAAAGATTCTTATTCCATGGAAGAAAAGTTATGACCAAACTAGACAGCGTATTAAAAAGCAGAGATATCACTTTGCTGACACAGGTCTGTCTAGTAAAAGCTATGGTTTTTCCAGTAGTCAAATATGGATTGAGAGTTGGACCATAAAAAAAGGTGAGCGCCGAAGAATTGATGCTTTTGAACTGTGGTGTTGGGGAAGACTCTGGAGAGTCCCTTGGACTGCAAGGAGATCCAACCAGTCCATCCTAAAGGAAATCATTCCTGAATATTCATTGGAAGGGCTGATGCTGAAGCTCTAACTCCAATACTTTGGCCACCTGATGTGAAGAACTAACTCATTGGAGAAGACCCTGATGCTAGGAAAGATTGAAGGCGGAAAGAGAAGGGAGTGACAGAGGATGAGATGGTTGGATGGCATCACCGACATGGTGAACATGAATTTAAGCAAGCTACGGGAGTTGGTGTTGGACGGGGAAGACTAGAGTGCTGCAGTCCATGGGGTCACAAAGAGTCGGACATGACTGAGCGACTGAACTGAACTGAACTGAGGGTGAGCAAATTTTCCCAGTGCTCTCTTAATGAACAAGTGGAAACAGAAATCTATCATTACCCTTTCTGGGTGATAACAGCTTATTTGGGACTATTGCACAGTCACCCAGAATCCTAGGTTCTCTACTGTCATTGTTAGTGTATCGTGTATATTAAGCATTAAAGAAATTACATAGTTTCTGACATTTATTTTCTATCTAATACATGTGATTATTGTGAATTATCAGGGCATATGATTTCCGAAAAACAGTAAAAGGCAGTACTCTTATACATATGGGGAATCTGTTTTCTCATTCTCACCCTTTCTCCTGTGTAACAGCCCTTGGACTTTGTTTGTGGGGAACAAAGCAAACATGACTGGAAGTTCTACTTTCCTTCAGGCAGTCTAGACTGCTTAGATGTTATCTCTTGGAATTGGAAACATGAGTGACAAAATGACTGAAGCAATTGGAATGGAATCAGCAAAATCCTGAAAAGAAAAGGCAAGTCTGTCTAGACCTCTAAAACTGCCTGATTCTTGATCTTTCCTGTGGCTTCTGGGGGTATCACACCTTTCCAGAAGTTTATTTTCCATTTTAGTCTATTTCTGTTGCTTATAACAAGTTTTGTATTTTATGTTTCACAGTGATGATAAGCCTAGACAGACATTTTATATATTACTTGTTTTTAAAATATATTGAGCAAGAAGAACTATTTTCTTAGAATAGAAGTTTAATGACTTGGGGTAAAGACAGTTTCTTAGTTATGAAGATAGCTACCATTTATTGACAATACAATATTTGCCAAAACTGTGCTCAATGCTTTATGTATATAATGGGTATATGTGTATAGTTGCTTGTTTTTAAATATATGCATATGTATAAAGCTTTATTGGCCATTATAATGACTCAGTGAGTAGGATATTACTGTCCCCAGTTTACATATGAAGGAGCTGAAGCCTGGAGAGGTTAATTTGGCAAAGTCACACAGCTGGAAAGTGATGGAGCTAGATCTGGTTGCCTTAACCACCATGATATATTGCCTCTGATATCAGAAATAGTGTGATTTTTTGGGGTTCAATCATAAGCAAATAACTGCTCAGAAATTAGATATATCTTCTCTCTCTTTTTAAAACAGGGCTCTGAGAGCAAAGAAGACTAATAAAAAACAAGCAGCAGATTTATAACACATCTTAAAAGTTAAAATGGTTGTAAATAGATAAGTCCTCTAGTCTTGTATATTACTACAGTTGCTTCACATTTTGTTTTTAAAAGAGCGATGCTTAATTCAATGACCCTACATGATTCTAAGATTAGTCAGAACTTTATGTTTAAAATTTTGTTCACATTTTAGTTGAATTAGAATTTCACTTCCTATTTTGTTAGGGTCTGGTATTTTTTCCTGTTTCTTTATAAACTATTACAAATCTAGAATGTGCATAACGCAATATAGAGCAGGGAAGCAAATGAGATTGTTCAGTTAAGAATCATTAATAACTTCAGTATCATGGAATCAATGGAGAGAATTCTGTCAGTAAAACTGAGTATTTTCTGAAGTTACTAAACATTTTATGATGGAAAATTGGCTGACATGACATTTTTCAATAAAAGAATAATTAAAGATTATAGCTGCCTCCGTGTATTTAGGGTTCTAGAAGCATGCCACAGAAAACCAGCTTTATGCATAAAAGTCCAATTTTTCAGCTGTTAAATCTAGTATTACTTAAAAGATCCCTGTTGATTATTAGTATTTTCTACTTTTACAATTCAGTTTGTTTTTGAAGCTTGTGCAAAATTTTCTAGGAAACAGCTTTGCATATTAAAAGAATGGGTGATTTTCAGTTAACTTTAATGGTCTAATCCAATATAATTATATGAAATACACCTATACCCAAACACTATTAAAATGAAATACTTACAAGCTAAAATATATGTCATACTGTCAAGAATTATGGGTTTATATAACAAAAATATCTAATTTGTATTATAAATATTTGTCCAAAAATTGAGGCATATTTATGAGACCCTGCCAGTAGTACAAATACAATTACATATTTAAAACAAGATGAAAAAAAAAAAAGCATAGGAAAGTCATCTGTCTAATGCAGTAGTGGTCCACATATACATAGTCAAATATGGGATAAATCTGTGTTCTGGCTTCTTCCAGGAATCCTCCCAAGTATTAAGCATAGTTCTTAGAACTGTAGTTATCCAACCTGAATAAGCTTTTCTGTTCATGACTCCTCTTAACTCACAATATACAGCCCAATAAGGAGGAGCAGGAATAAAATAAGGTTCTGTACCAGTCAGGGTTCTTCAGAGAAACAGAACTGGTATGTCTGTTTTACATGTGGGTGTGTGGTGGGTGAAAGGGCCTTCCCTGGTTGCTCTGTGATGTAGAATCCACCTACAATGCAGGAGACTTGGGTTTGATCCCTGGATCATGAAGATCCCCTGGAGAAAGAAACAGCAACCCCCTCTAATATTCTTGCTTGGGAAATCCACAGAAAAGCCTGTCCTTGAAATCTCAAAGAGTCAGACATGACTTAGTGACTGAGCATGAACACAGTGTGTGTGTGTGTGTGTGTGTGTATTTATTTATAGGCTAGTTGGAAACTCAGTCCGAAGTTGATAGTTTAGTCTTCTTTCTTCTGGAAACTTCAATTTTAGCTCCAACTGATTGACAAGACCCACTCACATTATTGAGGATAATCTCCTTTACTTAAAGTCAACTGATTGTAGATATTAACTAGATTTACAAAAATACTTTTACAGCAACACCTAGATTAGCATTTGATTAGATAACTTTGAACTAACTCTAGCATAGCTAGTTGACAGGTAGATCAACCATTACCAAGTCTCTATGTGGCAATCGTGATGGTGGAAGGAAGTCTCTGGAAGTTTTTCAGATGTAGCCCAACTTGTTCAAGGGGAGCTGGGGAAGGGAGGGAGAACAGGTGTCATCTCTTGCCCATTCTTCCCTCCGGCATCCCTCACACTACTTCCCTAGTGACTGTGTGGTCATGACGGTAAGCAAAGGGGAGGATGTCCTCTAGATAAACTAGGAAATGACGTTTTAGTCACTTTTGTGAAACCTAGGTGTACCGGGTCAGTATCTAGATGATTTTATGATGGCTCTTGACAAATAGCTCTTGTGGGGTCAGGATGAAGGGCATTATTTTTTTGGTGAAAATGATGTTCTTGGTTTCATTTTACTAATGAGAGTCTAAATAAGTTTTTACCTTGAAATGCCACTTGTGGAAGCTGTTTGGGCCTCCCTTCTCACCCTGGCCCAGTAATAAATTAATGTGTTGTTTAGTCGCTAAGTCAAGTCTGACTCTTTGCGACCCCATAAACTGTAGCACGCCAGTCTCCTCTGTCCTCCACTATCTCCTGGAGTTTGCTTAAATTCATTTCCATTGAGTTGGTGATGTTAGCTAACTATCTCATCCTCTGTCTCCCTCCCCCTTCTCCTTTTGCTTTCAGTCTTTCTCAGCATCAGGGTCTTTTCCAGTGAGTCAGCTCTGCATCAGGTCCCAAAATATTGGAGGTTCAGCTTTAACATCAGTCCTTCCAGTGAATATTCAGGGTTTATTTTCTTTAGGATTGACTGGTTTGATCTCCTTTCAGTCCTAGGGACTCTCAAAAGTCTTTTCCAGCACCACAATTTGAAAGCATCAGTTTTTTTGGCATTCAGCCTTTTTTATGGTCCAGCTCTCACATATGTACATGACTACTGGAAAAATCATAGCTTTAACTATACAGACTTTTGTCAACAAAGCGATGCCTCTCCTAGGTTTGTCATAGCTTTTCTTCCTAGGAGCAAGCGTCTTTTAATTTTGTGGCTGCAGTCAGTCACCTTCCTTGGTGATTTTGGAGCCCAAGAAAATAAAGCCTGTCACTGCTTCCACTTTTCCCTTCTATTTGCCATGAAATGATGGGACTGGATGCTATGATTTAAGTTTTTATAATGTTGAATTTCAAGCCAGCTTTTTCACTCTCCTCTTTGACCCTCTTCAAGAGACTCTAGTTCCGCTTCACTTTCTGCCATTAGAGTGGTATCATCCACATATCTGAGGTTAAGCTCAAGACTAGTGGGGTGATTTGAAGTTTCCAAATCTCTCTTGCTTTCAGAACCTCTGAAATGTGTTTTTTTTCCTTTGAGCTGATTTACGCTAAAAACCTGTGAACTGGGACACAGAAAATAGGAGCAGTAATGGAAAGACTGGGTCCTGAATCAGCATAAAATTATTCTCTATTTAAAAGTCTTGAAGGTATAATCCAAAATATGGGTCATGGAAATTTTTAAGGACATAGCAATGTTATGAGACAATCTTACAACACTATTATGTATAACAGGCCAGTTAAATAATGAAAGGTAGGAAGAAAAAATAAGACAAGCAACATGATAAGGAGAAGAAATTTTTTTTCCAACTTTATCTTCAGAAACATGGATATTTAATAAAATCCCTTGGAAGTTACTTTCCTGGCTTCTCCTAATAAAACCGACCAATGAGAAAATGCAATGTATAACCCGCTAATGAAATAGTTACGAAATAAACACAGACTTTCCTTTATTTCAGGGTAATTTCAGCCAAGAAATGAAATAGCTAACAAAAACCATAGAATTATTATCACCCACGAGGCAAGTATATACTAAAACCATAATCCCTAAAGTTAACACTAACTGAAAATACTGCAGAAAGATTGTCCAGTATTTGCCCCAAGTGACTTTTTAGCAGCCTATACCTCTAGAATACAAAGTTTATTTTATTATTTTAAAGGAAAGGATTTCAATTTGCTACTCATATCAGAACCAGCACTTAACAAGTTCAGTCATTTCTTTATTTACCCATGGTTAAAAAGTAACTGAAAAAACAATCCAAAGTCGGGGGGGAGGCGAGTGCAGAAAGGAAAGAAAAGCATACTTACATGATGCTTTTGAAAAGGCAAATAAGTTAAGACATTCCTGAACTTGAAAATGATTAAAACATTTTAATAATCTTTCATTTTCCAGTTGAAGCCAGGTGGGAAACAATATGGCAGTCCTATTTGGAATTCGAATTCCTGGGGATTGGACAAGGCTTCAATAGGATGTCTTCCTTGACTCGTCTCAACCACAGAGAAGAGTGCTTTGTTTGGTCTAAAGAGAACTTAGAAGCTCAGGAGAAACATCTGCTGTTTTACAGCAGATCAAACTACTGAGGTGTGTCTCTTACAGCTAGAGGCAAGGTAATAGTTACTAGTACCTCTATTTCCATTGTACTACCTGATGAAAACAGATGAACTATGCTCTCTACTTCTAGCATATTACTTGATTTAAAAAATGTTAATGCTATTTCTCATGAAGAAAAGACCTCAAAGCAATTTTGATCTTGTTTTTGTATGAGTAAAAAAAAAAGTGTAGATTTTTTCCCTTCTGTTTCTAAAGCCACACAGTTAGGGTGTGTAATACATGCTTTCTCAGAACTCGATGGTACACTATTTTTGCCAGAAGAAGTTCATTGGTTACAAATGGAGGTCAGGCCTTCTGGCATGAGATATTTTTGCTAATTTATTTCTTAACACATTTCTTTGCTCCTAAGTCTCATTTAGTAAAGCTTCTGATTGAGCTGATGAACCAGAGCTTGCTCATTTGAGTTTGAGCAGAATCTGATGCTTTCCCATATTTCCATCAACTAAGTTTAATAAAATCCTTCTTTGCTCTTCAGCCCCTTTGGGTAGAAAGTTCAGTTGTTTGAGACAAATTGGTCTGTGCCCCCAGGCCACATGGACACTCAGTAACTCATGAGAATGAGGTACCCCATTGACTGGATCCATCTTGACATTTCCATATGCCATTGCTTAAAATAGATGAAGACTTAAAGTGAGAAAAAAAAATCTATCTACTAAGAAACTTTCACTGCTGATTCAACTCAACAATGTGTTATTTTGAGGATTGTGATGTCAGTGTCCAATTATTATAGTCCAATTTTGCTGTCTTTCTTTTTTTTTTCAATTCAGTTCAGTTCAGTTGCTCAGTCATGTCCAACTCTTTGACCCCATGAATTGCAGTACGCCAGGCCTCCCTGTCCATCACCAACTCCCGGAGTTCACTCAGACTCACATCCATCGAGTCAGTGATGCCATCCAACTGTCTCATCCTCTGTCATCCCCTTCTCCTCCTGCCCCCAATCCCTCCCAGCATCAGAGTCTTTTCCAATGAGTCAACTCTTCGCATGAGGTGGCCAAGTACTGGAGTTTCAGCTTTAGCATCATTCCTTCCAAAGAAATCCCAGGGCTGATCTCCTTCAGAATGGATTGGTTGGATCTCCTTGCAGTCCAAGGGACTCTCAAGAGTCTTCTCCAACACCACAGTGCAAGGAAAATTGTGTAAAGAGACAGGGACCAAATATCCTACAGACGTGTATCAGAAAGCAGAAGAGGTAGGAATCTACATTAAACTTTGGTCTGTAGTCACTAAATATTGGGAGTAGTGAGAAAATGGAGAGAGACACTTTACCATCATTCTTGGTTCATCTAGTTTATCAAGTTCTCAGCAGAACCAGGATGAAAGTCATTCTATAATAAACAAATGATTTCATGGTAATGAAGTTAAATTTTGCAAAAAAAAAAAAAAAGAGAGTCAAGAAACTTTCTGGAAATATTTGTTTGTGTTTCCCTGGCTGCTTGGTGTCCAGGTAAAAATGGAATGCTGAGCATAAATCCTAAGCTATCTAAAGAAATGTGATCATATTAGAAAATGTATTTTTTAGTTCCCATGTCAGTCAGTGTTCAGAATACTTGATTTAGGGAAAATATACCTATTGCTAAAATTAGTCATGCTCTGTGTCCAAACTTAAGATTTGCTAAACCAGTGAAAATATTCCTGAGATTGTTGTAATGCAGTCTGCCCACCACAAAGCCAGTCTTTTTAGTGCAGTATTTTTTCACAGCTTTGGGGAGAGTTCACTGGAGCACAGGTGCTTAGGTGTAAACACATGATGTGAAATCATGTCGGGAGGCCAACTGGAGTTTACACTTTTTCCAACATAAAAAAAATAAAGGGTATTTGAAGTAGTTAGTGTGGGAAAACTTTCCTGATGTGATATTATTAAGCTGAGATCTAAAAGGCAAATAGATTTTTTTTTTTAGCTGCATGATCAACCAACGTCTAAAGGCAAGAAAGAAAACAGAATGTAAGATACAGCTGAGTGGCTCCCAGTTAATTAAATCTTGAGTGTCTTCTATGTGTGCAACCTGGGCTAAGCTCTGGCGATGTGATAGTGTGCTCAAACACACTCAGACGCGGTCCTGGTGTCACTTCTTCTCTATGGAGGAGACAAATGCCCACTAAATTATGAAATGAATATAAAATCCTTGCTCTGTTATATAGAACTAGATGCTAAGGGGGCACATCCAAAGGGGATTGGAACTAATTGGGGCTGCCAAGGAAGGCTTTTCCATGGAAGTTACAACTGGGCTGAGATCTAAGTGAGTCTGAGAAGAGGAGAGCACAGTGTTTCAAGACATGGGAACAGCACGTACAAAATGTGATGGCCCCTCCTCACTAGAGGGACTTGTGCTCTTCTCACAAAGAATGTTGTAGAAGTTGTGAGAGTCTGAAGAACTTGTTCAGCTCAAATTCTCAATACATGGAGTAGCCGAAAGACTAAATCAATAAGTCAAGGCCTTAGCTGAGCTGAGGGGTGGGAGCCCTGATTTTGAGGTGCACTAAGGCGGTGGACTAAGAAAGGGGGAGAGAAAAGATGGAAAGATGAGCTCAGTATCCTTAGATCTGGGAAAACGAGGCTCTGGGCTCGATGTGGCAGAGGACCCTCAAATCACAAATATATACAATACTTAATAAGTTTTTAAGTGCCAGCAGGCCCTTCAGGCACTAAACATTCATGCTTGCGACTGCCACTCATTAGCAATTGCATCCAAATGCTATGAAGTATTATTGGTTGTGCTACCCTCAACGTAAGAAAAGGAGAAAGCTTCAGCCGTCCAGAGAGAGTTTGAACAGCAGAAAACTTAAAAAAGAGAAAAGATAAATTAATTAACTTGTCAAATCCTTCATAGCATGAATATAGTGGGTACTTGCATTATGAAGTTTCATTTCCCACTAGTGCTGAGCATCCATTTTCTTCCTTCTCTCCATATAAAAGCAATTCATGGTTCTGGACTTACTCCATATTTGTTTAGTATTTGCAGTTATTGCACATGATGGCTGAGGAATGTTTTATAGTAGTAAACAATTCATATTATTCTTAAATTTGTATGCATCTGTGTCTAAACATAATATAAAGAATGAATCTAGTTCTTAACATCGGCAACTAGATGGACATTGAATGTGAGAGATGCAAATAGTTTTATTTTTGTAAAAATGTTTAATAAGATTAGTTAAAATTTCAAATATTAAAATAAAAATTCCAGGATTATTTAATTTCATTTCATAATTTGATATTCATTACAGTTTATATTTTACCTTCTAAGTTTAATACTTATATATATTTTAAAAGAGAAAGAACTGTTAACACATGAAAAGTTTTCATTTTTCTGCATTTGAAATTTACTTAAAAAAAATTTTTGTTTTTAAAAAATATTTATTTATTTTTGGCTGTACTGGGTCTTTGTTGCTGTGCGTGGACTTTCTCTGTTTGTGGCATTCAGGGATTACTCTCTGGTTGTGGCGTGAGGGCTTCTCATTGCGGTGGCCTCTCTTGCTGCAGAGCACAGGCTCCTGAGGGCTTGGATTTCAGTAGATCTGGCATGTGGGCTTGGTAGTTGTGGCTCTCAGGATCCAGAGCATGGGCTCATTAGTTGTGGTACATGGGCTCAGCTGCCCCACGGCATGTGAGGTCTTCCTGGACTAGGGATAGAACCAGTGTCCTTGCATTGCAAGGCAGATTCTTAACCTGGACCACCAGGGAAGCCCTACATTTTTGATTAAAATAATTGTAATTTTATACCGTTTAAATGTTAACATTTACTTTTAAATCTTTTAAATCATTGAGAGTGAGGGCAGGGAAAGAATAATTATGATAGAAATAAAGCTGGGGAGAAAAAAGAAATAGAAAAATTTTCAAAGAAGAGTCCTGGGAAGTGAAAGGGTTAGTCGCTCAGTCGTGTCCAACTCTTTGTGACCCCCTGGACTATAACCCACTAGGCTCCTCTGTTCATGGAATTCTCCAGGCAAGAATACTGGAGTGGGTTGTCATTCCCTTCTCCAGGGGATCTTCCTGACTCAGGAGGTGAACCCTGGTTTTCTGCACTGCAGGCAGATTCTTTACTGTCTGAGCCAACAGGGAAGTCCAAGAAGAGTCTACTTAATTTAAAATAAAAATATTGAAACAATGGAAGTAAGCAGACTTCTGCTGAGTATGACCCTAACAGAATTTGCAAATAAGAGATTACAAGTTCTTATTTAATGAGGATTTAACCACTAATCAAAACAATGCAAATTAACATGAACATTATTCTCATCAAATCTACAACTTAAGTGGGTCAGATAAAAAAAATCCTTGCAATTTTATATACTCTATTAAATGAAGATTTAATGACAAATTAAAACAATGAGAATGAAAAAGAATCAACTTTATATCACTTTCATAACTCAGAAACAACAAATGTAACTCTGGCCTATCCTTTAGAAGATGGAGAAACAAATCATCTTAAAATTAGAAAATACAGGAAGAAATCCAGTTTGACTGGATGTTCTTGGAAATGGTGACACCATGTCCTTTTGACAGTTTGAATGTTGCTAGTAAAATGCATTTAGTTTCAAATTAATGATTATGATTTTCCATTGCATGAACATGGTAGAACTTTTGTGTTTCATTTTATTCTGAATTTCTTTCAAATAGAATGTGATTTTAGAAACTAGCTTTTATATTCTCTCTTTAGAAACTGTTTTGTTATCACTGTTAACATATTTCACAATTGATCTTTATGATAGATTTCAGCCAGTGAACGTATTTGTATTAAGAAGCACTTAAATTCTCAATTAAAATGCCATTAAATGTCCTTTGCACACAAAAAATACAGATGTAATTACTAGAATTGAAAAAGGAGACAAGCAAATAGCAGACTAATAATATTTCACAAGTAAAAGTAAATGTCAACTAGTACATGGGCATAATCTTTTTTACAGAATAATTGTGTGGTAGAAAGTGAAGAAGAACTAAAAAGCCTCTTGATGAAAGTAAAGGAGGAGAGTGAAAAAGTTGGCTTAAAGCTCAACATTCAGAAAACAAAGATCATGGCATCTGGTCCCATCATTCCATGGGTAATAGATGGGGAAACAGTGGAAACTGTCAGATTCACTGCAGGTGGTGATTGCAGCCATGAAATTAAAAGACACTTACTCCTTGAAAGGAAAGTTATGACCAACCTAGATAGCATATTCAAAAGCAGAGACATTACTTTGCCGACTAAGGTCCGTCTAGTCAAGGCTATGGTTTTTCCTGTGGTCATGTATGGATGTGAGAGTTGGACTGTGAAGAAGACTGAGCGCCAAAGAATTGATGCTTTTGAACTGTGGTGTTGGAGAAGACTCTTGAGAGTCCCTTGGACTGCAAGGAGATCCAACCAGTCCATTCTGAAGGAGATCAGCCCTGGGATTTCTTTGGAAGGAATGATGCTAAAGCTGAAACTCCAGTACTTTGGCCACCTCATGTGAAGAGTTGACTCATTGGAAAAGACTCTGATGCTGGGAGGGATTGGGGGCAGGAGGAGAAGGGGACGACCGAGGATGAGATGGCTGGATGGCATCACGGACTCGATGGGCGTGAGTCTGAGTGAACTCCAGGAGTTGGTGATGGACAGGGAGGCCTGGCGTGCTGCGATTCATGGGGTCGCAAAGAGTCGGACATGACTGAGCGACTGAAATGAACTGAACTGAACTGAACATTCAGCCAAGTTTAGTGATGCCTTTCACGGCAGAACAGTGAACTATTAATAGAATTAATGGTAAGTGTTTAGGATTTGTAGAAGTAGTTTTGAAATTTGATGAAAGAATGACCAAAAGCTTAAGATGAGTAAAAAATAATGAAACAAATGGTAATTCTCTAGTAAGGAGAAATAAAAATGAAATTATTAATCTAAGAGATATTAAAATGAAATAAAAAAATCATCTCCCAAATTTTAAAAAGGAAAGAGTATTCAGTTCAACTTTGTTGTACCAGTATCCAAAGTCTAAGTGCCATGTGCTCAGTCACTAACTCATATCCAACTCTTTGTGACTCCATGGACCGGGGGAACTGGAGCCCCCCAGACTCCTCTGTCATTGGGATTATCCTGGCAAGAATACTGCAGTGGGTTGCCATTTCCTACTCCAGGGGATCTTTCCAACCCAGGGATCGAACCCAGGTCTTCTGTGTCGCCTGCACTGCAGGTGTATTCTTTACCTGCTGAGCCACTGGGAAGCCCCAGAATCCAAAATATTGCTACATGTATAATATTTATTTATTTATACCTTGGTGACCAGGAGAATAAAGGAAGGAAGTTTAATGAATCTCTCATTGGTTTCTAAACTGTTGTAAAGAGTACAACTTTTTGACTGAGGGAAGAGTCAAAAAAAAAACAACTTCAATTTTAGACTCTAATTTAAAAGATTGTTGAGAGCAAATCTGTGTTACTGATGGTAACATGGTTGATAACAACAAAGGTGATTTTGGTGAAAAGTCTAGAAGGACTCTTCATGCCATTTACACTACATGGTTTGAATTTTCTATGAAGAGACATAGTCCCAATACCTCTGATATTATTGACATTCTTTGTAACAGTTTAAACATTATATATAGTATTTTCAGGGTCCGTCCAAAGGTGGAACATCTTGAGAAAAACGTAGAATTTGACCTAATAAATACTCACAGATAAACAATGGGAGTGCTGTGATCAAATGCTGCTAAAGTGGTTAGATTTAAACAAGGTTCAAAATGTCTTAGGACAGTCAAGTAAAATAACAGAAAGTTTCTCAAATAGTAAATTGTGGTTTTTGGCAGAAAATGAAATTAATTTTGAGTATGTCTAGTCACATATTTATTTTCTATTAATAATATTAGCAAAAGCTTAGGGAAAAAATCTAAATTTGGTTACTTTTAAAAGGATTGAAAAACTCTTAGAATTTAAAGAAGTGGTTTTTATAAATAGAAAGAAACTACATGTGCAATAAGTAGCAGAAATGACAATCCAAGAAATTTAGAAAATTTAAATGAAGAAATAAAAATGCTCATATGACTCCAAAGGAGAAAATTCACATACAGAAAAACAAACACCCAAACTCATTTCTATAAAGGCTATTTTCTGACTATTAGAAACCAAAGAAAGATTTGAACAAATGAAGAGCACTACAGTTTTAAATTTTTTAATAATATTCTGAAATCAAAAAATGTGAAAGCAGAATTGAGAATTATTATATGAATCTGAATATTGTCTTAAGAGATCCCAAAGAATCACATTGTGATAGCAGCCTATGTGATGAAATTAAAATACTTTATAATACTTTTTGAGATGATAATTTATCACATGCAAACCCTTTACAGTGTTTGAGTCTGAAATGTGACATGAATGTTCACTTCTGAACTGAATGTTGCTTTGAAAATTTTATTGACATTTCCATTTGCTACTATCTCAGCAGAGCTGTTTTTTACAAAGGAAATTAATAAAAAAAATCTGCAGTAATTTCATTCCAAGAAAGGTCATCTATTTGGCATTTGCTGTCAGAATTCAAATTATGTGAAAAGTTTTTTTTTTTTTTTTTGCTGTGCCACACAGCTAGCCGAATCTTAGTTCCCAGACCAGGCATTGACCCTGGTCCCTCGGCAATGGAAGTGTGAAGTCCTAACCACTGGACCGTCAGGGAATTCCCTGAAAATCTTGATTTAACAACATAATTAATTACTTTGTTGAGCCAAAGGCAAGAAAAATATATTTTATAGAATAAATGTATACTTTATAAATTATAGATGTCTTTATTACTCATCCAAATATCACTCAGACAGGTGCAAGTATTCCCTTTAGTAGTCTTTGTAATTTTGCTGATTTTCAGTCACATAAAACCCAAAGTTTCTGCACATATTTGGAAAAATTTTTGTTGGTATGAGAATGTCAAGGTAGGACGCTAAGACATTTTAGCTAACAATTTGTCAGCCTGATTTGTAACTTTTAAATATGGCTTTCCATTTGTGTTCCTGCTCCAGTCCTGCAGATGTTAGAGGGAGACCTGGGTAAACTGCTTCTCTCATGGGCCTGAGGTTGACTCGATAGAGGGCAATGGACCTGCCTGTTAACGGTAACCTGGAGGCCCGTGCTGGGTCAGCCTCATTTAGGTTAATGATTGGTGGGATGGCCTTGTGGACAGATTGGATTTAGGTCATGAGGATGTACAGCAAGCAGCAGTATCTGCAGTCCCCTGACAGATTTAGAGCAGGATGGAGAGATCTTAGGAATACCAGAGTCCTGGGGATGAGGGTACGGAGGAAGAGGTTACTTTTCAGTGATTTGCTTCACTACCTCTCCTCCTCTTCATCTCCCACCCCCATTCTGGGACTTGCCGTATGAAAGACAAGTGGCCATGAGCTAGATAACATTACCCAGGTTTAGTTCTCAGTGTTTACAGAAACCACTTTTGTACTTATCTAGCCTATCTGAGAAGGCAATGGCACCCCACTCCAGTACTCTTGCCTGGAAAATCCCATGGACGGAGGAGCCTGGTGGGCTGCAGTCCATGGGGTTGCGAAGAGTTGGACACGACTGAGCAACTTCCCTTTCACTTTTCACTTTCATGCATTGGAGAAGGAAATGGCAACCCACTCCAGTGTTCTTGCCTAGAGAATCCCAGGGACGAGGGAGCTTGGTAGGCTGCTGTCTCTGGGGTCGCACAGAGTCGGACACGACTGAAGCGACAGCAGCAGCAGCCTATCGGAGTTCCCTCATTTAGAAATTGTGAGTTGGAGTATTAACGTATTATACAATATTGCTCTGATGGGTAGTAGGTAAAAATAATGAAAAATATACTTGGCAAAAAGAAAGTCCGAGTGAACGTGCTGTGGTAATATTGGTATTCCTATAATATCATGTTATGACCTGTTGGCTATATTTCCCTTAGGTATTAATTCCTTTCTTGGAAATATTTTTATATGGATGATTAAGAAATTAAAACAGATTTAAATGAACTTTCTTTAGACCTAATTATAGGCTTCTTTTCCTAGAGCATGACAAAAAAAAAAAAAAAAAAAGGAAAAGAAAAACAAAAAAACTCCACCTTGGACTGAGGAAAATTCAGTTCCACTTATTTTTCTCTCTCTGGGTCTTCTGGTGGTAATTAACAGAATTACTTTGTTTTCTAGTTGATAAACCAATGAGCAAACATGTGCTTCAGCTTTAGCCTGAAGACAGTTTGTCATCAGAGGCCATATGTCAGTTTGGCACAGCATTGAGCTGGGTTTACAAAACCACTTCTCCTGCCCACTTGGTAGGTTATTTTATTTTTCAGTCATACTGGTTCAAACATCAAATGTAGATATTTACCCTCACTATTTAGTTGAAGTGACCTTGCTCTGCTGCTTTTGTTCTGTTTTCCATGCCAGTCCTTGATAAAGCAAAACAAAAAGTTAACAATGTTTGGAAAGTGTAACAAAAGTCTTTTAAAAATACTTCATTTATTTATTTATTTTCAGAAAAAAAAATCTTACTTTTTGTTTTCTTATCTCAAGTGACTGTGGAATAAATATATCAGTGTAATAGAGGCAAATGCCTACTGTGTTTTGTTCTTCAATCCATGTGTTAGAAACCTGTACTAGTTACATATTGTTGTATAACAAATTACTACAACAATTAGAGGCATAAAACAATATATTTGTTATTATCTTACAGTTTCTGTGAGTCAGGAATCTGGGAGCAGATTTGCTGGGGGGCTCTGACTCGGGGTGGCTTATGAAGCTGCAGTTAAGAGATCAGCTGGGACTGCAGTCATCTGAAGACTTGACTGGTGCAGAAGGAACTGCTTCCAAGATGGTGCATTCCCAAGCCTGTTGGCACTCCCTACCTATGTGGGCCTCTCCATGAGACTGCTCAAGTCTCCTCACCTCATGGGAGCTAGATTCTCCCTAACCTATCTTGGAAGTTACTTATCAGTGTATCTTCTGTATTTTATTGTTTATACAGACCAATCCTGATATAATTTTGGAGGAGGAATATCAGAGCATGAATGCCAAGAGGCAAGGTCACTGGAGTCAGCTTAGATACTAGTGACTACAAAGAGAATTGTGTTCTGGTGTCAGCAACTAGAGTTGAAGACAAAATACATCCAGGAGAGGTTGTGTCATTTGAGTTTTCTTGAACATTCCCTAATCTTTGAGCTATGTATTGGTTACCATTTGAGGCAATGCTAAAAAAATTTTGGACATAGGAGCCAGAAATGTCAGTTCAAATTCTAGTCTTTGACTCAATCTTTGGAAGGGGTTTGATCTAAAACCGACTCTCTTAGCTTTTATTTAAAATGGAGGAAGTAATACACATTTGTCTATTCTAAGTAGATTGTAAGGAAGATAAAGCCTTAAAATATAGTACCACACATACAAGAGCTAAACAAATGCCACTTTCTTTTCTCCTTCCCCCCAAGGTAATTTAAAGCAAAATTTCCCAACCATTGTACTATGAAATGCCACTTTTCATCTTGCCATCCTTCTAAAACCCCTGGATCTGTTGCTTCTGGTTGACAGTGGCCTCCTCCAGTGTGCCAAACAAATATTAACTCTTAATATATTTATCATCATGAAAAACTTTGGGATGCTCTTCTCTAAAAGATTCCTTTAAAATAGCCATTAGAAAAAACACCTAATAAGATATTCAGAATCTAATTATAATGACTCGTCCCTTAGAGTATTGTTTCAACATAGGCATGAAAATGTATTTAGCATCTTAAAACATTTTTCCCTAAAAGCAAAGATTCAAATCTAGATAAGAATATCCAAGGGATGGAGGTGGGAATGGAAGTTTTCACAAGACTCCTAACATTCTTGAGCCTAGGAAATTGCTTCTGTTTAGTTGCTAAGTCATGTCTGACTCTTTTGTGACCCCTTGGAGTGTAGGCCATCAGGCTTCTCTGTCCATTGGATTTCCCAGATAAGAATACTGGAATGGGTTGCCATCTAGGGAAAACTACATCTGGTAAATTCACCTCTGGAAAGTATAATGTGGAGAGTTGGCATAGAGGGGTTGGGCACTTAAAGAGAAGTATTGAAATTTTCTTATTTAGGAATTCTAGCATGGTCACTGATTTAGTGTTTCCATGTCTGTGTGTATGTGTGTGTGTGTGTGTGTGTAAATGGGGGGAGTGGGGCAGCTAACAATCTGTGGCTGCTGTATTTGCAATTTGTTAATTGCAACTCATATGTAGGATGATGACTTCTGATGTTTAAGACATCTTCCTATGTAATGACCTCCCCACCCCTGCTTAGCTACTCCGATGTGATAAATTGGGCAAAATAAGTCTCCTTTCCCACTCTGCCTTTGATAGTATTACTCTCACTGTAACTCAAAAGGGATTCTCAGGTGGCACTAAGTAGTAAAGAACCTGCCTACTAATGCAGGAGAATAACAGATATGAGTTTGATCCCTGGGACTGGAAGATCCCCTGGATGATGGTATGGCAACTGACTCTAGAATCCTTGTCTGTAGAATCCCATGGACAGAGGAGCCTGGGAGGCCACAGTCTATAGGGTCACAAAGAGTTAGACACAACTGAAGTGACTTAGCAAGTACACTTAACTCATACCTATCATGGCTGGGAATGAAATGTAGTGAATGAAATTGCCTAGTTTAGCATGACAGATAAAAAGATCTCTAAGTCTAAATTCAGTGAAAAAAGCAAGATAAAAAGCAACATGTATAAGTCTGTTGTTTAGTTGCCAAGTTATGTCTGACTCTTTGTGACCTCATGGACTGTAGTATGTCGGGCCTCCCTGTCCCTCACTGTCTCCCGGAGGTTTCCCAAGTTCATGTCCATTGAATCGATGATGTTATCCAACTATCTTATCCTCTGTCACCCCCTTCTCCTACTTTCAATCTTTCCCAGCATCAGGATCTTTTCCAAGTAGTTAGCTCTTTGCATCACGTGGCCAAAGTATTGGAGCTTCAGCTTCAGCATCAGTTCTTCCAATGAATATTCAGGACTAATTTTCTTTAGGATTGATTGGTTTGATCTCCTTGCTGTCCAAGAGACTCTCAAGAGTCTTCTCTAACACCACAGTTCAAAAGCATCAATTCTTTGGTGCCCAGCTTTCTTTATGGTCAAACTCTCACATCCATACATGACTACTGGAAAGACCATAACCTTGACTAGATGGACCTTTGTTGGCAAAATGATGTCTTTGCTTTTTAGTATACTGTCTAGGGAACCTTCTTTCTCTAGACTCTAGTGGCCCTTCTTGGTGAATATTTAAAAAGACATATCCTTTTATTGCTTTGGCAACTTTATTTATTTATTTTTTAAATTTAAATTTATTTATTTTTATTAGAGACTAATTACTTTACAATATTGTATTGGTTTTGCCATACATCAACATGAATCCGCCATGTGTGTACACGTGTTTCCAATCCTGAACCTCCCTCCCACCTCCCTTCCCAATGTTTTGGCAACTTTAATTACTGTGTATTGTTGTTGCTGTTGTTTGGTCACTAAGTTGTGTCTGACTCTTTTGTGACCCCATGGACTGTATCACGGCAGGCTCCTCTGTCCATGGAATTCTCCAGGCAACAATATTGGAGTGGGTTGCCATTTTCTTCTCCAGGGCATCTTCCTATCCCAGGAATTGAATCTGCGTCTCCTACATTGGCAGGTGGATTCTTTACCACTGAGCCACCAGGGAAGCTTGCAGGTTAGCAATGTATATTTATAGACACAGTTAATATTTAGGACCCCAAAATATTCTGACCTTAACTATTTGAAATAAATTATTCTTAGCCTTGTTTATTCTATTAATTTGTTAGACAAATACTTTGTTCATTATCTCAAGATAAACTTAAACCCAAGCCAAGTCAAATTATTTCAGATTTAGATAAAATGAGTACACAGTAATGAAACTTAGATATATTTGTAAATAAAATGAGAGCAAACTGTTTTCAACGAGAGGTAGGAAATAAGAGTAAAGAGAGGAGGGGAACCGGGAATAAAATAGAAATCCAAATTATCTTCTCTTGAAGGAAAAAAAAAATAGGTGTCACAGCTTTCTTGAATCTGGTAATCTAATCTGGACACTTACCTCCTCTGAAAGTGATTTTGGCTTCTTTCCTCACTATGTCCTCATCTCCCTCAGCCCCACCATTTCTGTAACTCCCAGAAATTTATAGTTCAAGTAGAAAGGCAACAGTTTCCACCCCCGGTAGAATGGAGACCTGCGTTCCCCACATCTCTGTAAAAGTGCCAATAGAAGTTTAGATTATCTCAAATGTAGAAATATATTTCCCACCATGACACTAGGAAACACTTCTGGTTTCTGAATTCTTAAACATTCTGCCACCTGAAAATTCTACTGCAAAGTCTACTTTGCCATGACTCATTGTTAGGCAGGCAACAGAGTTATTCAAGACAAATACTGTTGGTTTTGAACTGAGACTATTATTTTGAGAAGCTCACTGTCTCTGTGGAGCAATATTTCTGATCAAAATGTTACCTCAAGAGCCCCAGAAGTTAAATAACTTTATTGGAGAAGAAAAAGATTCATTAACAGTTCTGTCACATATGTCTAGATAAATGATTTCTTCTGAGTGATAAAACAAGAAAATCATTACCATATGCTGTTTACTAAAACTCATTCTAATTTGAGAGTTAATATTGCAGCTAATAGATTTTTGCATCTGTTTCAGTTATCTTTTACTGCATCACACCCCCTGCCCTCAAATTTAGTGACTTAAAATAGCAGTTCATTGTTATCACAGACGATTCTGTAGATTGCCTAGACTCTGCTGAACTTGGAATTCTTGCTTGGAGCCTCTCATATAGTTGCATTTTGATGGTGGCAGAGCTAGAGTAATCTGAAGTCTTGAGTGGGTTAGACATCTAGGATGGCCTCTTGATTCACATATTTGGCTCCTTAGCTAGAATGGCTAGATGGCTGGAAGAGCTAGAAGGTGGTATCTCTCTTTCTGTTAACACATGACTTCTTCATATGGCTAGTTTGGGATTCCTGACAGTACTACAGTCTCACTGCAGTTAGAAGTTTAACACGGTGGCTGTTTCTCCCAGAGTAAAGGTTCAAGAGACTCTTGCAGAAGCTACAAAGCTTTTTGATAACAAAGCTTTGGAAGTCATATGGCATCATTTGTTTTATTCAATTAGTAGAAAGCTAGGGGCTTCCCCAGTGGTGCAATGGTAAAGAATCTGACTGCCCATGCAGGAGATGTGGGTTAGATCCTTGGGTTGGAATGATCCCCTGGTGGAGGAAATGGCAACCCATCCAGTATTCTTGCCTAAATTTCCATGGACAGAGGAGCCTGGCGGGCTATAGTCCATGGGGTTGCAAAGAGTCAAATACAACTGAGTGACTGAGAATGCAAGTCACACACAGGTGCCAACCAATAGAACTCCCAACAGCCAAAGCAAAAATGATTTGAGCAATAAAACAAATACATAATATTGGATTATCACCAAAGTATAAGATAGGGATCCAGGGGATCCATACTGATAGAAATAAATGATTAAATTAATAAATAAATGTGAGAGAAGAGACAAATCTCCCTTGAAGGAGAACTCCAGATAATGTATGTGTGCAGATATTTCACTGCAAGAAGGGAAAGCATGAATCCCTAATTTGTTCATTTTGACTTTCTTCCAAATAGCACAGAATAGAACAGGGTAAAGCAAGAGTATCTCAGCCATATGATCAAGGTCAGTATCAACAGTGATGTCATGTTAACAATATTTATTCTTGATATGTTGTGATGAAAATGGCACTTCTGTGCTGGTCCTTCCAAAACCCATGAAAATGAAAGTGTTTGTTAGTATTCAGTCGTGTCTGACTCTGTGTGACCCCATGGACTGTAGCCCACCAGGTTCCTCTGTCCATGGGATTCTCCAGGCAAGAATACAGGAGTGGGTTGCCATTCCTTTCTCCAGGGGATCTTCTTGATCCAGGGATTGAACCTGCGTCTCTTAGGTTTGCTGCATTGGCAGGCGGGTTCTTTACCTCTAGTGTCACCAAAAACCCATAACCCCGGTCTATTATGAGAAACACATCAGACAAGTTTCAATAGAAGGAAATCCCACAAAATACTTAATATAGATTCCCCAAAACTGTTAAGGTCATCAAAAGCAAATTTTGAAAAACTGTTACAATCAAGATGAACTAAGGAGACAATGACATGTAAATGTAATGTGGTTTTCTGTATTAGACCCTGGAGCAGAAAAAGATGTTAGGTGGAAACTAAGGAACTCTGACCTGCCTCTTGAGAAGCCTGTATGCAGGTCAGGAATCAACAGTTAGAACTGGACATGGAACAACAGACTGGTTCCAAATAGGAAAAGGAGTACATCAAGGCTGTATATTGTCACCCTGCTTATTTAACTTCTCTGCAGAGTTCATCATGAGAAACGCTGGGCTGGAAGAAGCACAAGCTGGAATCAAGATTGCCGGGAGAAATATCAACCTCAGATGCAGATGACACCACCCTGATGGCAGAAAGTGAAGAAGAACTAAAGAACCTCTTGATGAAAGTGAAAGAGGAGAGTGAAAAGGTTGGCTTAAAGCTCAACATTCAGAAAACTAAGATCATGGCATCTGGTCCCATCACTTCATGGCAAATAGATGGGGAAACAGTGGAAACAGTGGCTGACTTTATTTTTCTGGGCTCTAAAATCACTGCAGATGGTGATTGCAGCCATGAAATTAAAAGATGTTTACTCCTTGGAAGGAAAGTTATGACCAACCTAGACAGCATATTAAAAAGCAGAGACATTACTTTACCAACAAAGGTCCATCTAGTCAAGGCTATGGTTTTTCCAGTAGTCACATATGGATGTGAGAGTTGGACTATGAAGAAAGCTGAGTGCCAAAGAATTGATGCTTTTGAACTGTGGTGTTGGAGAAGACTCTTGAGAGTCCCTTGGACTGCAAGGAGATCTAACCAGTCCATCCTAAAGGAAATCAGTCCTGGGTGTTCTTTGGAAGGACTGATGTTGAAGCTGAAACTGGTATTTTGGCCACTTGATGTGAAGAGCTGACTCATTGGAAAAGACCCTGATGCTGGGAAAGATTGAGGTCAGGAGGAGAAGGGGACAACAGAGGATGAGATGGTTGGATGGCATCACTGACTCAGTGGCCGTGAGTTTGGGTAAACTCCAGGAGTTGGTGATGGACAGGGAGGCCTGGCATGCTGCAGTCCATGGGGTCACAAAGAGTCAGACACGACTGAGCGACTGAACTGAACTGAACTGAAGGAACTCTGGATAAACTACTATGGACTTTAGTTAATAATAATGCATTAATAAGTTTTTATTTATTATAAATATACCATGCAAATATAAGATGTTATTATTAGTAGGAGAAATTCAGGGAGGGGGAATGTGAGAATTATGCCTTATTTTTCCGACAGATCTAAAACCTTTCTTAAAAATTTTTGTTTTTGTTATTCAGTCACTAAGTCGTGTCCAATTCTTTGTAACCGCATAGACTGTAGCACACTAAGCCCTTCTGTCCTCCACTATCTCCCAGAGTTTGTTAAAATTCATGTCCTTTGAGTCAGTGATGCCATCCAACTATCTCACTCTCTTTTGCCCCTTTCTCCTTCTTCCCTTAATCTTTTCCAGCATCAGGATCTTTTCCAATGAGTCGGCTCTTCACATCAGGTGGCCAAAGTATTGGAGCTTCAGCTTCAGTATCAGCCCTTCTAGTGAATATTTAGGGTTGATTTCCTTTAGGATTGACTGGTTTGATCTCCGTGCAATCCAAGGGACTCTCAAGAGTCTTCTCCAGCGCCACAATTTGAAAACATCAATTCTTTGGCTCTCTGTCTTCCTTATGGTCTAAGTTTCACATCTGTACATGACTACTGGAAAAATCATAGCTTTGACTATTCAGACCTTTGTCAGCAAAGTGATGTCAGTGCTTTTTAACATGCTATCTAGGGTTGTCATAGCATTTCTTCCAAGGAACAAATGTCTTTTAATTTCATGACTGCAGTCACCACCGGCAATGATTTAGGAGCCCGAGAAAATAAAGTATGTTAGTTCTACTTTTCCCTTTTATTTGCCTTGAACTGATGGGACTGGATGCTGTGAACTTAGTTTTTTGAATGTTGAGTTTTAAGCCAGCTTTTCTACTCTCCTCTCTCACCCTCATCGAGAAGCTCTTTAATCCCTCTTCATTTTCTGCCATTAGAGTGCTAACATTTGCCTGTCTAAGGTTGTTGATATTTTTCATGGCAATCGACTCCTGCTTGTGATTCATCCAGCCCAGCATTTCACATGACATGCTCTGCATATAAGTTAAATAAGCAGGGTGACAATATACAAAGGTCTGTTTTTAAAAAAGCTAGCTGGAGGCCCCAAATTTGAAGGGAGAGAACTATCAGTTCAGTTCAGTTCAGTAGCTCAGTCGTGTCTGATTCTTTGCGACCCCATGAATCGCAGCACGCCAGGCCTCCCTGTCCATCACCATCTCCCGGAGTTCACTCAGACTCACGTCCATCGAGTCCGTGATGCCATCCAGTCATCTCATCCTCGGTTGTCCCCTTCTCCTCCTGCCCCCAATCCCTCCCAGCATCAGAGTCTTTTCCAATGAGTCAACTCTTCACGTGAGGTGGCCAAAGCACTGGAGCTTCAGCTTTAGCATCATTCCTTCCAAAGAAATCCCAGGGCTGATCTCCTTCAGAATGGACTGGTTGGATCTCCTTGCAGTCCAAGGGACTCTCAAGAGTCTTCTCCAACTCCACAGTTCAAAAGCATCAATTCTTTGGCGCTCAGCCTTCTTCACAGTCCAACTCTCACATCCATACATGACCACAGGAAAAACCATAGCCTTGACTAGACGGACCTTAGTCGGCAAAGTAATGTCTCTGTTTTTGAATATATTATCTAGGTTGGTCATAACTTTTCTTCCAAGGAGTAAGTGTCTTTTAATTTCATGGCTGCAATCACCATCTGCAGTGATTTTGGAGCCCCCCAAAATAAAGTCTGACACTGTTTCTACTGTTTCCCCATCTGTTTCCAATGAAGTGATGGGACTGGACGCCATGATCTTCGTTCTATCAAAGGTGTGAAAAACAGGCGGTGTGCTTCATTGGCACTGACATTTGTTTCACTGATTTTCTTCTGAGAACCTACCTCTCTACATCTAATTTCAGTTCATGTGGCTGAAGCCTCACTCTGGTGCTAAAGGCTGAGCCAGCGACTGTGGCCTAAGGCAACCAGTGAGTTTTATCTTTCTCACCAGAATCTCCTTGATGTGCTGTGCTATGCTTAATCACTCAATTGTATCTGACTCTTTGTGACCCTATGGACTGTAGCCCACTAGGCTTCTCTGTCCATGGGATTCTCCAGGCAACAATACTGGAGTGGGTTTCCAGTTCCTCCTCCAAGGAATATTCCCAACCCAGGGATTGAGCCTGGGTCTCCCACATTGCAGGCAGATTCTTTACTGACTGAGTCACTGGGGAACCCAGTGTTCTATGAATCCACTTTAATATAAAATAGCTTTTAAAGAACAGTAGCCAATGCTAATGTTTTAATTGTAATAGGACCATTTTGCTTGCAAGTAAGAAAATCTAATTAAAATAGTTTTCCCATCCTACAGGTCTGGAGGCAGGGTGGCTCCTGGCTTAGTGCTATAATGATTGACTCAGTTTTTTTCATCTTTCATCCAGCTCCCTCCATGGTCAGGAGATGGCTGCAGCAGTTCTGGCTAACACAATCTCACACAACTGTCCAGGTAAGAAAAGAGGGCCTCTTCCTGGTATGTCTTGGAAGACGTTAGTAAGAAAGCTTGTCAGAAGAAGCACCTTTCCACTGTTCCAGCCTGCACAGACTTCTCTTCAAGTCTCATTGGCCAGAACAGGGTCACAAGGGAAATAAAAGTACCAGATTTGTTTGGGTGACCTAAGAGTCACCTCTGGGGACTGGGGTTGGAGCACTTGTCCATGTGGATGAGTACAGTTAGTTGTCAGGATGGAAGAAGAGAGGAATGGGTGCTGAGCAAGCAAACAAAAGCCTTCTCCACTGACAAGCACCATTTCAAATAATCAGAAAAAATGATTCAATTATGAAGATATAATATTAAAATATTATGCAGTATTTAGAGGGAATAAGTGAGTAGCAACATATGTAGGTCTTAAAAGCATAGTATTCATGGAAACAGTGGGAAAGAGAACACAATCTATTGAATAATATAGTTATTTATGTTGCTTAAAAATACATGAACACTGGAGCTTTGACCTGCTGCTATAAGGAGTGTAAGGTGGTACAACCATTTGGGAAAACTTTTGGACAGAATCTATTAAAGCCAAACAAAAGCATGCCTTACTTCCCAATAAATTCATCTTCTAGGTATATATACATGCATGCCTATGTGCTCCAGACATGTCTGAGAGTTTTTATAGCAACACCATTTATAATAGTCCCAAACTAGAAACCAGTCACCCAAGTGTCCACCAGCTAGAAGAATGGGTAAATAAATGATGGTGTAGTTCCATGCTAGAAGACTAACTGAATGTAGTATTCACTGGAATACTGTACAGTCATGAGAATGAGTAAATGACTGCTCCATGCTACAACTAATGAAAGAAGTCTGTTACAATAGGGTACTAACTATATGATTCTATTTACGTAGATTTTTAAAAGAGACAAAATTAACCTATGATAGGAGTCAAGATAGTGGTTACCTTTTGGGGAACGTCAGAGTTATTGGGATGGACTTCTGGTGAACTGCTCATATTTCATTTCTTAATAGGGATGGTAGTTTCATGGATTTTATTATGAAAATTCACTGAACTGTATATTTATGATGCTCATTTTCTGTTAATATATGAATGTTATACTTAAAACGTTTTCTGTAAAAAACTACATGCATGCAAAATAGCATTTATTTAATAAGTAAATGGGGATACAAAGAACACTCAGTCCCTGCCTTCATGAAGTTCAATTCTAATAATAAAAATAAATGTAATAATAGCAGCAGCAAGTAATACTTAAATAGTGTAGATTATGTTCCAGGTCAGATTGTAAGCATATGAAATAGCTACTATTATCATCCTCATTTTAGAGTTTAGGAAATTGAGACACAGGGCTGCCTACTGAAGACCACACTGTAAGTGGCAGAGTGAGAATGCAAGCCTCGTAACCCTGTCTCTACAGTCTAGCTTTTAACCAGGATGCCCTACTGCCACTCATGCTAGTGAAGGAGAAAGCCAAAAACAAAGATAGGTACAAAAATATCTCAGTTCAGTTCAGTTCAGTTCAGTCGTTCAGTCGTGTCCAACTCTTTGTGACCCCATGGACTGCAGCACTCCAGGCCTCCCTGTCCATCACCACCTCCTGGAGCTTACTCAAACTCATGTCCATTGAGTTGGTGATGCCATCCAACCATCTCATCCTCTGTAGTCCCCTTCTCCTCCTGCTTTCAATCTTTCCCAGCATCAAATGAGGTCTTTTCAGATGAGTCAGCTCTTCTCGGGTGGCAATAACTGCAACTGAGTAAAAGCAAAACACAGAGGCGGAAGTTGATAAGAAGGAATTGCTATTTAAAATAGGAGGGCTAGGGAAAATTTTCTCTCCTCTAGACTTCATGTTTGTCAAAAACAAAGCGATGTTTGGATGAAGACATGAAGGAAATGAGTGAGTCAAATTGACCTGTGAGCAACGAGAATGTTGGGCAGAAAAAAAAACAGCAAGAACGGATGCCCTGAGGTATGCATAGTAAGTTCAAGAACTGGCTAGGAGGCCAGAGTAGCTAAAGCAGAATGAGATAGGGGAGAGGAAGAGACAAAGTCAGAGCCAGCAGACACCAGACTGTGGGTTCCTTTTGGGCCAATGTTTGTATTTATAAGGAGACGCATAGCCAATCATTTACATAGTAAACATATTAGAGTGTACCTTTGGGAGAGGAGTGGCTGAAGGAATCTTGACCAAAAGAAATAGATACAAGGGCGGGGTGGGGTGGGGGTGCGGACATAGCACCAATCTATTAGACCAGAGTATCATGAGTATTATTAACTCAATTCTACACCTGAGTTGTGGGGCAGAGGTGTAGCTTGTTGTAGCTTTTAACCAGAAAGAACTCTATATTCCATCTCCACATCACCATAAATTATCCAAAAATTAAAATCCTGGCACCAAGCCTCTACTTCAGAGAAGAGAGATATACCCTCAGTGTGTTAAGACTTTTCTATTTCTGATGATTCATTCCCATACAGGCAGCAGTATTTATAATGGACGATACTGCCTTTGGCCTGCAATGTGCAAAATACCTCTTTTTCCTTATGACAAAGCATCTTACCAAAAGAGTAATAAGACATAGTTTCTACAAACACATTAACATTAACCTTCTCAAAACTATATGATTTAATGGCTTAATTTTTTCCTGGAAATGTCAGGTATATTGGAAAACTACATGAATTGATGCCAAAAACATTGTGATTTCTTCAAAACAAACATCCTACATGCACACCAGTAAACCCCAAGAAGGATCAAGCCTCATTATTTGTATTTAAACTTAAATAGGTTATTTTTTGTCCAGAAAAAGTTTACACTTCTACTGGTAATATGAAAGATATTGCTTTAGGTTAGAGAGAGTTTTGATCAGGCAAATTATTGCAAATTCTGCCTCCCTCTTTATTTTGGGGATCTCAAAACCCAGAAGAGTATCTTTTAAAAAGGACAATTGTCCTGTAACTATTCAGATGAAATAATATGTAAAAACATTGCATCCTGGGAGTTCAGAAGTTGAAGTTTTGACTTTTTGAAGGACTTCCAAAGAAAAAAAGGGTAGGAAGAGACTCATTTTCTGTGATTTGACTCTCATATGAGCTTCTAGACTTCATAGCTATATTAAAATCTAATTGTAATATGGGTGGGGACTCTGCATGTTAATTTATGATACGTTTATTAATCTGTTCGCTATTCATTGAATGTCTCCTGAATATCAAACGCTGTGCTAAGTGCCTGGGGTATATTGGTGAGGGAAAACAGACACAGGGCTGCCTTCTTAGTGCTAAAGGCTAGTAGGGCCGCAGACATTAGTTACACCAGCACATATAAAACTGCAAGTGTGATGCCTACTATGTAGAGGAAGCTCATGACGCAGTGAAAGCCTGTGCAGAGGACTCTGGACTAGTCAGGTTGGCTAGGGAAGGCTGCTCTGGAGACATGATGGTTACCTTCTGATCTGAAGGGAGAGGATAGGAATTTTAACCTGGAGACGGAGGAAAGGAAGAGCATGAAAAATAGAGGGAAAACCCTAGTGATTAGAGGGAATAGAACTGAAAGTCAGTTCTAGAATTCTTAATTAGAGAAAGGGAGAGTATAGATGAAGGTTATATTCATTCATTCACTTAATTAAAATGTATTGAGTAACTACTGTGTGCCAAATCTTGTTCTACAGGTTGGAAATATTAAAGAACTTTTAGTTTGTCATATAGGAAAGACAAGACATTAAAAAGTTTTAATCATGCAGGGATGGAGGTGGAGTGGTGATGTGATCATATTTGTGTTTGGCAAAGTTAACTAGCTCCAAAATGGAGAATGCATGAGAAGAAGACAGAGAGTATTCTAAGAGGCTCTCCCAGAACTCCAGGGTAGCTTGCATGAGGAAAGTGATGCTGGAGATGATTGGCATCATTGGGTGTGGACAGTTTTGAAACAGTTTGCTGTTGCTGCTGCTGCTGCTGCTGCTAAGTCACTTCAGTCGTGTCCGACTCTGTGCGACCCCATAGACAGCAGCCCACTAGGCTCCTCTGTCCCTGGGATTCTCCAGGCAAGAATATGGAGTGGGTTGCCATTTCCTTCTCCAGTGCATGAAAGTGAAAAGTGAAAGGGAAGTCACTCAGTTGTGCCTGACTCTTAGCGACCCCATGGACTGCAGCCTACCAGGCTCCTCCATCCATGGGATTTTCCAGGGAAGAGTACTGGAGTGGGGTGCCATTGCCTTCTCTGTTGAAACAGTTTAGGAAGCAAAATAGAACATTGTGATAGACTGAGGTGGGCAGAACGGGAAATGTCAAGGATATGTCTGCGGGTTCTACTTGTATAGCTAGATGGGTTGCATAAGATAGTGGCGATAACAATAATCAGCATTACTAACCTTTTTGATCTGAGTTTTGGGATGGTGAGGGGCTGTGGGTGAAAATTACTGAGGTGCAGTCTTTAGTCAAAGTGAAGTCCTTTCTCCAACTCACCATCAGTGACCAACAGCAGTTGCCTCAAATTTCCACTTTCTTTTTTTCTGGATGGAGTAGACATGTTCTAAGTATGTTAGGACTTCACTGGTGACCCATGTGAACAGTGGACTCTCTCATGAGCTCTGCTGCTTTGGCCATGCAGTGTTGCCAAGAGTCCTTTTTTCTTTAGACACAGTATCTTCTGAAAAGAGCAGTAACACATGATTTCCCAAAAAGCAAAGAAAGTATCCAATGGAGAGGTCAAGCAAGGTGTGGAGAAGAACCGACCCTGGATTCTCAGTTGGGAGCCAGGTCAGCTCAAAACCCAGAGCGTGGAGATACGGTCCGTACAGTGGGAGCCTAGGGCGGGGCATGTGGCAGGAGATGAGCCAGAAGTGCAGGCTGAGGTGGCATCCCAGAGACCCTCTGCACTTTACTGAGGTTTGACTTTACCCAAAGGGCAGTGGGGAGACTTTGAAAAGGTTAGGAAAATGTCAGGAGTAAGATTAGATTTGCATTTTAGAAAGATGACTTTATAATAATTTAAGCTGTCCTTATTTTATGAACTTTTTCTGATTAGGTGTTATTTTCACAATAAAAATGATTTTAAAAAAAAGAGAGCTGATTATTGTCTGCTATAGAGACTGGATTAGACTTGGAATGTGAGACAAGATAGAAGGAAGCCTGTTAGAAAGCCATCGCAACAGGAGGTTGCTAAAGTGGAGCAGAGGCTGTGGACTCTGGAGCCAGGAAGACTTGCATTTGGATGGACCCTGCCTCTGCTACTTCTTCACTGTGTGAGCCTGGCCGGCTGGTTCTCTTCTCTGGGTCTCAGTTTTTTCATCTGTAAAAATATCAGTAACAGTACATCTGTACCTTATTTTCCATTTTGCATATTATGTATGTTAAGTTCTCAGTATCTAGTATTCTCTGTAAACATAGTTCTTATTTTAATGATGAAAAGAGGCTGAATTAAGGCAGAAGCAATGGGAATGGAGAAGGGGAGGAGAGATGACAGTGGTGTTAGGTAGGTTGATTGTATAAGCCTCAGGGGCTGATTGAGTGGATGATGGGGAACTGCCATCATACTTCCCAGGGATCCCACTTGGGTAGAATTAGGCAAATGGTGATTCCAGTCTCTTTGAAAGAGAAATCAGGAGGGTCAGGTTACTGGTTTTGGTGGGGGTAGGTTGGGAATGAGGGGGATGATGAGCTCGGTGTGAGCCTTGGTTCACACTTGAGATGCCCTGAAGACAGTTGGCTATGTGGGTCTGTTCCTCTATGAGGAGGTGGGGCTTCGGAATGGATATTAAGGAGGTAGAACTTGCTAAGGAAAATATGCTCAGAGTGATGAGTAGAAGGCCAAGGTTAGGGTCATGGGCAGAGGAGCATTTTAAGAGGACAGCAGCAGAACAGGAGACAGAAAATAGAGGGGATGAGAAAAGGTAAAATGTCAGAGAGATGAAGGGGAGAAGCAATAATTAGAAGTCAAGAGAGAAGAGAATTTCAGGAGGAAGGCAGTGGTTAATACTGCCAACTGACACAAATAGGTCAGCTAAGGTTTTCATGGCAAGGAAAAAAAAAGCATTTGATTTAGCAGCTTGGGGTGGAGTGCGAGGGTGGTGTTCCAGTTTTGCCAAAGCCCCTTGAGTAGAGTGTTGGGGGTGGAGTCCAGATTACAGTCTGTGGAAGAGCAGACAGGAGGTGAGAAGTGGGTATGGGCTGGAATTGTCCTCTGTTCCTTTTGTGAGGGGAAAGAGAAAAATAGGGATGATAGAGTTTTGTTTGTTGGTTTTAAGAATGAACCCTGGGGTGTGCGGGGAAGTAGCCAAACTAGGGAGAGAAAGAAAAGGGGTGATTATACACTATGTGGGAGGGGTGGACTTTGCCAGCACAGGTGAAGGAATTAGCCAGAAACCAGAAAAAGGAGATCACTTCCTCTGGAATGAGAGGAGAGCTGGCATGGCCGGATACAGATAAAAATAAATAAAAGCGTGGGATGGAGAGGTGTGAGATGTTGAGGAAGTTCATGCTGATGATCTCAATAGTCTCTGTGAAGAGAATGGCATTGGCCACAGGGCAAAAAAAGGGTAGGATCTTGGTTCTGCTGAGCTGTTTGTGGGGCCATGAGCAGTTGATTGCTCAGCGGTAAAGAATTTGCCTGCAATACAGGAGATGCAGGAGATTTGATTCCATCCCTGGGTTGGAAAGATCCCTTGGAATAGGAAATGGCAACCCAGTCCAGTATTTTTGCCAGGAGAATCCCATGGACTGAGGACCCTGGCAGGCTACAGTTCCTTGGGGTCTCAAATAATCAGATGGAACTGAGCAACTGAGGCTGAACACTGCTCCTGTCCGGCTCTGGCTCTGTAGGGCTCCAGAAGGCACCCTTGAGTAGCACTGCAGTTCCTGCAGGCTGGCTGTCCTCTGCCGAAGGGCCTCATCGCAGCCTTGAAGAAAGCGGTTTCAGAAACAAAGGGGCTGAGCAGGGATAGGAGGGCAAGGCTGAGTGCATGCGAGAGCTGACTGGGAGCCAAGGTGGACGGATGCACCTGGATCCAGAGAATGTGGACCATGGTGGAGTGTGGTGAGGACCGGGGACTGTGTGTTTAGGAATTTGAGGCTGTGGTTTTAGCAAAACGCAAACCCTAAACAGTTAACACTTGTAAACTGAACAGAAGGGTATAGGATGCGGGGGGTGGGCGGGGGGTGTGTGGTTATCTACATGGCTGGTTTTAGTCATATGGTCCCTAGCTGGTGGTCCTGTTTTTCTCTTTCCTGAGTGGAGGCAGCAACTTTAAAAAACTGAATTAAAAAGAAATGATTGCTGTAATTTGAGGTCTTTGGACAATGGTATCACCAGAAAAGATTGTAAAATACTGATGAGACCAAAGCAGGCATTTATACAGGCATTACAAACAGCTTGGGCCATATTCTAAATTAAAAAAAAAATCATTACAAGACAATGCATAGGTTATTCTTTCTTCTTTTCCTAAATTGCTTTAAATCTTTTATGTCATATCTTAGTGAGAGGAAATAAAATGGGCTACATGTATCTACTGAAACTGGATTTTTCACTCAGGCTACTGTGTGTATATGTGTGTGTTTACCCATCAAGGAGTCCATCTGTGCATTTTTGGAGCACTCGGTGTCAAATATTAGTGCTAAACAAGGTTATGTATTGGAGTTAATATCAGTAGCTAAAACTCTCTTTGCAGTTGACTTTTTAAAATAATAGGAATAAAGTATTGAAATCAAACTGTTCAGAAATTTATCTTTCAAATAAAAATATCTTTAAAATTCTGGCAGGTGGGCAAAGTAAGCAGCCAGCCTGAGGTTGGAGGTAACAGAATAGTTCTAGAAGGGGCCAGTTATAGCAATAAGTGTTTGCTGCCAAGAGCTGTCTTTTAAAAGGAGTGCTTTCGCCTTTCATGAGTTCCCTCCCTTGAACTGGTCTGGTTGCAGGAGGGAGTGGGGAGAGAAATTAAACCTTAAAAGGGGAGCCCATCAGTGATTCTTGTGGGTGATTGGGTTAGTGTGATGGCAGTCAGATTTCCTGCCAAAAGTCGACTTGGTGCTATAAAATATGAGGAAGAGTGTGCATAGTACCACTGTTCTCAGCAGCCCAAAATGGAAACACGAAAATGCCGACTATAGGAAAATAGATAAATACATTATGATTAATCCTCACAATGGAATATTTACTTGCCATCAGAGAAAGTGCAGATAGACACGACACTCAGATGAATCTATCACAAAATGTTGGTGAAAAAAGAAAATCCCCCCAAACTATTTATAGTACAATGCTACTTTTGTAACATTTAAAAACAAGCAAAGGAATAAATAAACACAAAGCTCAGGATAGTGTTTACCCATGAAGTGATGAGGGTGGAGGACACACAGGGGATGGCGTGGGGAGAGCACATAAATAGATATTAGCTGTTGTTAGTATCAATGCATTAGATGGTGTATGCATGTTTATACATTATCTAAAATAAATAAAAGAAAGAGAAACATGAATGGATTGATGGAGAAAGTGCATCAGAAACCAAAGAATTGTATGTATCCAGCAGAATGACATTGTGGGCAACAAGTGTGGCCATAACTTGGGCCCTGTTGACAAGCCCAGCCCTTCTCACTGGAGAACAAGCCTCTTCCCACAGAGCATTACCTTCTAGTATGAAGATAGTCTGCAAACAAACAATTTGAGAAAGTAATAAGTTCTTTGAGAGAAAAATAAAACCAAAAACATAATATCTCCTTGTGTAGGTATGTGTGGGTATGTCTCTAGGCTAGGTGCCCAGAAATGGATTAGTTGGATAGAAAAGTATGTACATTTAAATTTTTGATAAATACTGCCAAATTGCTCTCCAAAAGAGGTTGTACTAATTTATATTTCTACAACCTTCTTTTCCCACATTCTTGCCAATACTGGTGATTATCAATGATTATCAGTCTTTTGGTTTAGCCAACTGGCAAAATATGGCATCTTATTTTTTCTTCAAACAACCAGTTTTTAGATGAGCTTTTGTCAGGAGAGTCATTAGTGAATTGAAGACTCTGCATATTTCTTTTCCATTATTGGTGAAAGTTGTCAGTCAGTTGTCAGCTAGCATGCCAGGTTTCCTTGTCCATCACCAATTCCCGAAGCCTACTCAAACTCATGTCCATTGATTCAGTGATGCCATCCAACCATCTCATCTTTCCCAGCATCAGGGTCTTTTCAAATGGGTCAGCTCTTCGCAACAGGTGGCCAAAGTATTGGAGTTTCAGCTTCAGCATCTGTTCTTCCATAAATATTCAGGACTGATTTCCTTTAGGATGGACTGGATGGACCTCCTTGCTGTCCAAGGGCTGTAGTTGTATTTGCCTAAAACTTTTTGGGGAACAGCTGTGCTCTGTGTTTAGAGCTATTACTCTCTAATCCATTTGGTCAGAAGTAGTGTTTCCCTAAAACACTTGGAGGGATGGAAGGGGAGAGAAGGGAGATTTATTCTGTGCTTTTATGTGGCATTTTTATGTGGCATTAATGCTTTTAGGTGCTTTCATATGTTCTCTCTTTCAGTTTCTGCTTCATGGCAGCCCTTTGAGGAAGTTGGGAGACTCAGGATTGAAGACTTGCCTTAGTCATGGAGTTAGGAAGTGTTTCAGCTAGCTCTCACTTCATTGCACATACTCCCCACTCCACCCCACTCCCCTTAAACCTTACAGAAGATAGCATTATTTTAAGGATTTAGTCCTTTAATGCTTCTATTCCAGTTGTTTCCAACCTTGGCTATATATTGAAATCTCCTGGAGAACCTGAAAAAATACTCACACCTGTGTTCTACTCCCAAAGATTTTGATGTAATTCATGTGAGGTGTACCCTGGACATTACAATTTTAAAAAAAAATTACTGTTCAGCCAAGGTTGAAAGCCACTGGTTTAATTCTATGATCTCTTTTTAGACTTGTATTCATTACCTATAATGCAATTTTGTGATACCCTTTTGCCATCTTATCTCCTAAAAGTTTTTCAAGGTTTTTTTTTTTTTGGCTTGAGACTTTTGGAAAAATTCCATAATAGCCTTTGGAATAACTGCAGATATCCTGTTGTGAGATGGGTGGAAAGACTGCATTACTAAATTGGGGTTGGGAATTGCTGAACAAATTATTTCTCAGGTCTTTATTTTGCAGTTTTTAAAAATCAGCAAACCAACTGCAGCATGACATAAGCAGTCTCATCTTGAAGAAGAGTATCAGCAAAATATTAGTATCACAACTTTTTCATGAATACATTTTCATCTCTTACTGAAGATAAAATAGCACAGAACAGAGCTCAAGAAAGGAAATATGTCAGCTACAATAAATGAAATCTCATTCAAATATTATTCAGTTTTTCTGGGATTATTTACCCACTGCCCTATGAAAGTAACTGCTGCTGCTGCTGCTGCTAAGTCACTTCAGTCATGTCTGACTCTGTGCGACACCATAGACAGCAGCCCACCAGGCTCCTCTGTCCTTGGGATTCTCCAGGCAAGAACAGTGGAGTGGGTTGCCATTTCCTTCTCCATATGAAAGTAAGATACCTACTGATTGTCTACCCCATATATGATGAGCTTAGAAGTAAAATCATTTCTCCTGTCTGTGATATCATGATGCTCCCCCCAACCTGTAGGACATCTTTAGAAAAGCTAGACATAATTATTTTGGCAACTTAAATGGGAATAATCATGCTTCTTACCTATTCAGTTGTTGTGGTTTATCCTTAATAAATGTTGATCTTTGATAGTGATTTTCTTGGTGGTGTGGGCTACAGTTATAGGAGGACTATGTGGAGACTTTAGCAGAGACCTTTTTTTTTTTCTTTCCAAAGCACTTATTATGGTTGTTGCTGTTAATATATTAACTTGTAGGTTTTTTTCATGTAATTCTGACTATGGAATCCTATTTGATCTCTGCATGTCCTGTGATTTTTTTTCCTTCTCCTCTGGTCTTCTTTTCTATAAGTCTCACTCATCATGGCCTTGTCTTGAGATCAGCTTTGCAAAGACCACACACCAGGAAAAGGGACCCAGCATGGTAGCATAGGCCAAGCTAGACTTGGTAGACTTTGCTTTTAGTTCCACATCAGTGATTTCCTACAGAACTTTAAGTTATGCTATGTCATAATTTCCTAAATCTATAAAATGGAAATAACAGTTCCCGAGAAGTAAATAATAGACTGTATGTGAAAGCACTTTATGAGATAGTCAGTACTATTTATTTTTAACTAGTCCATTTTCCTTCTAATATCTGTAAAATAAGCTGTTCTTGAAGCTGCTCTCTGGTGTGTGATGAGTGTGTAATATTAGAGTTAAAAGACCTGGTGTGAATCAGGGCAAGTCATTTAGTCTCAGCCTTAGTTTCTGTCTTTAAGATGAGAACAGTAGATAGATGCTTTCTCAGGTGGTAGATGGGTTAAATACTATCATCAGGATGAAAGTACTTTGTCAAGGGCAAAGCACTTCACAAGCATCAGCTAATTCCTCATTTAAATTTGGGTGCATGACCCATCCTTCCAGTTATGTATCTTTTTCCTCTGCACCACAGTCCAGAATCTCAGTGCTACCTCCAGAATTCCCATCTCTCTCCCACCTTACTGCTGCTTCGCTAGGGCCTTCCATCAGGGCACGTCCACCTTTTGACCTTTTCTTCTTTCACCTTCGTTACTCCCATCCCCCTCCCACATTGTATTGGCATTTTCTTTCCCTAGATTTCACTTTTTTCATTATAAAATCATCCCATGGACAGAGAAACCTGGTAGACTAGAGTCCATGGGATTGCAAAGGGTCGGACATGACTGAACGACTTCACTTTCTTTTTCTTTCTTTCTATTAATATAGATTAGGATTACACTTACTTTTGACAGCTGATTTACTGCTGCTTGGGGCTAGCGTTTTAGATGACTAATCTGTTGATTATCCCAAAATAAGTGTTACTAAATTGTGTTGTTCTTTCAGAGAGTATACTGTATTTTAGCAGTGACCAGAGTACCAGAACCCACAGTAATGACAAATATAAATATTTCAGGTCTGTGTTAGATCTGACTACATGTTTAGGAATGTGCCTTTTGTTATCATCCAAGGTACTCCTTATAGTCAGCACTCTAACTGGAGTGCTGCTCTGAGATGGAAAAAAAAAAATCCATCCCCCACCTTCACCCCCCCTTTTTTTGGCCACATCAAGCCGCTTGTGGAATCTTAGTTCCCCAACTAGGGATCAAACCCGGGCCTTAGGCAGTGAAAGCGCAGAGTCCTAACAACTGGATCTCCAGGGAACTGCCTTTTCTGGATTCAGATGAAAAGTTATTTAATAACATCTTGATTATATTTTAAATACTTTTAACAACATCATATAATAATATATATTTTAATTCTTTTGTTGAACTTTGATTCAAATGGATGATAAACTTTTAAAATATTATACAAATCCCCTGAAACACATGTGTAACATAACATACCTGTCCTTAAAAAAGTTCCAGTCAGTTCTGTTCCTGTCCTAATAGTATTTGTAGTCTACAATGTTTCCACCACCCCCAGAGTTTCCTGATGTCTCCTTTTTTAAGAAAAGTCATCATTTTTAGGTGGATTTTTTTTTTTTTTAGCACAGAGTTCCTAAAGTCAGCTGACTTCCCCTAGTCATGTATACCTAACGCAGAGCAATTGATTTTTGAAACTTTTCTGTGAACTCACAGGAAAAGGTAAAAATGAGTACAAAAACCAAGCCAAACACTCAGATTATTCTAGAGATTTTTCTTCTTGGGAGTTCTTTATCTTTTGCTTTCTTCTGGGTATTTTACTAAGTCATAAATTTTAACAACAAACAAATCTTCTACAACTACTTTGTATAGCCACATAAACACACACACATTTGCTTTTAGATAACTAATAACTTTTAAGTTGTTCTTGATAAAAACAATGCCACCTTCCTTTGGCTGTGAGACTGCTTGGGCTGAAAGAGATCGAGCGATTATTTAGCCCTGACTCCTGTATTTATTACCAGAAGGGGAACTGGGCTCTAAGAAGGTGACAGTTTAATTGAGTTCACATGATGACTCACTTTATTGGGGAGTTCTTAAGAAAGAGTATGGATAGGCATATCTATATAAGAGATAAAAAAAACATCTGAGTTGTATCGGTTTACTCATGAGCTGTTGGCCATTTCATCTTTCAGATGTTATTTAGCTGTTCTTCTGTTCTCTTGGTAAGGGGAATACAGAGGAAGGGTTCCTGCCCTATGCCTGAGCTTAGAAGTTATAGGTAGGTAGGTAGATAGGTAAACAGCTGTTTAGATAGATGTTCAAGGAGGAGTGAATGAAAGTTAGCCTCTCTTTTTGAAATTTACTTCTCCAGCCTCGTATGGTCTTTGTTAATTCTCGACCTTAGAAAAATGAGATTTTAAAGGGTATGTCTGGGGAGGAGGACCCCAGCATCCCTGAGAGGAGCCTTGGTTGAGGCACTTTCAGGGCAGGGCCATTCTGGCTCTGTTGTCGAACAGCTCTAATTGTTTGAAAATTTTTCATTATATTGTGTTGAAATAGTCCCTGTAATTTCTACCCACAAATCCTAGTCCTTTCTGGAAAAACTCAGACCCAATATATTCAGTTGACTTCCTTCCTCCTCATGGAGGCCTCTTGTCTCTGGAGTAACCACTCCCACACCCTTCAGCTTTTCTCCATAGGGCATTATTTTCAGACCTCTGCTATTCTTAGGGCTCAGTCTGGTTTTGAATTGTGTCTTTTAAAATGTGAGGTTGAGAACTGGGTATCTCTCCAGATGTGGTTGTCTCTCCATTATGGAATGTATGGCAGAACCATAACATCTGCTAGCAACTACATTTCTATTAATAGAGACTAAATGCATTTGCTTTCTTGGTAGTTGCCTTTGTACTCTTGACACATATTAAGCTTGAAAACAACTAACTCCCCTGGCTATTTTCTGCATAAAATGTTATCATATCAGTTCTCTTCTAGTCGATGTTTGTGCAGTTAAATATTTTGAACTGAAGTTTATCTATGTTAGAGGTTATATTATGGTTTCATTGGAGTGAGAGCATCTCAATTCTTAGCCTTGTCCTTGATTTAAATTATTTGTGTACTTTCTTTGTAGTAAAAGAATAGTTGTCAGCATTTTGAAGGGAGGGGTGCTAATTTTTCTTAGAAATACCTAGCGAAAGAAGCATGGTTACTTGACCTTAACATTAAAAAAAAAAAGGTGTCTATGTAAAGTCGTGTATGTATAGCATAGGGTTTACACTACATAGTGAATAGTATGGTGTGTTACCCAGTCTTCCCCTTCAGAACCAAGTCACTAGTAACTGGGAAAGGGTCCTCTCTGGACGTTGTCCTCAGGCAAAGGTTTATCTCACATAAATCATGCTACCTTCCCAGGGGCCGCCTACATACAGTGACTGATCAGGCAGGAGAAAAAAGACTCAGTTTCTTTGCTTTGAGGAAGAGCCATCCAGCTCTAGAGATTCCCAGAGTGACAGCTGAATCCTTTATTGTGAAGGCACTGAAGTTCAACCTTCTCTCTCTTCACACCTGCTTCTTTGACTCCCTCAAAGGTGTGGACCCCAAATACACTGCAATAGACAGCCCTGTTGTGTGGTCTTACTTAGTTGTGGGCTGTAGCAGGTGCTCATATGCCTTATTTTATTTAATCCTTTTATTTAATTTAACCCTGAGAGGTAGCTACATGTCATTCCCAAGTTACATAGGACAAACTGACACAAGAGAAAGTGAAGTGTGTTGTTGAATGCGTACAAGTGTTAGCACTGACATTGGGATTGGAGGTCCATCATTCTGCCTCTTACTCTACTATGCTTTCAGATGCTTTCAGAACACAGCATGTGCATGTTTTGCTGGAGGCTTCTAATCTACCCTGAGTTTGAACTGATTATGTGAGACTGTCGATAAGGTCTCCCAAGCAGTGCATGATCCATCCATAAGTTTACCTATAGGAAAGCTAGTCTAGTGGTCATTGTGGTTTGTTCTCTGATAGAGAGAAGGGAGTAATTTTACTTGGTAACTTCTTCAGGGTGGATACCTAGATTTGTGTCTCCTATAGGCCATGAGAGTAAAAAAAGAAAATGGCAGCCAAGGAACAATAGTTTTTTTCTGCTTTGACCCCAGTGTTTCTTGAAACTATCGACCAGGTAGTAATTGAAAGCCAGGCTTGGTGTTTTGTTGCCATGAACAATAGTGAATGTTGAATAGAGATTATGTCAGAGAGTGCAGAAAGTTACAGACCCTCATAAACTCAGGGAAGATCTCAAGCTTGTATCTAAGTTTTTTTCTTATTCAAAGCTAGTTTTGGTTCTATTATGTAGCAAATAAATTTGGCGTTATAGTACTGCAGACACCTGTCGAGTGGTGGGCTGACGATGTAATTGCAGCTCTTATAAAGATTTCAGTCTTGTACTTTCAGTAAGTTGATAATGGTTAAATTGAAAAACTGCTCCTTGGAAGAAAAGCTATGACCAACCTAGACAGCATATTAAAAAGCAGAGACATTACTTTACCAACAAATGTCCATCTAGTCAAAGCTATGGTTTTTCCAAGAGTCACATATGGATTTGAGAGTTGGGCTATACAGAAAGCTAAGTGCAGAAGAATTGATGCTTTTGAACTGTGGTATTGGAGAAGACTCTTGAGAGACCCTTGGACTGCAAGGAGATCCAACCAGTCAATCCTAAAGGAAATCAGTCCTGAATATTCATTGGAAGGACTGATGCTGAAGCTGAAACTCCAATACTCTGGCCACTTGATGCGAAGAACCGACTCACTGGAGAAGACCCTGATGCTGGGAAAGATTGAAGGTGGGAGGAGAAGGGGACGACAGAGGATGAGATGGTTGGATGGCATCACCATCTCAATGGACATGAGTTTGGGTAAGCTCTGGGAGTTGGTGATGGACAAGGGAGGCCTGGTGTGCTGCAGTCCATTGAGTCACAAAGAGTCAGACATGACTGAGTGACTGAACTGAACTGAACCTTTACTAATTGCAGAATGTGCTTCAAACACTGACCTTGGGGGTAGATATTATGGTGAAGTCTCTCTGTGCTGTCTGCCTATAGCTTATTGCATTTGTGAAACTTCTCTTCCTTTTGCCTGATTTTCACCAGTGATAATTCTCGACTGTGGTTTGTGTTATGTGGCCTAGGGGAAAAAAGCCAACTGCTTAACTACTTAAATAGTCATAAGTCTATAGTTTCCTGAAATAACCCAGTCAAACTTTCTTAGAAAGGTGTGAAATTCCCTTTTCTGGGAATTGTTTTTTTGCTTCTGATTCTTGCCCTCAGTGACATCTATGCTGGTATTTTGTTTCCATGCTAAGTAAGGTAAAGTTAAAGCCTAAAAATTAACAAAAGATTCCACAAAAATATAGCCAGGGGACTTCCCTGGAGGTCCAGTGGATGACTCTGTGCGCTTCCACTGCAGGGGGCACAGGTTCAATCCCTGGTCAGGGAACTAAGATCCCTCATGCTGGTCAAAAAAAAAAACTTTATATGCTAAGTCACTTCAGTCGTGTCTGACTCTGTGCTACCCCATAGACAGCAGCCCATCAGGCTCCCCTGACCCTGGGGTTCTCCAGGCAAGAACACTGGAATGGGTTGCCATTTCCTTCTCCAATGCATGAAAGTGGAAAGTGAAAGTGAAGTCGCTCAGTTGTGTCCAACTCTTAGCAACCCCATGGACTGCAGCCCACCAGGTTCCTCCGTCCATAGGATTTTCCAGGCAAGAGTACTGGAGTGGGGTGCCATTGCCTTCTCTCTCTCTCTCTCTCTCTATATATATATATATATATATATATACATATATATGTATAGCCAGACCAGATGACCCCTTTGCTCAACCCTCTTTGTCCTCTTTGCACTGACCACACATGTTGGTATATATTGGGGTATGTTTCTGACTTAAATTTTTTAAAGGCTAATAATTGTCTCCTGGTACTTGTTATTCCTATTGTCAATATTTCTTAGATATGATATTTTTCTAAAAGTATATTTTTTAATCCCTAATGAGTGCATTCAAAAAGCTGGGGTTTGATGTGAAGGATAGGACAATTTTTCCTGGTGTAAACCAGGAACACAATAATATTTTTGCTCTTTTCCATCACTGTTCTTGGAACTTTGAAAGCACATCAGTGAATCAGCTTTCCCAAATGTCAGTGGATTGAGCATAGCTGGGTGTTATTGTTTCTAACTTTAATTTTTATTTAAAAAGTCAGTGGAATGAAGAAAAAAAAATTATTGAGAGGAGGAGCACAGGAGAATCTTTTGGGCTCAAAATGCTATATATCCTGACCCTGAGTGGTGGTTATATTCACTAAGCCGTGTGCATAAGAGCTGGGCTCTACCTTGTATGTATATTATTCTTAAATAAAGCAAACTGATATTTCCTATTTTTGAAGAGTCTTTTATTTGAAATCATTTAAGACATGAAATAAAGCAAGGGAAAGAAGATTTTAAAGTATAAAGCACTGTGGAACTAAAAAATACCATGTTCTAGAAATATAACTAGCAATATTTGTTATGCAGAGTGGGTAGCCCTCTACCTTCCAGCCCTAGATCTTTGTATTTTTTTTTGTTGAACTATAGTTGATTTACAATATTGTGTAGTTTCAGGTGTACAGCAAAGTGATACACATACATACATGCTACCCTGATATCTCAGTGGTAAAGAATCCTCCTGCCAGAGCAGGAGACACGGGTTTAATCCCTGGGTCAGGAAGATCCCCTGTAGAAGGAAATGGCAACCCACCTCAGTATTCTTGCCTGGAGAATCCCATGACCAGAGGAGCCTGGTGGGCTACAGTTCATGTGGTCCCAAAAGAGTTGGATATGACCTAGTGACTAAACAGCAACAACAAATATATATTTAGATATACACACACATACCCTTAGCCTGAAGCTTTTAGACTCAGTTTCAGCCCCTTGGCCTGGTGCCAGAGAGGAAGTTCTCTTTGTGCCAGATGGTTCTTAACGTCTGCCCCTGCTGTGGGATTTAAAGGGTTAATTCTAGGGCAATTAACCTGCAGCTCTTTCTCCATGTCTGTGATCTTACTACAATGTAAGGAAAGAGCAGATATTGTCCCTGGGATGGTCATGCACAAAGTTTCCAACAGTCAGAGGGGAATTCAGTGAAGTCATGGGTGGCATTAAGAATATCTGTTATAGAGACAGGAAGCGTCATGAGTGTAATGATGATGAGAACAGGCTGGAACACTTCCATTCCTGTTAAGACTTTATTAAGCATTTGTGGCAGAAAACTGCTCGTGCCGCAGAATCAGGCAGAGAGAAGGAGGAACACGGTTCTGTGAGTTCCAGGCTAGGTCCGTCATGGAAAGAGGTTTGAATGTCACTGGGACAGTGTGGAGTTTGTGTACGCTCTGAGCGTGAATCCTGCGGAGAGAAGGAGCCTCAGCAACAGTGCTGAGAGCCAGCCTGGTTGTGTTTGGCTGTTCTGGACCTTCTCTTAGGATCTGGGACTCTGTCTTCCCCTCTGACTATAGTGTTCTGTTCCTCCCCATAGCTTACTATGTGATCATAGTTTCTCTCCTGACATCTGCTTCTCTTTTTATACTTCACTTTTTACCTTTTCCCTTCTATTTTTGAGTCCCATCCTGGACATTTTTTAAAGTAGCTTGGGTACAAATTCTTGGTTCAGCAGCCAGCTCAAGTTTTTATTTCTCTCGCCACTTCAGCTGTTATTGGTTTCCCTTTTCTTGTTTTGCTTACTATCTGTTCTTTTTTTTTTCCATGTGGCACACTATAATTTCTGACTTTATTTCACAAGTGGTTCATATGACTTATGAAGAAGAATGACTTCTTCAACTTCCTTGGAGGGAAAACATAACCTTTATTTTGTTTCCACTTCAGGGGATAGCACATTACTTTAGAAGTATTAAGTAATCAAGATATATCTGTTGTTTTTCAACTGCTAAGTCATGTCTGAGTCTTTGCAACCCTATGGGACTGCAGCACACCAGGCTTCCTTGTCCTTTACTATCTATTGGAGTTTGCTAAAACTCATGTCCATGGAATCGGTGATGCCATCCAAACATCTCATCCTCTGTCACCCCCTTCTCCTCCTGCACTCAATGTTTCCCAGCATCAGGGTATTTTCCAATGAGGTGGCTCTTTGCATCAGGTGGCCAGAGTATTGGAGCTTCAGCTTCAGCATCAGTCCTTCCAATGAATATTCAGGGTTGATTAACTTTAGGATTGACTGGTTTGATATCCTTTCAGTCCAAGGGACTCTCAGGAGTCTTATCCAGCACCATAGTTTGAAAGTACCAATTGTTTTGAACTCAGCCTTCTTTATGGTCCAACTCTCACACCCTTACATGACTACTGGAAAAACCATAGCTTTGACTATACAGACCTTTGTCGGCAAAGTGATGTCTCTGCTTTTTAATATGCTGTCTAGGTTTGTCATGGCTTTTCTTCCAAGAAGCACGCATCTTATAATTTCATGGCTCCAGTCACCATCTGCAGTGATTTTAGAGCTCAAAATAAGATCTGTCAATGATTCTACTTTTTCCCCATCTGTTTCAGTTCAGTTCAGTCACTCAGTCGTGTCTGACTCTAGGTGACCCAATGGACTGCAGCACGCCAGGCTTTCCCGTCCGTCACCAACTCCTGGAGCTTACTCAAACTGAGGTCCATTGAGTCGGTGATGCCATCTAACCATCTCTTCCTCTGTCATCCCCTTCTCCTGCCTTCAATCTTTCCCAGCATCAAGGTATTTTCCAGTGAGTCAGTACTTTGCATCATGTGGCCCAAGTGTCGGAGCTTCAGCTTTAGCATCAGTCCTTCCAATGAATATTCAGGACTGATTTCCTTTAGGATGAACTGGTTGGATCTCTTTGCAGTCCAAGGGACTCTTAAGAGTCTTCTCCAACACCACAGTTCAAAAGCATCAATTCTTCAGAGCTCAGCTTTCTTTATAGTCTAACTCTCACATCTATACATGACAACTGGAAAAACCATAGTTTTGACTAGACAGACATTTGTCAGCAAAGTAATGTCTCTGCTTTCTAATATGCTGTCTAGGTTTTTCATAGCTTTTCTTCCAAGGAGCAAGTGTCTTTTGATTTCATGGCTGTAGTCACCATCTGCAGTGATTTTGGAGCCCACTCTTTCCATTGTTTCCCCAACTACCCCATCTGTTTACCTTGAAATGATGGAACCATATGCCATGACCTTTGTATTTTTAGAGTTGAGTTTTAAGCCAGCTTTTTCACTTTTCTCGTTCACCCTTATCAAGAGGCTTTTATTTCCTCTTTGCTTTCTACTGTTAGAGTGGTGTCATCTGCATATCTGAGGTTATTGATATTTTTCCCAGAAATCTTGATTCTAGCTTGTGATCTACCCAGATCAACGTTTCACATGATGTATGCTACACAAAAGTGAAATAAGAAGGATCATAGTATTCACTTTTGATGTACTCCTTTCCCAGTTTTGAAGCAGTCCATTGTTCCATGTCTGCTTCTAACTGTTGCTTCTTGACCTGCATATAGGTTTCTCAGGAGACAGGTCAGGTGGTCTGGTATTCCCATCTCTTTATTTCCCAGTTTCTTGTGATCCACGCAGTCACAGGCTTTAGTATAGTCAATAAAGCAAAAGTTGATGTTTTTCTGGAATTTCCTTCCTTTTTCTATGATCGGACAGATGTTGGCAATTTGATCTCTGGTTCCTCTGCCTTTTCTCAGTCCAGTTTCTACATCTGTAATTTCTCAGTTCACATGCTGTTGAAGTCTAGCTTGGAGAATTTTGAGCATTACCTTCCTAGCATGTGAAATGAGTGCAATTGTATGGTAGTTTGAACATTCTTTGGCATTGTCCTTCTTTGGGATTGGAATGAAAACTGATCTCTTCCAGTCCTGTGGCCACTGCTGAGTTTTCCAAATTTTCTGGCCTATAGAGTACAGAAGTTTAATAGCATCATCTTTTAGGATGTCAAATAGCTCAGCTGGAATTCCATCATCTCCACTACTTTTATTTGTAGTAACGCTTCCTAAGGCCCACTTGACTTCACACTCCAGGATGTCTGGCTCTAGATGAGTGAGCACACCATTGTGGTTATCTGACTCATTAAGACCTTTTTTTTTTAAAAATAGTTCTTCTGTGTATTCTTGTCATTTCTCCTTAATCTCTTCTGCTTCTGTTAAATCCTTGCTGTTTGTGTATACTTTATTGTGCCCATCTTTGGATAAAATGTTCCCTTGGTATCTCTAATTTTCTTGAAGAGATCTCTAGTCTTTCCCATTCTATTGTACTCCTCTATTTCTTTGCATTATTCACTTTCTTATCCCTCCTTACTATTCCCCAGAACTCTGCATTCAGTTGGGTATATCTTTCCCTTTCTCCCACGCCTTTCATGTCTATTCTTTTCTCAGAAAAGAAGACCTTCTCAGACAACCATGTTGCCTTCTTGCATTTCTTTTTCTTAGGGATGATTTTGGTCACCGCCTCCTGTACCATGTCATGAACCTCTCTCCGTCCATAGTTATTTAGGCACTCTGTCTACCAGATCTAATCCCTTGAATCTGTCACTTCCGCTGTATAATCATAGGGGGTTTGATTTAGGTTATAGCCGAATGGTCTAGTGCTTTTCTCTACTTTCTTCAAGTTAAGCCTGAATTTTGCAATAAGGAACTAATGATCTGAGCCACAGTCAGCTCCAGGTCTTGTTTTTGCTGAAGATGTAGAAGAGCTTCTCTATCTTTGGCTGCAAAGAATATAATCTATCTCATTTCTGTATTGACCATCTGGTGATGTCCATGTGTAGAGTCTTCTCTTGTGTGGTTGGAAGAGGATGTTTGCTATGACCAGTGTGTTCTCTTTGCAAAACTCTGTTAGCCTTTGCCCTGCTTCATTTTGTACTCCAAGGCCAAACATTACTCCAGGTATCTCTTGACTTCCTACTTTTGTATTTCAATCCCCTATGATGAAAAGAATATCTCTTTTTGGTGTTAGTTCTAGAAGGTCTTGTAGGTCTGCATGGAACTGTTTGATTTCAGCTTCTTTGGCATTAGTGGTTGGTGCATAAACTTGGATTACTGTGATGTTGAATGGTTTGCTTTGAAAACAGACCGAGATCATGTTGTTGTTTTTGAGATTGCATCCAAGTACTGTATTTCGGACTCTTTTGCTGACTAGGAGGGCTACTCCATTTCTTCTAAGGGATTCTTGTCCATAGTAGTAGATATTAGTGGTCATTTGAATTAAATTTGCCTATTTCTATTCATTTTATTTCCCTGATTCCTAAAATGTCTATGTTCATTCTTGCCGTCTTCTGCTTGACCATGTCCAATTTATATATGTGGAATGAGCAAATAATGTATTCATAGTTTCTGTAATATTAGGTACTCAATCTTTTGTTTAAAGTTAATGCCTTGTAAAAATGTGTCCATAAGGATATTATCTTGAATCTCAAATAATCTCATTCTTAAGGTTGCATTCTTTATTTTCTTTTAATTTTCCTTTTGCAAATCTATCTGGCAAGAGAGACTATTTGTGTGTGTAGGAAATCCTTTGCCCAATTTAGGCTTCCAGTAAACACAAGTTTTAAATAATGCAACATGGATATGGCTCATTTTAGTCTCTAAGTAATTACCTGGACCCTTCAGTAGGGAAATAACTTTTCAGGCAGATCATTAGAAGCACATTTGTGGTAGACTTTTAAGGCATTAATAATCATAGAGATTGTCTTAATTGCTTTTGGAGTGAAGAATTCTTTTATAAAATGAAGAAATACTTTGTCATTCATCTGTTTTGCTAGGCTGGGCTTTCTTAAATTGGCTTGCTTTAAAATGGGCATACTTAAGCTTAAAAAAGCTCCAGAGACCTTCCATCCATTTACAAATACAAAAATAGCAATAATGACTGACAGAGACACCCCTTTTCGCCTGTCAGTTATGGGGACTATTTAAGGTTCTTTCTTTTTCATGCTCTAGAAGTAATGTGAGGTTTAGATTCGACTCCCTTTAATCTGAAACACTGACTGAGCTCCAAACCACTTAGCAGCCTGCCATTTTTCAATGGGCGGGGAAAACAGCGATATAATTTACTGTCCACATTTTATAGTTTTCCCTTTAAAAAACCTGCTTACACAGTTCCTGTATTTGCAGAAACTAGAGAGTTAGATGGCTTTTAAATGCATCCCTGGCTGGGCAGTGCTGGGAAACTCAAAGCAGCTGATGGGCCACCCTAGCTGGTGCAAGGTGCTGAGAGATAAGGGGCTCTGGTAATAAAGTCAGGGGAAGTATGAGGGAAGATATAGGCATCATCAGGTTGATGAGCCGAAAGGGGAAGCAGTGTTCGGGAAGGACAGAGGGTCATGGCTGGGCTCCACCGCTGAACTGAAGTGCACACCGAGATAAGAGTCATGTCATTGTTTTAGTCAGGCAGCAGCATTTACCAGGCACTGACTCACTGCTGGGGAGTTTCTTCTCCGTTACCCTATCTGAACCCTGATCTCTTAGAGATTCAGCCAAAAGAATCTCTGGCCTCATGATGCTTTTATTATTGAGCAGGCAGCGTCTGCCCTGGGCCTTGTCTAGGAAAACTGGAGAAGAGGTGGGATTCGTGAGGCCTCACCAGCAAGATGGAGTTCTCCCCACCCGGACTTTCCCCACTGTCCTTGTCCCCAGGCTACGTTGCCGCACATTCTTCAGCAGTTTTCATCTTCTTCTGTTCACTTCCAGCTCACTTCTTCATGAAGCAATTACTGAGTACATGCCATGAGAAGACAAACACTGGAGACATATTGTATTCACCAAGGTTCTCAGAGAAACAGAATTAGTAGGGTATCCTCTGTATGATATAGCATTTAGATATAGATATAGGTAGATACATATGTGTGTGTGTGTATCCCTGTCAATCTATCTATCTGTCCATCTGTCTCTACAGTTGACTCTTGAACATGATGGGAGGAGCGTTAGGAGCACAGACCTCTGCACAGTTGAAAATCCATGTATAAGTTTGCACTTGGCTTTTCGTATCCAGGGTTCCACACTCCACTGACTGCAGATAGTGTAGTAGTGTAGTCTGGATTTATTGAAAAAAACTCCACGTATGAATGGACCTGCACAGCTCACACTGTGTTCACACAGTTCACACGGCTGTTCAAGACCTCTCTCTCTCTCACACACACACTAATAGGATTGATCAATCTGTTTTTCCATCTGTCTGTCTATCTGAACATCATCTATTTAGATTTATTTTAAGAAATTGGACTATGGAGAATGGCAGGATCAAAGTATTCAGGGTAAGCTGACAGGCTGGAGACCCAGAGAAGAGCTGATATTATAGTTTAAGTCTGGAAGCAGTCCAGAGACTGCCTTTCCTCTTCACTGGGGGAAGTCAGTCCTTTTTTTTTTTTCTATCAACATTTTAAACTGATTAGATGAGATCTATCTAAATTATGGAAAGTAATTTGCTTTTCTCAGAATTTACTCATTTTAAAAAAATACTTTCACAGCAACATCTAGACTAGTGTTTGACCAAATATGTGTGTACCATAGCCCAGACAAGTTGATACATAAAATTAACCATCATGAGTCCTACGTATCTTACAAAGGAAAGTAATATAGGCCCTTGTCTGCAATGAAAATATGTTTAATAAGAGAGATGCTCACATAAGTAAATGAAGTGAAGTGAAGTGAAGTGAAGTTGCTCAGTCGTGTCTGACTCTTTGTGACCTCTTGGACTATAGCCCACCAGGCTCCTCTGTCCATGAGATTTTCCAGGCAAGAATACTGGAGTGGGTTGCCATTTCCTTTTCCAGGAGATCTTCCTGACCCAGGGATTGAACCCGGGTCTCCTGCATTGTAGGCAGACGCTTTACCATCTGAGCCACCAGGGAAGTCACATAAGTAAGTAAATAAATCAAGCCATGATCTTTGTGATGAGTTCTCTATCAGCTCTCAACAAAGAACTTTGGGAATCTAGAGCAAAGGATAATCAGTTCTGACTGGGACTCATCAGAAAGGCTTTATAAAAGGAGTGTGATTTGTGGTGGATGTTGAAAGCTAGGTAGGAGTTTGCTAAATGAAAAAAGGTAAGGACAAGTGAGGGGAAAGCAGTCTAAGTCCAGTAAAAACAGAATTTGTCCATGAATTCATATATTCTCTAAAAATTCATGAAGCACAATTTCCATGCCTCTTGTTTAGGTATTTATGGTATATACCAGAGAAGCATCTCTGCTCAGAATGAATAATGATAATGGTCACTATTTGTTGAATGCTTTGTTTATATGTGTATTATCTCAAGTACTGTTCCACCACCTGTGGGAATGGTTCTCGTGGTACAGCTCAACAGTAGAGTACGGTATCTGTGGACTGGGAAGGGTCTACTGAGCATACTCCTGGGACTAGCCTCCTAGGGAACAGGGAGTTGCTGGCCTAGGAGGCTTGGGCTGAAAGGCATAGCCTTTCCATTGTGAGGCAGATCATGAAACAGGCAAGTCTTAAGCCCAGCTTTTCCTCACATCCCAGGTGACTCTACAGGTGTTCTAGAATAGCTGAAAGCTTGTGTGACAGTATCCAGGGGAATGGAACCTGTAATAACCGTGTCTTTGATTCTCTATGAATTTTACTTCCTCTAAGGTTAGTTTTCACTCCAACTCCAAAGAAGGGCAATGCCAAAGAATATTCAAACTACTGTATAATTGCGCTCATTTCACATGCTAGCAAGGTTATGCTCAAAAAACCTTCAAACTAGGCTACAGCAGTATGTGAACCAAGAACTTCCAAGATATACAAGCTGGGTTTAGAAAAGGCAGAGGAACCAGAGATCAAATTACCAACATTCATTGGATCATAGAGAAAGCAAGATAATTACAGAAAAATATCTACGTCTGCTTCCTTGACTACACTAAAGCCTTTGACTGTGTAGATCACAGCAAACTGTGGAAAATTCTTAAAGAGATGGGAATACCAGACCACCTTTCCTGCCTCCTGCAAAACCTGTGTGCAGATCAAGAAGCAGCAGTTAGAACTGGACATATGGAATAATGAACTGATTCCAAATTGGGGAAGGAGTACAACAGACTGTATATTTTCACCCTGCTTATTTAACTTATATGTAGAGTACATCATATGAAATGCCAGGCTGGATGAATCACAAGTTGGAGTCAAAATTTCCAAGAGAAATACCATCAGCCTCAGATATGCAGGTGATACCACTCTAATTGCAGAATGTGAAGAGTTACTAAAGAGCTTCTTGATGAGTATGAAAGAGGAGAGTGAAAAAGCTGGCTTAAAACTCAACATTCAAAGAACTAAGATCATGGCAACTGGTCCTATCACTTCATGGCAAATAGAAGGGGAAAAAGTGGAAACAGTGGTACATTTTCTTTCCTTGGGCTCCAAAATCACTGGGGACAGTAGCTGGAGCCACAAAATTAAAAGACACTTATTCTTGCCTGGAGAATCCCAGGGACAGGGGAACCTGGTGGCCTGCCGTCTGTGGGGTTGCACAGAGTCGGACATGACTGAAGTGACTTAGCAGCAGCAGCAGCATTCCTAGGAAGGAAAGCTATAACAAATGTAGGCAGTGTATTAAAAAGCAGAGACATCACCTTGCCATCAGAGGTTCATATAGTCAAAGCTATGATTTTTCCAGTAGTCATGTACAGATGTTAGAGCTGGACAACAGAAAAGGCTAAGTGCGGAAGAATTGATGCCTTCCAAACTGTGGTGCTATAGAAGATGCTTGAGACCCCCTTGGACAGCAAGGACATCAAATCAGTCAATCTTAAAGTAAATCAATCCTGTATTCATTGGAAGGACTGATGCTGAAGCTCCAATACTTTGGCCACCTGATGAGAAGAGCCAACTCATTGGAAAAGATCCTGATGCTGGGAAAGATTGAGGACAGGAGGAGAAGAGGGTGAGAGAGGATGAGATTGTTGGATGGCATCACTGATTAAATCGACATGAATTTGAGCAAACTCTGGGAAATAGTGGAGGACAGAAGAGCCTGGTATGCTGCAGTCCATGGGGTTGCAAAGAGTCACACATGTTTTAGTGACAATGGAAACTGAACCTTAGAGAGATTAAATGAATTTCTCAGAATTCCACAGTGAGTAAGTTGAGGTTCAGCCACTGACTGCCTAACATCAAAACTTGTGCTGTTTCCACTAAGCCATAATGCCTTAACACCCAGGCTAATGGGAAAAACAGTAATTGTTACAGTCTGAATTTTTGGATTTCCCCACATCTAAATTCATATAATGAAGTTCCAATGCCCAATGTGATAGTATTAAGAGGTGGGGCCTGTGAGAGGTGATCAGGTTATGACAGTTGAACCTCTAAATGGGGCTAGTGCTTTTATAACAGAGATCCATAGATCATGTGGGGATACAATGAAAAGCCTGCAGCTCAGAAAAGGGCCCTCACCCAACTATGCTGGCACCCTGATCTCAGACTACAAGTCTCCACAACTAGGAGAAATAAATGTCTGTTGTTTGTAAGCTGTCCAATCTGTGGTATGTTTTTTAATAGCAGCCTGACAGACTAGGAAAAATGATCCAAATAAATGACTCCAAAGGAGTGGAGTCAGTGCTATCATGGAGGTATCTTTAAGTTTCAGATGATGGAGATGTGAACAAAGGTGTATGCATTGCAAAGTGTGCTGAAGCGAGGGGGCCAGGAGTCTATGCAGCTGATAAAGCCAGAACCAAGGTAGAGGCCCTGGGAAGAGGAAGGAGGGACTTGGCATTAGATTAGCATTCAGTAAGTCTAGGAGACAAAGCTTAGTAACTGATTTTGGGAAAGTGGAGCAACTTAGGTATTCAGTTCAGTTCAGTCGCTCAGTCATGTCTGACTCTTTGTGACCCCATGCATCGCAGCACGCCAGGCCTCCCTGTCCATCACCAACTCCTGGAGTTTACCCAAACTCATGTCCATCGAGTTGGTGATGCCATCCAGCCATCTCATCCTCAGTCGTCCCCTTCTCCTCCTGCCCCCAATCCCTCCCAGCATCAGGGTCTTTTCCAATGAGTCAACTCTTCGCATGAGGTGACCAAAATATTGGAGTTCAGCATCAGTCCTTCCAATGAACACATAGGACTAATCTCCTTTAGGATGGACTGGTTGGATCTCCTTGCAGTCCAAGGGACTCTCAAGAGTCTTCTCCAACACCACAGTTCAAAAGCATTAATTCTTCAGTGCTCAGCTTTCTTCACAGTCCAACTCTCACATCCATACATGACCACAGGGAAAACTATAGCCTTGACTAGACGGACCTTTGTTGACAAAGTAATGTCTCTGCTTTTCAATATGCTATCTAGATTGGTCATAACTTTCCTTCCAAGGAGTAAGCATCTTTTAATTTCATGGCTTCAGCCACTATCTGCAGTGATTTTGGAGCCCCCAAAATTAAAGTCTGACACTGTTTCCACTGTTTCCCCATCTATTTCCCATGAAGTGATGGGACCAGATGCCATGATCTTCGTTTTCTGAATGTTGAGCTTTAAGCCAACTTTTTCACTCTCCTCTTTCACTTTCCTCAAGAGGCTTTTTAGTTCCTCTTCACTTTCTGCCATAAGGGTGGTGTCATCTGCATATCTGAGGTTATTGATATTTCTCCTGGCAATCTTGATTCCAGCTTGTGCTTCTTCCAGCCCAGCGTTTCTCATGATGTACTCTGCATACAAGTTAAATAAGCAGGGTGACAATATACAGCCTTGACGTACTTCTTTTCCTATTTGGAACCAGTCTGTTGCATGCAAAGGTATACCCTCAGCTAATTGAAGTAGAAGAATTATGAAAATATGTTTCCTAGGTCGTGGGATTTCCAAGAGGTCCAGAGAGTCAGGATTGGGAGCCGTGCAGCCAGGAACCATGCTCGTACCACACTGTGGGGTTGCTACAGTGAAGAGTCCACTGTTGGAACCACCAGGCACTATGTGTCACACGACAGATGACAACTGATGCTGGGCATGGGATTCTAGAACCTCCACCACTGCCTGCTCCAAACTGCATACCTCTACTTTCAACCTCATGAAAGTAGATACTGTGCAGCTCTGGCTTCCTTCCTCATTGGGTCAGAAGCTTACATTCTGGTTACAAGGGAGACAGGGAAAGGGGCTGTCAGGGCATTCAGCCTTTTCTGCTTTTGAGGATTTGATGAACTTCTCGAATTTGGAATGGATGATCAAAAGATGCTGGTGGTCACTAACATGCCTATTCCAGGTAGAGAAGGAGAGGGAGGGCTCAGAACTGACCCCTAGGTTTCCCACTTAGTGATTAGAGATACTGTGACTAAGATCAGGGGACTGGAAGGAGGAATACATTTGTGGAACTAAAAATTTTAGTTTGTCTTCAAATAGATTGAATTTAAGATATCTGTGCATATCAGTGTGGTGACGGTTATACAAAAAGCAGTTTGAATTTGGGTCCCAGGCTCAAAATCATCAGTACAGCTAGAGATGTATTTCTGGGAACCAGCATACAGATGTGGGGGCTTCTGAGGTGACGCACCTGCCAGTGCAGGAGATTCAGGAGATGGGGTTCAGTTCCTGGGTCGGGAAGATTCTCTGGAGTAGGAAATGGCAACCCACTCAGCATTCTTGCTTGGGAAATTCCATGGACAGGGAAACCGGAGGAGGGGGGGTGGCTATAGCCCATGGGGTCACAAATTCATACACAACTGAGCACGCACGTGAGCGTAGAGATGTGGGAATGGACCAGGTTGATGGGAGGTACATGACCCTGGTGAATATTGCCTCTGAAGGGCAGATAGGAGAGAAGGAAGACCCACTCAAAGATTTTGAGAGGTAGAAGGAGAATCTAAAGATCGAAAATTAGAGGGTCATAGAGCTCAAGGTGCACAGGAAGAAGACGGTGCTCAAGAGAGTGAAATGCTTGCTCAGAGAAATGGATAGAGTGAGGGTTAAGAGTCACTGGGTCTCTCAGTTAGGAATTCATTGGTGGTATGTAGAAATTCTTTTACTTCGGGCCAAGACCATAACGAGTTTAAAGGTGAACACTCAAATACCCTATACATTTCTCTAGCTATCCTATGTACAGCTTTCCTCCCTTTGTCCCCATCTGGTCCTCAGATTTCCTTCTCTTAATCCTTCCAGTGTCCCCTTTCAAGACCAGCTTACCATACTCTTCCTACTAACAAAACCTCTCCGCAACCAGGACCCACTTTAATCTCAGTCCCCAGCTATGCCTTTCCCAGCCTCACTGTTCTGTCAGCTTCCACTTTCTTCTGTGTCTCCAGTCTGTCTCTGTTTCCCTTTTGTGTTTCTTCAATTGCAGCGTCACGCATCTAGCACCCCACGTTGGTCCCTAGGCCTGACCTGGCTCCCTAACTCCTCATTCTGAGTGTACTTCCCATCCATCAGTGGGCCTCCCATTTGCCCCAGATTCTGCCAGTACTTCACGTACTAGAGCCTTCCCCTACACCCACCATTTTCTTGGCACTGGAGTTGGTCTCATTCTTTGGAGACTTTCCTGGCCAGCCATTGCCCTACTTTTCTCTGCCTCTCTCTCTCATTTCTAGTCCCTTCTCTCACTTTGGATGCTATTTTTTTTCTCTCCAGACTATGTGCTTTTGTACTTTGTACCTGCCCTTTTCCTTGATCTGCTAATTTTAGAAAGAAGTATACCTAAAGAAGTTCCTTACCTTACAGAGGCCAACACTGATGTATTTATTGGTGCAATGATATGATGACTGGGATTTGATTAAAAAGGTTGGGGATGGGGTTTGGTGTAAATGGAGAAATGACTGGTTATGGATTGATAATTGTTAAAGCTGAAGAGTACCTAAGGGGCTCCTTATGTTACTCTCTATTTTTGTATATGTTTAAAATTTTCCATTAAGATGTCTTAATGAAAAAACTTAAATGTTTATAAGTAAGTGCATGTAAGTAAATAAACACTGTTAAGTAGTACTAGTATAAATATGACAAAAATATGATTTGGCAAAAATTATGAAGGTGATATTTGATTGCCTGAAGTGGGGAAAACACTAAGATAATAGACAATGAGCTTAGAATGAGTGAGGATATAGAGAACTTGAGGAAAGAAATCTCAGCAGTTGCATCATTGGGGCTTGACCCTCTTGGTGAAGGGGTCCATACGCTCTCCAGGGAATGCGGGGGTGGGGAAGTCTGTAAGACTTGAGTGGGAAATTCTCAGACAGCTTTTGTGGGGAAGTGGAAGGAGCCAGCTAGAGATACACTGCAGCTGAGTTTAGAGAATGTGCTTCTGCAAAGGCCCACTCACTAGTATCTTAGCAATCTAAATAGTCTTCTTAGTGACTCTAGGAATCCTCAAGGGCTTCATGAAAGGGAACTGAAGAGCTTCTTGATGAGGGTGAAAGAGGAGAGCGAAAAAGCTGCCTTAACTCAACATTTAAAAAACTAAGATCATGGCATCTGGTCCCATCACTTCATGGCAAATAGAAGGGGAAAAAGTGGAAAGAGTGACAGATTTTATTTTCTTGGGCTCCAAAATCACTGTGGAAGGTGACTGCAGCCACGAAATTAAGACTTGCTTCTTGGAAGAAAAGCTATGGCAAACCTAGACAGCATATTAAAAAAGCAGAAACATTACTTTGTAAACAAAGGTCTATATAGTCAAAGCTATGGTTTTTTCTAGTAGTCATGTATGAATGTGAGAGTTGGACTATGAAGAAGGCTGAGTGCTGAAGAATAGATGCTTTCAAATTGCGGTGCTGGAGAAGACTTGAGAGTCCCTTGGACTACAAGGAGATCAAACCAATCAATCCTAAAGGAAATCAACCCTAAATATTCACTGGAAGGACAGATGCTGAAGCTGAAGCTCTAATACTTTGGCCACCTGATGTGAACAGCCGACTCATTGAAAAAGACCCTGATGCTGGGAAAGACTGAGGGCAGGAGGAGAAGGGGACGACGGAGGATGAGATGGTTGGATGGTATTGCCGACTCAATGGACACAAGTTTGAGCAAACTCCAGGAGATAGTGAAGGACAAGGAAGCCTGGTGTGCTGCAGTCCATGGGGTCGCAAAGAGTCAGACGCCACTTAGTGACTGAACAACGACAACAATGGATGCTTCAGGTTTTCCGCAAAACAAGAAAAGCCTTTTCTGTGAAGACATAAACTGCCTGTAGAACCTGTTTGTCTAGACAATCTGTTTTACATACTGAGTTTCAGGGAAGACATTTATTGCAACAAGTTCCACGGCTAAAATGAAGTTAATAAGCATTGTCTCTGGCATAACTGTACTTTCTGGTGTATTAGGCACTTTTTGCTTCTTTTCTTGTAGATGTTAGTGGGATACACTGTAGGATCATGAATATTTGAGTCAACCTGAAAGGGAAGAAACATTATTTTTTACAATTTTTAATTAATTAATTTATTTGGGGGTTTAAAATTTAAATTTCCAATTTTAAATGAATTTTTATTAGAGTATAGTTGCTTTACAATGTTGTGTTCATTTCTTGCTATACCGCAAAATGAATCAGTCATACATTTACATATATCCACTCTTTTAAGGGAAGAGAATTTGAAAGTGGCTGTTGCTCTTTGGAGTGACTCATAGGGGTTTATTTGCTCTCTCTTTGGTTAAAGCAGTGGTTTTCGACCTACATGTATGCATGAACACACACAAACACACAATCTTGCATATAATTTCAAGAGTTCAAAGATCAGAAATCCTAGTTAAATTCCTGGATCTGAGCCGCTTGGCTGGAAGCTTTAATAGGGAACATGTCCGTTGTGTTTAACAAACAGAAGGCTCATTTTTGACTCAGAAATGATGAGCAATATTGTCACTGAGACTGTTTATTCTCCATGCTTCAGAGGTCAAAGCTTGACCTTCTTACCTTAACCCGAGATTTACCAAAAGTTATTCATTTAAGTCTGACTCAGCCTGTTATCCCTTTGATGTCACATAATTGGCTAATATGCAAAACACTTGTAACAGTATAACATGTCCACATAGTACAAGTTGTATTTTATTTTGTCATTTAAAAAATAACCTGGCTTCTGAGGTGGCTCAGTGGTGAAGAATCCACCTGCCAAGCAGGAGACACAGTTTGATCCCTGGGTTGGGAAGATCCCCTGGAGAAGGAAATGGCAACCCATTCCAGGATCCTTGCCTGAAAAATCCCACGGACAGAGGAGCCTGGAGGGCCACAGTCCATGGGGTCACAAAAAGCCGGACACGACTGAGTAACCAAGCAGCAGCGGCAGCACATGTGCACAGACTAAAACAGTGAATTAGTAGCTCTCCTGCCACATTTAAGACTGAGAAGGAAGAGATCTAACATTTATTGAGGATTGAAGACACATTAGTTGCTCTGTGAATAACTTACTTAGTCAATACAGTGTTGCCGTTAGACAGATATTACTTTTTCCCTTTGCATGATGCAAAACCTGAGGTTTGGTAAGTCTAATACATTTGCCTAAAATGACCAGTTAATGAGCCAGCATTGAAACCCAGGTTTCTTGTAAGTCTTTACTTGACAGAGAACACAGGATATTTGTTGCTCTTCGGCTATTTGTATTCATCTCTCTCTTTCTGGAGAATTAGTTCTCCTGTTCCTAGCTGCTGCTCCAGTCTATTCTATGATGTGTCCTTATAAGTATTAACCAAGTTACCCCGCCTCAGGACTAAAGCTAGGATAATCACATCCTCTTTGATTTGTTTGAATCTTGCATGGAGAGACTTGAAGACTAAAAACTTTGTTAGAATTCTTTCTAGTATTAACATCAGGAAGATGGAACTAACTGTTGACTCCTGTTGCCTACCCACCCTACAGCTACTCTGTTGGTTCTTTAGAATTCTTTTTGTTTCTGTGAGCTATTCAGTATCTTTTAATAAACTTATTTCTTTTGTAGTTCTCTGGGCTGAATTGTGCTCCCCAAATTCATATATTGATGCCCTGACCTCTGGTATGATTGTGTTGGGAGATGGGGCCTTTGGGAGATAATTAAGTTTCAATAAAGTCATAAAAGACTTCCTTTACAGCTCAGTGGTAAAGAATCCACCTGCCATGCAGGAGATGTGGGTTCGGGAAGATCCCCTGGAGGAGGAAATGGCAACTCACTCCAGTATTCTTTCTTTTTTTTAGTTAATTTATTTATTTTAATTGGAGGCTAATTACTTTACAATATTGTGGTGGTTTTCCCCATACATCAACGTGAATCAGCCATGGGTACACATGTGTCCCCCCATCCTGAAGCCTCCTCCCATTTCCTTCCCCACCCTATCCCTCTGGGTTGTCCCAGTGTACCAGCTTTGAGTGCCTGTTTCATTCATCAAAGTTGCACTGATCATCTATTTCACATATGATAATATACATGTTTCAATGCTATTCTCTCAGATCATCCCACCCTCACCTTCTCCCACAGAGTCCAAAAGTCTATTCTTTACATCTGTGTCTCTTTTGCCTGCCTTGCATATGGGGTCATCTTTACTGTCTTTCTAAATTCCATATATGTGTGTTATTATACTGTATTGGGGTTTCTCTTTCTGACTTACTTCACTCTGTATAATAGGCTCCAGTTTCATCCACCTCATTAGAACTGACTCAAATGCATTCTTTTTTTATATCTGAGTAATATTCCATTGTATATGTATATGTACTACAACTTTCTTATCCATTCATCTGCCGATGGACATCTAGGTTTCTTCCATGTCCTGGCTATTGTAAACAGTGTTGAGATGAACATTGGGGTACACGTGTGTCTTTCAATTCTGGTTTCCTTGGTGTGTATGCCCAGAAGTGGGATTGCTGGGTCATATGGTAGTTCTATTTCCAGTTTTTTAAGGAATCTCCACACTATTCTCTATAGTGGCTGTACTAGTTTGCATTCCCACCAACAGTGTAAGAGGGTTCCCTTTTCTCCACACCCTCTCCAGCATTTATTGCTTGTAGACTTCGATGGCAGCCATTCTGACTGGCGTGAGATGGGACCTCATTGTGGTTTTGATTTGCATTTCTCTGATAAAGCGACTCTGGTATTCTTACTGGGACAATCCCATGGACAGAGGGGCCTGGTGGGCAATAGCTGTGGGGTTGCAGAGAGTCAGACGGGACTGAGCATGCACGCATATATTCAAGATCATGCATGAAAACATCTAAAACCACTCCCGGCACACTCTAGGAAAACACACGTCATAAAGGTGAGACACGTCATAAAGGTGAGACTTTCATGATGAGATTAGTGTCTTCATAAGAAGAAACATCAGAGAGCTTGCTTTCTTCTCTCCCTGCCATGTGAGGACATAGTGAGATGGTGACTGTCAGCAGGCCAGGAAGAGAGCCCTCATCTAGGAAATGAATTGGCCAACACTTTGATCTTGGACTTCTCAGACTCCTGACTCTGAAAAGTAAATTCCTATTGTTTAAGCCACCTGGTCCTGGTGCAGGAGACTTGGGTTCGATCCCTAAGTTGGGAAGATCCCTAGAAGAAGGAAATGGTAATCCACTCCAGTATTCTTGCCTGGGCAATCCCATGGACAGGGAAGACTGGCAGGCTATAATCCATGGGGTTATATATGGATATTTTCTGTTGCTTGCTACCAACGAATTGACTACTATATAAAATGGCCAGTGAGAAGACATAGGTTTAACTCTCAGTACTGTGGTTCTGAGATGAAAGAGAAAAAAAGGACAGAGGTCACACCAGCAAATTTAATGACTTACTATCGTTTCTAGGAGGAAAAGGTTTGTGAATAAGATGGGAGTTGAAACTGTTTAACAGTGTAGGATTTGCAAATTATTCTGGATTATGCTATGCTTACTCTCACTTTATCTCGGTTGCATGTTCCTTGATTTTAACTTGACTGTGATTTAGCCCTCCATGGTGATAAACTAGTACAGAGTTAGAAAATAAATTGGCTCAGGTTAGCTTTTCCTTTAGGCTGCAGAATTGGGGAAATGAAAACTAATCCCTAAAAAGTGATCTGCCAGGAAGAAAAGCTGCACTGAAATGGGCACCTGAATTTTTCCTTTCTACTTGTTTGCTTTGGTCTTAAAGAATGTAAGAAATTCTTACTGCAGGAATTTCTTCACTGGCTCCTAGTCACCTCTTCCTTCATCTTTTATTTTTAGAGCTTTGTTTGGATCTATATGTCTTTTAGGTCTGAGTAGTACCTTCCATGAGATAATTCAATTCTGAGAAATCAAGTCAGGAGAAGATGAAATGTAAGGTTTGCCTCACCTCTGCTATACTTTTTGTCTGCTTTTAAGATTGACAAAATTTAAAGTTTTAAATTTCCTCCAGGATTTCTTGGCATCATCTATATTTTTTCCTCTTAGTTACAGAACATTTTAAGTTTGATGGTACCCTAGCAATCATGTAGCCCACCCTTCTTATCTTACAGAAGAGGAAATAAAGGCCTAGAAAAGTATTTGGCTTGTCAATAATTGTATACTTAGTGACTGAATAGGGACTCGAACACAGTTGTTCAGATTTCCAGTTCTGCGTGCATTCCACTTCCACGACCAGCCAACTAATTGACCAAGCCCAGAGAATAAAAGCAATTACCATTCAACCTAACCTAAAGAAAAAAATATGGAAAAGAAGAAGAAATAAAATCTTCAAAGTATTGAGTTTTACTAGGCAAAGGGGAAGATTTTGAGCCATGTGGAAGAAAGAGGCAGAGAGCTATTGGTTTTTGGAAGGATTGCTTTTAAGCCCACTACCAGATTGCTTAATCCTCTGGGCAAGTGCCTGAATGTTTATTTAATGGGTTAAAGGATCCCTTCAAGGTGAGTGAATGAAACACTGTCTCATTTCTGTGTGAACAAAACTTTTAAAAAGAATTTTTTTCCTCTTGGGAGTTTGTCACATTAAATCTGCTTGGTTTGAACATCTATGTTGAAAACAGGCTGAGAACTTCATCTTATTTCTCTCATTGGCTTCTTGCCTTCCTGTCTTGCAAGAAGTGATGCTGTCTGGGCACCCTGTTCCTTCCCCAGCTTGAGACTGAACGTCCACTGTCCGCTGGGTAGCTCGTCTCTTTCTGGGGAACCACGCCCTAGGTCAGGATGGTTTGTTTTCACTATAGGGCCAGCTGTTCCAGGATTACTTTTTCAGAGTTGGAAACCACAAATTTGAACCCTGAGGCAAAAGGCTGAGAATAAAAATGTAAAGAAAAATGTCAAAGAACTTTTTGTCAGACTGTCACCTTTCTGTTCAGAACTGAGTCTGTCTTTTACTGTTGTTCAGTATCCCTCCTATAAACATATTGCTCTAAATAATATATGATGAAAAGTCATGAGTATAAAGGGAAAAAACACGTCCCTCTTCTTTCCTCTAGGCAACAAAAGCAAATATTAAGAAGGAGTAGAATAGTTGGAATTTATACTCTTCCTTCTGAATAAAGGGGCACTTCTTGATAACACGAAGGGTTTGGGCTCTGGGGTTGGACTCTCAAGTCCTTCGTTGTGTAATTAAAAGACAGTGATCAAAGCCAACATTTTGGTGAGGAAAACAACTTTGGAGCCATCCTTACCATAATGGGTTGCTGAAGTTGAGTAATTAGTAGCTACAGAATTTAGAGCAGGGTTTTAGGAAGTCAGTCTCTGTGGTTGAAAGCATATGCCATGTCATGAGAATTTACTGTACCATAAAAATATTCAATGAATTCTTTAAGACAAAGGAAAAAGAAAGAGATAAATATCAAGTTGAGTAATTGAAGCTTGTTGTATTTTGGAAAGTAGGTTATTTTTTCCTTTGTATTTAGATTACACTTAGAAACTTTTGAATCATAAATCCCTGTGATTTTTAATAAAGGTCACCAACAATATAAACACACATTTAAAGACAATTCATAATCACATTTCCCCATTTAATGATACATATTTTTACATAATAGTTTCTATAGTTCTTTTCATAGGCCTATGTGTTTTATATTTTCAACCATACTATTTTATATTATGCTTTTTAAATATAATATTCTGTCTCTATTAAAATTTCCAGTTTTTTAAAATCATATTAACAGTTACTATTTAAATGATCGCATAATAATATTTCATATTATCTATCTTAATTTGCTAACTTCTACTGTTCAACCTTTAGCTAGCTTTATTTTGGCAATTAGATGTGTGTTATAGATAACATTACATTGAGCATCTTCTTGTTTGTAGGTATTTATTTTATTAGTGTTCAATTTTTTTCTCATAATTAAATTCCCACAAATGATTGTGATTATAAGCATCCTTATGCTTCTTGCTGTATAACATGACATGTTGTTTTCTGAATTGTTTATGTAACATGACCATATGACATCCTCGACAATGTTACGTATGTTGGATATTGCTATCATTTCTTTGTTTTAATTTGCATTTCTTTGATTAGTACTGGAATGAACATTTTCCTTTGTGGATTTCCTTTTATTGTTTTTGCCAGTTGTATTTATTTGAATGTGCACTGTCTATGACAGTTCAATAGCCTATTTTTTCCTGTTTAATAGCTTCTCTGAGGAATAGTACACTTTGATCTCTGGACACTTGACTGTCTATTCTAAAGTGATCTTCAGGCCAGGAACATTAGAACACTTTTTTCTTAGGTGAGATTTATCTGAAACCATCGCACTACATTTTAACTGCAGTAACTATTTGTACCATGAGGAAACTATTCCACTTTCTCACTGTGTCCTCTGAGAAAGAGAGACACCTCTGGTGACTCTTCTTATACAGGCATTAACCCCATCATAGAGCTCCACCCTTATGACCTCATCCCACCCTAATTACCTCCCACAGGCTCGATTTCTACATGTTACCACATCGAAGGTTACGGCTTCAACACACGAATTTTGAGGGGACGAAACATTCAGTCCCTACGCTCTCTTTCTCCCTCAGGTCACTCCAACCTCTACCCAAATACACATCTTCTTAACTAAGGGGAACTTGATGTGTGTTAAAGACAGAAGTATTAATAAAATTTCAGGAACACTTAATTGAGCTTATAAAAATTTAATCAGTAGGTATAGAAGAAATTGAAATAAACAAGCAAAAGAACAGTGTGGGAGGAGATGGGGCATTTTATATCAGGGCCAGTCTTGAAGCACGATTTGCCTTGTGGGTATTGATGGCAGTCTGTGGTTTTAAGAGTCCATTTAGAAGAATATTTTCGTGTCTTGTAACTCATGCGTTCTGAAGTTTGAGTCTCAGGCATGAATGACAGGAATGGAGCTTCACGATACAGGGATCTCAACAGCACTAGCAATTACCCCTTGGGTGCCTCCACTCCTCCCCTTCCCTTCCCTTCATTCCCTACCCACGGCCCTTGCCCTAAGCTCCCACATACCAGCTGGCATCAGGCTAGTTACACATCTGGCTATTTCTTTATTTTCTTTTGTGAGTCAGAAATGAATCAATACCCTGGCAAGGAGTTAAAAAGGCTAGTCTTTACGAAGTGCTGTTTTGTGGGTAAATACAAACACGATAATTTGAGTGTTTAAAAACTTAAGCTTGAATAGTTATTTTAGGATTTAAAGAATCCCATTATTGATCATTAAAAAAAATTCAATTAGCTTGTAGGATCTGAATAAATCTTATTTGTACATGGTAAAAATACAAGCATTAGAAAAAGGTGTACAGTCAAAAACAAATTTCCTTCCCATTCTACAACCCCAGTGCCTTTGTCTCTCTTTTTCTCAGAAGCAACCATTACTAATTTCTTGCTTGTGCCCTATGGAAACACTCTCTATATAATCAAACTTAAATATTAGTTAGATAGTCCCCCTTAAAAACTCAAATAGGAAATACTGTATACACTTTGTGTTTATTCTTATTTTTTCACTTTTAACTATGTTTTGCTTCTTGGAAACTGGTCTATATCAGCACACATAGGTTTATCCCATTCTTTTTACTGGCTGTATGATGAGGATGTGTTGTAATTTATTAAATTAGCCCCCTACTAATAGGTACTTAGGTTATTTCTAGTCTTTTAAAAAACAAACCCTAATGCATTGTAAAGACTTGTGTGTTTGTGCAAGTATGTTTGTAAATATATTTGCATGTTGAATAATCGCATGAAGATAAATGTGGTTTTGTAGTGATTAAAGCATGAATACTAGAGTTTTACTATCCACTACCTGCTTACCACTTACTAACCTAGGGACAAGTTACTTAACTATCTGTACCTTAGTTTCCTCATCTGTAAAACTGGTATAAATACAGGTATAAATAAAGAGATGTTGGAGATATACATATTAAGGGTGCTAATACAAGTACAGCATTCTGACATCAGCATAAAAAGTGGTCTCTCTAAATTTTCTTGTTGGGATCATTTCTTGGAATCCAAAACCTTATCGTTTAGAAGTATCAGCACTATTACTGGAGAATACCTTTATTCCCCTCAACTTTGACAAAGAAGAGCTCACTTCTAAGCTTGTCATAAGTATTGACATAATTGATGCTTAATTTTGGCTCAGAGAAGATGGTTGGGAAGGTAAATTGAGAGTAAGAGTTCCTGCTTACTCTCAGAAGCAGGAGGTTGAATTTAGTCTCATTTGTTTTTGAATGTTGGGTTGAAAGTCATCATTTTGGGCCTCAGTGTCCTTGCCAGTTCTATGCAGGGATTAGATAGATGATTCCTAAAGTAACTTCCAGCTCAAACAATTTTGTCTGTGCTTATTCCAGTCTCAAAATGAGGTATGATTTATATGACTTAGGCAATTATGAGAGAGAAGTTTAAAACCTGACTCATATACAGTGTCACTTTGCACATGTTGTTCCCTCTGTGTGGAATGACCTTCCCCCATCTGACTGTGTAGCTGAGCCCTGACTCATCCTCGTAGACTTAGCTCCAGCTGGGTTTTCACTGTGAAGCCCTCCCTGGGTGCCCCAGCTCAGTTAGGCTGTCTCTCCCTTTGAACTATCTTGGCCTCTGCATTATGTGGTGGGGCAAGGAGATCCAACCAGTCCATCCTAAAGGAAATCAGTCCTGCATATTCATTGGAAGGACTGATGCTGAAGCTGAAACTCCAATACTTTGGCCACCTGATGCGAAGAGCTGACTCATTTGAAAAGACCCTGATGCTGGGAAAGATTGAGGGCAGGAGGAGAAGGGGATAATAGAGGATGAGCTGGTTGGAATGCATCACCAACTCAATGGACATGAGTGTGAGTAAACTCTGGGAGTTGGTGATGGACTGGGAGGCCTGGCGTGCTGCAGTCCATGGGGTTGCAAAGAGTTGGACATAACTGAACTGAACTGAAGAGTTTTTAATTATTACCTGATAGCTTTTATTTGTCATCCCAGACTCAGCCTTGGTATTGCATCTTTGATGCATCAGGGTTGAGATGACACAGTCATTTCTTGGATTTTAAGTTCAATCAAAAGTCTGGGCCCTTCAGAGAGTGAGAACGTATGTGTACATAGATAAACCCACCACCAGGAGAACACATGCTGAGCAACTAAAGCTCCGATGCACCAGAAGGGAGAAAGCACTCTGGACAGGAGGGTGCCAGGGGTGAGGAGACGCTGTGGCCTCCAACAGAGGAGTGAAGTCCCCCTGCCTGGTCCTCTCACCTGGTCCTTTCCCCGAGCTCAGCACAGGACTAAGGAGAGTGACAGAAATACTCCAGAGGCGTGAAGAGTCTGAGCCCAGAGGGAAACCAGCGAGGTGGGAAGAACCCAGAGTGGACATGGCTGTGCACAGTACCCAGGTGCCCAGGCCCAAGGGGGCTCACAGAGGCTCAACAGTGTGGCAAGGTGTGGGAGCAGAGGGTGACATCCTGTGCTCCAGCAGAGAGGGGCATGGGTGGAGAAGGGCTGAACCAGGCTTTGCTGTATCTCCTGGGGCCCTGTGTGGTGTCGGAGCCACCAAATGGTCCTGAGTACTGTAAAGGGGCAAGGGGATTAAACAGGGTTGGGCCCCAAGGTACTTTAGACCGGGAACATGGACAGAATCAACAGTTTGACCTACATGGCCCAACTCCTGAAGACCAGATGGAGAACAGTTCAGTAAATACCTGGACTTGTTCACGCACTCCCAACCTGCCCCTGAGAAATGGTAGAATCCCGATTCAACTGAGATTCAGTTTCCATAACCTGGAGAAATAGGAACTCCATGAAGTTTGGTAGAAATGGATGCTTTTGATCTGTAGTGCTGGAGAAGACTACTGAGAGTCCCTTGGACAGCAAGGAGATTAAACCAGTCAACCCTAAAAGAAATCAACCCTGAATATTCATTGGGAGGACTGATGATGAAGCTGAAGCTCTAGTACTTTGGCCACTTGATGCAAACAACTGACTCATTAGAAAAAAAACCCTGATGCTAGAAAATATTGATGGCAGGAGGAGAAAGGGATGGCTGAGGATGACATGGTTGGATGGCATCACCGACTCGATGGACATGAGTTTGAGCCAGCTCTGGGAGTTGGTGATGGACAGGGAGGCCTGGCGTGCTGCAGCCCATGGGGTCCCAAAGAGTCAGACACGACTGAGTGACTGAACTGAACTGAGAAATTTAAAATGTTTGATAAAGATTCCAAGGACTTCTAACTCTTCCCTATTGTCTCATAAATGTTTGATTCCTTATCTGCATTTCTGGATCATGAACTCTTTGAGGGCACTAAGTCTTCGGGCTTCCCAGGTGGTAAAGAATTGGCCTGCCAGTGTAGGAGATGCAAGAGACGTGGGTTCAGTCCCTGGGTCAGGAAGATCCCCTGGAGTAGGAAATGGCAACCCACTCCAATATTCCTGCCTGGAAAATTCCATGGACAGGAGAGCCTGGGGGGCTAGAATCCATGGGGTCTCAAAAAGAGTCGAACAGGACTAAGCTCGAACACATTGTCTGTATCCTCTATTTTATTTTTCCCTATGCTTTGCAAGTGCTGACACAGAGAAGGCCTGTAGTAAGCTTTTGTTGAATAAGTAAATGGACCTTTATTGGATGGCTCTTCTGTGCCACAACCTGTCCTAGCTGCCTTTAGAGCCCTGTGAACAAGATGTTATTATCTCCATTTCACAATTGAGAACACTGAGGCACAGGAAGTGATGTAACCATCCCTGGGCAGTTGGGAGGCAGATCTCATTCACACTCTAGACCCTCTGACACTCGACTGCTTTCCTAGGCAAAAAGGATTCTTTTAGAGTCTGAATATACCTATGGAATTAGGATGAAAATTAGTTTTTCACTTACTGTAGTAAGTTTTTTTTTTTTTTTTTTTTTTTACCTATTTCTCGATTACTTTGAAAATAAACAGCAGGGTGTTCTGCTCATTTTACTTTTCTTATTGATTACAAGTTAGAAAAAAGTACCTATCACAGTATAACTGTGATACTATATGATACTATAAGCATAATAAAGGTATGTGTGTGCTTAGTCGCCCAGTTGTGTCTGACTCTTTATGACCGTATGGACTGTAGCCTGTAGACTGAATCCATGGGATTCCCTAGGCAAGGATACTGGAGTCGGTGACCATTCCCTTTTCCAAGGGATCTTCCTGACCCAGGGATTGAGCCTGGGTCTTCTGCATTGTGGGCTGATTCTTTAACGGCTAAGCCACTAAAGCTTAATATTCTTGCTAACACTGCTTTGTTTATAAAAGAAATGCAGGTTTTTATAGATGATATGTAAAATGAGAAAAGTACAAGAAGTTAGAATTCACTTATGATTTTACTTCCTACAGATACTCACTACTAACCTTTCGTTATATTTCACCCTGATTGAAGAAAAATTTAAAAAATGGATGCTGACACTCCATCTGTCATTGTATCAAGAATGTTCTGCATAGCATGGAGTGTTTAATGTTCACTGAACCAAATTTATTTGGACTCTAGTGATCAGTGGGAGAAGTTATTAGAGTTATGACTTCAGAGGTAAATTGAGATATTCAATATGCAAATTCTTGCTTAAGATACTCTTCTGGAAAACTTAAAATTTCAAGGAAAGTAAAAAAGTTAAAAATATATATATATACATAAATGTATATATATATAATTCAATAAGACTATCATGACTATAATAAACTTTAATTGCAATTTCAAAACCAAGAAGATGATAAAAAAATCACCTAATGAAACTGGTTTAGAAGTGGTTTAACAGTTCTGTGGGAGAGAGGAGGGGCCACATGTCCTGGAGGACACAGAGTGATTGAACAAGTGCAGTAACATCTCCCTCCACTTTAGAGGTGGTGATACACTGGATTACAATAGGGAGTAAAAAGTTAGGACTCGATTTACATTTCAAGCTTTCTAAAAAATTAGCATGTCCGTTTCAGGCCAGTTAAAGAAGCAAGGTACCTTCCACTTAAGGCATCAGAATTTTTTCAGTATGAATGGAAACTGCTATAGGATTGTTTTGGCTTGTGTCCATGGAGTTTAAGAAAGAAGGAGGCCTGGAGGGCAAGCTAAATTGACTTGATGTTTTTAGGTTTTTGACATGTGGGGACTAATCTTATTTCCATGTCAATGGACCCTGTCAGCTGCTGCAGATTAAAATATGATTAGCCCTTCCCTTTAATTGGCCATGTAATAAACTCATCATTCTCAAAGCATGGCTTGGTGGTTCAGAGCACAGACTTAGAACTGGATGTCTATCACGTTACTCTGTATTGCTTCAAGCAACTGATAAGGAAGACAAAAATCATAAGGAAATAAAGAGGCACTGATTTTTAGTCTTTCCCACCTATCCCAGCTGCCGTCTTTTCTGACCTTGAAGGTTGTCTCCAAAGCCTGGACTTACACCAGAAGGTATCCTCTGATTCTGATAGAATTATCTCCTGATCCTACTGCAGTCTGATTGAAAGAAAACAGCTTAAAACATAATATGGATTTTTATCAAAATGGTGATAGTTGTTTTTCCATTAAGCACTTATTGGGTGTCTACTGTCTATCAAAAAAGGCAAAGAGCCCTGTCTCCTGCATTTTAGAAATTTATAGTCAGGGAAACAAGACAGACAAATTACATGATTACAATGTGGTGTGGAGAATAGCATAACAGAAACAAAAACCACACAGTCTAATCTGCTTAGGGGCTTCAGTGGAGGTGGTATTAGAACTAGGTCTTGAAAACTGAATGAGCATTTATAATTTTAAATTGAAGCATTTAGTATAAAGACAAAATTGTGACCCCAAATTATAAAGATTATTCACATCGCTGTCAGTGGCAACAATTTCATCTACTGGCAGCAAAAATATTGTTCTCTGGTCTTCTAAGGTTAAGAAGTGAGCTCATCAAAAGAAAGTAAAAAACTGAGGAAAAAGTATGCTGTTGCATTCTTAAATTATAACAATTTTTAAACAAAGCCCTACTCCTAATCACCGTAGTTTCATGAACTTAACTAGATGTAAAATGTGCCAGGTCCCTCCAGGCTTCTGGAAGCCCTCAGCAGCTGTCACTCATTGACTGCACAGCTTGAAGGTCAGAGCCCATCCTGGATGAGGCAGGGGCCTTGGGTCAGCTACTGACTTTTTAGTAGAGGCGCTACTTATGCATTTAACATTCATATCTTGGCTGGAACTCATCTACAGTGTGCTTTTGGGTTAGCGATGTGTCTGGATTTCAAGCTTCTGTAGAGACTGAAATGAGATTCAGGATATAATAGTAAAGAAAAAAACTGAAAATGCACATGGATAAGAAGAATCTCATCACAAAATAGAGTTCTAAAGCCTCACAAACTAGCAGTTTATTTTTATTTTTTTTGCTTTTATATCCCTTCTATTATGGTTTATCACAGGACACTGAATATAGTTCTCTGTGCTATAGAGTAGGACCTTGTTGTTTATCTATTCTGTTTATAAAGGTTTACATCTGCTAACCCCAACCTCCCACTCCATCCCTCTCCCAACCCCAGAACAATTCCAAGTCTATTCTCTATGTCTCTGTGTGTGTTTGTTTCTGTTTCATAGGTAGATTCATTTGTGTCATATTTTAAATTCCACGTATAAGTGATACAATATGGTATTTGTCTTTCTCTTTCTGACTTACTTCACTTAATATGATAATCTTCAGATCTATTCATGTTACTGCAAATGGCATTAATTAGTTCTTTTGCATGATTAAGTAGTATTCCGTTGTATGTATGTAACACATCTTTATCCATTTGTCTGCAGATGGACAGGTTGTCTCTATGTCTTGGCTATTGTGAATAGTGCTAGCAGATTATTCTTAATTAGTAAAACTATTGTCTTATGTCTTCCATTATAATTTCTTATAATGGAAGTGTGTTTTCCTATGCCAAATGAATATTCCTCATGCAAAGAGTTGACTCATTGGAAAAGACTCTGATGCTGGGAGGGATTGGGGGCAGGAGGAGAAGGAGATGACAGAGGATGAGATGGCTGGATGGCATCACGGACTCGATGGACATGAGTCTGAGTGAACTCTGGGAGTTGGTGATGGACAGGGAGGCCTGGCGTGCTGCGATTCATGGGGTCGCAAAGAGTCGGACACGACTGAGCGACTGAACGGAGCTTAACTGAGAGTGTTGGAAAATTTTTTTTCTCTTCTATTGATGTGCGTGCTTTACCTTGTTGCATTACATGTGTCTCTATAAAACTACCTCAGGTCACTTTTCAGACCAAGGTGGGAGAATCAAGAGGAAATAAATGACTGTAGGAATAAACAAACTCTAAAACTAAAGTCTATTAAAAATTGCATGAATTATCTAATGTGAGTTAATGAAACTGTTCAGTGTCCTATAAAATGAAAACTGTTCAGAGTCCTATAAAATGGTTCCTTTAGTCTCATTCATTTGCAACAGGTTTATAAGAAGTTAGAATACCTGAGTTTTGTCTTGGATCTACATCTACCTACCTGTGTGAGTTTAGGTGAAATACTAGGAGGACACTGATGGATGAATTGACCTGTGAGGAACTTTCTACATGAGATGGTTAGCCCTACCCTTTGTAATCTCTTTAAGTCACTTTACCTCAAGTCTTACCACTACTTAAATCAACTGAATTCACATAATTCATGTGGTTTAGTCTGGACGTATTTGATTGAGGTCTGCTTTCAATTTAGTAAACATTCCTGCCATCCGTTTTGGTTAAAACCTCTCTGAAATACAATTTAATTTAAAGGACATGCAGGCAAAAATAGCATCTCTAAAGGCTGTTGGTGGGCAGGGAAAGCTTCTAGGTGACCTGTGGATTTCCCATTTGTAGGAATGTAGAACAACTTGCTCAGCAGTTATATGCTTAGGTCTCATATGACTACTGTAATTGACAGTTTTCTCTGAGTTTAGTGGGCAGAAATCCTTAAGCATCACATGTTGATGCATTCAATTTAGGTATTGGATTGCTTTATTATCAGAGGTTGTACTTACATTTCCCCAGAGTCATCTCAAGGCATATCATCACATAAGAGAACTAAGAGTATATGCACATTTTTTAAAAAGATATATTCCACCTAAAACTTTGAAGACCAGTTTTCTTAGGTGAAATTTGATCTTCAACTTAATTATTTCCTTCTGTCAGGATTCTAAATTTTCTTCATCTTTCTATTTTTTCTTAGATTCTTGCTCATTCTTGCTCATGGAAACTTTCTCTATATCAGAGGTACCTAATAGAGAAAAGGCTCAGCAGAATGGAGGAAGAGAGATAATCATAGAAACCCACATTGAGCTAAATGATCCCTGGAATGCAATTTGAAGATGAATGTTCCAAATTACTTTTTCTCTGTCTAGTTGACAGACTAATAAAGAAATCCATCAATCAGTCAATCAGGCTCAATCAATGAGAACTGGAGTGAAGCTCATCTGAATAGTGATGGATGATACTTAAAAGTGAATTAGTGACTGATTTGGAGAGATTTCAGAGGAGTACAGCTAACAGTGGCAAATCAGGTTAACTCATATGTATTGCTGACAGGATGTGGTCTGGGCAACAGAAAATTCTATCCAGCAGCCTCCAATTGCCTGTGAAGCTGACCTGGAGACTACTCTACATCCGATTAATTGAAACAGGTCCATCTGAAATAGTTTTTTTTCAGCCTCGTAATTTTTATAATAATATGTATCTAGCCTAGAAACCTACATTTAAGTATCTGAATACATCTGCAGGAGGCAAACAACTCCCAACAATGCCTCCATGACAATGTGCTGTTAGTTGCTAATTGGGAAAAAGCACAAATAATAATTAGAAGGCATTCTATTGCTTGCTGGGGGAGTGGGGTGGTGGTGGGGGGCGGCTCCTTCCCTCAGTGATTAACATATTCAGCTGTATTGGGCAACCAGCTGGTTTAAAAATCTTCGACAGGTGGTGTTAGCAATGCATATTTATTTGTTCACGTCATATCTGTGCAAAAGCTCAAAAATCAAGACCAGCTTTGAACAATCATTAATATGACCACTCTTGGGACCTCATCACTTCCTCTAGAGATAAAGTTCCTTCCATGTCAGTTCACCTTCAAAGATCTTCTAAGCTGCTGCCCTTCCTGTCTGTCCTCTGCAGGCAATGGTGCCATCAGGATATTTTTCCCAGGTGTTGATAATTAACACTTCAGCAAGGTGATTGCCAAGTAGTGGAGGAACATTCTGTAATGCATCCTGAAAGGATGTCAAACCCAAGCTTTTAGCAGGTTCAAATAAGTGAAATTAAGACAAAGCGTGTGGCTCATATCCTCTTAGCCTTTGAAGCCCAGGGTCCTGGCCCAGATCCTATAGTTTTGACTGGATTGCCCCACTGGATGGAGGTACTAGTGTTGCAAATCCATTAGGGGTTTATTCACTCTAGAAGATTTTTATATTGGAAAATAAACTGTAGGCTGTCCCATTTTCTGCTATATCCATTTCCCCCTCATTTCAGTACTTAGAAGTTGTTCAGTACTTGGCAGTGTCCCTTTAGTCTTAAGTTTCTGGTGTATTGTCCCTCCCTCATGCTCTTTTCCCCCAAGAAACAGGGACTGAAAGTAGGTTTCGAGTGCTCCTGCTTGCGGCGGGCATTCTCTTCCTGGCTCCCAGTTCACCTGGCCATTTTAGGCAGCAGGCTGCTGGGATCACCTGGATACCCAGGGGTCACTTGTATGGCTCTGATGGTCCCCTGGTGGATCGAGCTGATTAGTCACAGCCAATTGCTTATTTCAGGGATTTTCCTACTTTGCCAACATCATCTAGTTGAGGACCAGATGCTTTTAGTGAGCATCTTCTGCAGTTTAAGAATCTCCAAAAAAATCTCCCGTTACTCTGGGAATCTAATGCCCAGGCCTGAACAAATAGGTTTCTCCTCTTCTCTCTGAAGGAAGTATGTGATTTTTAAAGGGAGCAAGTGAGCATATGGGTGCTTTTCTTTTCAATGCAGGATGAAACAGTGTTTTGGAGACAGTGGGGGAGCAGGTATAAGTATACACTTTAAGAACTATAAACCGGTGTACACTTTTTTGGGAGGCTATAATTTGATTCTATATCTACCAAGAGTTAAAACACAGATACTCTTGACTGAGGAATTTTACTTCTTACTGTGCATCCCCAAAGTATACTGGCATGTGTTCAAGGGCAAATATATATTTATACAGTATTGTTTACAATAGCAAAAGATTTGAAGCCATCTACATGTCCACTTAATGGGAAACTAGTTAAATGATCACACATCCACATAGCAGATTCTTTTACCAATTGTTAAAAAAAATGAAGCAAGTCTATGTGTACCATTGTGGAAAATTTCCAAGATATGCTGAGTATCTAAGAAGGGACAGACCATGATAAGCATTTATGTTAAAGAAAAAAAAAAAGCCATGTGTATATTTGTGTATGTGTAACTTATTTTGATTATTAGCAGTTGACTCTGTTGAAGGAACTGGGGAGCTGAGAGCCTTTTTATAAAGCTTTAAGTGTTTTCCTCATACATGTAATTGCTATTCCATTAAATAGGTAATTAAACAAACAAACAATAAAGATGTCCGTTTTTAAAAATCTTGTATTTACGATTTCTTCTCACTGCTTGCTTTCCACAGAAAGGATCCTCTTGCTGGTCATTGAGATCAGAGAAATCTTCAGCTCTGGCCCCACTGACTAGTTGTGTGATACTCAGCAAATTACTTGGTATTGTCCAGAGCCTCACCACTTTTTTTCTCCTCCAAAAAGGATGAATAATATCTCAAGACTTGTGAGGCTTACCTAAGTTCTCTTGCATCATACCTAGGACTCCATCCTTGATGGGGCCTGAGTAAAGGAAGCAATGCTGGTGGGTCAGGTATTTCTAGCACCTTACTTCAGGCAGAAATCTTTCCTTTGCCTTTGTGTGAAGCAAGTCTTCTCCTCATAGAACACTGAACATTTTATGGCGTACTAGATTAAAACCAACAACAACAAAAAAACGAGGAGAAGATACCATAAGCTAAATAAGCAAAACCCCTTCTCCACTGGTGTTATGATTCAAAACAGGTCTCCCATGAGGGCCTTAGGCTGGCATTAGAGCAGGTGGGGCCATGGTCCCACTAAGCCTGAAACATCCTCCCCAGGGCCCCCAGAGCTTTATGGTTCTTTGCGGCTGTGACCCTTAGAGGCTCCTCTTGGGTCCTCTTTGTTTGGCAGCCACTCTGTCAGTGTACGAGGACCAAATAGCCACTGAGCTATTCAGTCTTTTTTCCCTAGTCTCCTGGGGTCTTAACTTTCAGGAAGAGGTTTTGTGTTTTGTTTTTTTTTTTCCTTTTCTTTTAGTTTTCAAACATGTTTAAAATATTGTTTCTGTTTTGGTAGGAAGAGGTACTTTTTCAATAACCTACTCTCTGGGGGAACTGCTGTGGCAATGGAGTGTGTGTGTGTGTGTGTGTGTGTGACTTTTAGAGATCAGCAGAGAATCTGAAGCAGGGGAAGTGTTTTGTGTTGGTCCCGCTGTGGCCTTGGTCTAGTTGTAGATTACCACATCCTGGGTAGTTTTACACATACCAACTTCATATGCTGCTGAAGCCAGAGGCCTGGCTTTTTATCCACAGAAAAAGACCTAGTTCTTTTGAGCTCTGGTGAGAGACCCGATACCCAACCATTTATTCCAGCTTTTGGAATTTGTGCTGGTTGCAGGTTTACAGGTACGTCTTGGTGAGGACGGATATGTCTGTGAGTAGCAGAGACCAGAGTATTTGCACCTGTCTCTGTTCCTACACATCACGTCAGTGTGTGTGTGGGGCTGGGGTGGAGAGTGTTGGCTTTGGAGGTAGACTGACCTGGGTTTGAAAGCCCAACTTGCTACTTCCTAGCTGGGTAGCTTTTGCTGTCTTAGTTTGTTTCAGCTGTTCTAATAGAGTACCATAAACTGGGTGGCTTATATACAACAGGAATTTTTCTTACAATTCTGAAGGTTGAGAAGCCCAAGATCCAGGCATTGGCAGATTTGCTGTGAGGGTCCATTTTCTTATAGATTGTTCCTTCCTGCACATAACCTCATATGGCAGAGGAAGAAGTGAGGAGTTTCTCTGTGATCTTTTGTAAGGGGACTAATCGGATTCTAATCACAGGCCCTGCCTCCTAATACTATTGTAATGAAGGTTACCATTTCAACATATCAGTTTGTGGGGGGACAGAAAGGTTCAGATCATAGCACTGGGGTAAGTTATGGAAACTCCCTAAGTCTTAGTGTCTTCATCCATGGTACAGGAATAATAATGGCAGCTGCCTCTTGGGGCTGGTGAGCTCAGCACAGTGCCCAGCACACGGTGAGTACTCAGTCAGGTACAGTGCTAATGCAGACCCTGGTTGTCTTTCCACTCCATGATGAGTTCTCACGGGGCAGACACTGTGTCTTTCCCTTTATTATTTTCCAAGTGCCCAGCATATTACCTAAGCCCTTGATGAGTGAATGAATGAAAAATGAATGCATGCACTCAATCCCCAAAGCCGAATCATACTATGACTGATTTTGTGACACATTTGCCAGTCTTACTTAAATAGCATCCATGGAAGAACTCCTTTTAACTTCATTTCCTTCTTGACTACTTCTCTCCCCTTGGAAAACTCTCCTGCCTCTATGTATTTATCTATAAATTATTTTTCACAGGTACCGTATGATAGTTTGTTTTCTCTTTATTTTGTCTTAAAAAAAAACACCTCTCATTTTCAAGATGAAAAGGAAAGAAAAAAGATCTCAAAGATTTATAGCAGATGTTGTTAGTATTTCTTAAAATATACATTTGGCTAGAATATAGGAGAAATATTTGTTTTTCAGGATTTTATGTAGGTCTACTCTGTGGCACTCAACATATATCCTTAGAGTCTTTCCTCTCCAAACTTGAACTGGGTATCTGTTAAATTTTCATGTAACTTCCTGATGTAGCCTCATCATACCCAGATTCAAAAGTCACAATTACTGAGTTGATTCAAACTATACATTATAACTTTCAAATAGTGGAAACCAACCAGTTACCTGTTTTGTATTTGACCTGAAAATTCTTATACTACCTAATGGTGGTGGTGGTTTAGTCACTAAGTCATGTCTGACTCTTGTGACCCCATGGACTGTAGCACACCAGGCTCCTCTGTCCATGGGATTTCCCAGGCAAGAATACTGCAGTGGTTTGCCATCTCCTTCTCCAGGGGATCTTCCCAACCCAGGGATGGAACCTGCGTCTCCTGTATTGCAGGCACTTTCCTACGCTGCAGGCGGATTCTTTACCACTGAATCACCAGGGAAGCCCTATACTACCTAATAAATGGAAATAATTTGATATGAACTTTCCCCCAAATGTTAATATTTTGGTTACAAAGAGAAGGCACTAGAGTTTTTCTATTTCCTGGAGAGAAACCTCTTTCCTCTGCCTTTCAGACATGGCCAAATAGGGCTCTGATACCTTGTTGGCAGCTTTATAATCATAGAAAGAAAAAGCTGGAAGAGATCATAGAGGTCACCCAGTCCAACCCCTTCATTTTACAGAAACACTGTGGCTTAACCAGGATCACAGAGCTGGTGACAGGGTGGTGACTAGAAGCCGGATCTCTTAAACCATTGTTCAGTGATTTTTTTCTAATTCATGCAATGCCTGTTCTCTTACACTCAAGATTTAGAAGCTCTAATGATTCACATTCTGATATTGTTATTCTTAAGTTCGATAATTTGGGGATTGATGGCAGAAGATTGATTTCACTGAGGAAATTCAACAGATAGTGATGAGGGTGTGCCAAAATATCCCATTAAAATGGGAAAAAGCAAAGATGAGGGATTGAACAAAATGTGCTTGGGGTCATATTGGATATGAAGACCAGCATTTTGTGACCTAATTTATTATCTAATTATCGAGATGAGTCTAGTGCTCTTGTAATAAGTGGTGAACAATAAGCAGGTGGTTTGTGAAATGATAGATTATATGGTACAGAGAAGATGTTAAGTGAGTATTGTGGGAGTGAAAGAAGGCCTCGTGGAGGATGGAAGCTAAATCCAAGTCCTGAAGAATGAGAAGGGTTAGGATTATGTAGTTGGCGAAGCAGGGCATTTTATACAAGAGCAAGCAGTGTGTGTGCAGCAGCGGAAGGCACAGTGAAGCAGTGTGGGTGTGTGGCCTGTGTGTTCATGGGAGATTGGTGAGGAAGCCAGTCTGACTGGAAAGTAAGGACAGGTTGGTAGGGTGGAGTCAGATTATAAAGGGCTGCTTATCATGCCGAAGAGCTCAGACCTGTAGACCACAGAAAGCTCACCTTGCATTTTGTTCCAAAGTGTGATTATATAGACCTGTTTGAAACGGTCACTTGGGCAGTTTGGTTTGGAGACTCTGAAACCCTAGTTACCATGCACTTGAGTATAAAGGCAGGAGATGGTAAGATGGCAGAGCAAGTAGAAGTGGAAAATAAGAAAATATATAGGCTCTCAAAGGGATAACCACTGGGGTATAGATTTGGTAGGTCGAGAGAAGAAATTGTTCAAAGTTGGGTCCAAGGGTTTTATCCTGGGTCACCAAGCTCAGAAAAGTTTGTGTTCCTGAATTTCTTTTCATGCCAAGATTAGAGTTTGAGCTGATTTGCTCTAACAGATCCTATTCCTATTGGCCAGTCTTTCTCTCCCTACATCTCTTTGCTTCTTGTTTCACGTTACAGAGCTGTTATGTTAAAGGCGTGTCTCATTTCCCTTAAGGAAAAATAATATTTGTAAAAAGGTTCTTGGTTCCTTGCACCCGCCCTCTGATTATTGTTGACTTTGCCACTTAGGTATCTCATGGTTAAATATATACAGAAAGATCCCTGGAGCCCATTAGTTCACTGCAGGTGAGAATGTATTTAATCTATGGGAGAAAACAACATTACTTACCTGGAATGTTTGTTCTCTGACTAATAATTTAGTCACATTGATCCACCCTCTATGCCCAGTGAGTTCCCAAAGGATTTGGTATTGAAGGGGGCATAAGAAATGGTTGAATTTACATATATAACTAAGGAGTCAGTTGAGGGATCTTGGATATACTCACTAGGAGACTGATGAAGTTAAAAAAATATGTAGTGCACAGAGGCCTGAAGATCTTACATAACAGAGTGATACTTTTTTTCTGGTCCGGGAGACATCTCTTTCTACCACTGCCATATCCCCTTCATCCTGAGAGAGACTGCAAAGTAGGCACAATAGAAGAGGACGGTGCTACAGGTTTTCCTAATGCCAGCAAACATTTACATAGTACACATATTTATTCTTGCTATTACTTAATCCTCACTGTGGTTATCATTCTCGTTTTACAGATAACGATACTGAGAAAGGCTGAGAAATGATACTGAGAGAACTAAAATGAGATGGGTGTTAAACCCGCTCTCTGACTTTAAATCCTAGATTTTTCACTCTGCTGTGGAGAGCATGGGCAGGAAGTCAGGCTCACAGAAGCTGCCAGCTTGTTTACATGTTTTATTTTTCAATTATGTGACACTGGTTCTTTATGGATTGTTTGGACTTGTCTATTACAACAAGTAATTCAGAGGGTTGTATATTTCTTTCCACCAGCTATTAGCTCCTGGGAACTAATTATGCTACAAGAGTCATCCTTACAGCTGTCTAAATTATCCAACAAATTCAAAGCCTTGTTTTGCTTTTTTTGAGGTCCTGCTTGACTTGGGAAAAACTGGGTATTCCATTTCTCTCACTATATTTAGCTGTCTGGCATGGTAACTTCTACCTGCTCTTTGGGGGTCTGGCTCAAAGCCAAGGTGTTTGGGCATGGGGAGGGTGAAGTGGCTAGTTTAGGCTACGTCTTAGGTCAGTCATTTTTACAAGGGCAGCATTCTGAGAAAAATGTCACCACATGGCTGAAGGAAATGCTAGTTTGGAAATATACTTGATGTGGTTTTCTATAAGTTTACTCATTTTTTTTTTCCCTCACCTCATTAGGCTTTCTTGATCAGCTTGTCTTTTGCCCATGCATTACTCTAAAATAGAGTTCCACGAAAAGTGACATGTCCTTTCCTTGAATATGTGCAAATCATCAACATCACTCCTTTTAAATTCCAAGAAGATATCCTAGGCACCAAGGAAAAATTAGCTTGGATTTTTTTCTGCATGTGATATAATCATTGCATTCCTTGACTGGAGGAGACCTTGAGAAGGCCAGCTTATGCTCATACTTTCTACCTTGCCCCTATCTTCTTGATATGGATCCATTAAAAACATCCTTGGGGAAAGAATCACATTGTATTAAACCCCTAAAGAGAGTCCAACTTCTTTTTATTATTCATTCTATTGTTTAGCATTTAGACTGTGTTTAAATAACAGAAAAAAGCAGATGGTGACAAAGCTGACCAACTTTGTGGCCATCTTCCTGTTTGTTTTGGCCGCTACACAGCCAGTTGAGTTGATTAGGTAAACAGCAGCTATTCACATAGAAGAAGATTGGAGTACGTGACACTCAGGTCACAAAGAAAGACCTAACCTTAGTGTCAGTAAATTCATCTTTGGGGGGATGTTATTTAAATAAATCTCCCATGAAGCTGCCCTAAATGGAGATGGGAATACCTTCCTGCCAACTACTGTATAGGAAACTTCCATAGGTACTGGAAGATAAGATAAAGAGGCTTTTGGGTTCTTAGAGTAAATCATCAGAGACCTCTTTGTAGCTCAAGTCATCCTAGGGACCTAAAGTTGCTCATTAAATAAAGTTGCTTGTAAACGGTTTAGCACAAAGTCCAGCATTTTATAGATTTGGCAAAAATTAGCTATTATTCTTTAAAGAAACCAGAGCTTAAAATGAGCCCTCCACACAAACGAGTACAAAGGAAGGTGATAGAACAAGTTGAAGGTGTTAGGAACAGAACCAAGCCATTGGCCTAATAATTCCCTCTGAACAACGGTCATAACTTTAGGGAAGAGGCACTCTCACTCCCTGCCCAAACATGCCTCTGTGCAGTACTATGGCGTTGCTTCCATTTCCTTTAACCACTTAGTAATCTGTTTCCTATTTATCCATGGCTGACCTTGTCATCTATTTCTTCTTCATTGTCTATGCCAAAGCCTTTGACTTTGTGAATCACAATAAACTGTGGAAAATTCTGAAAGAGATGGGAATATGAGACCACCTGACCTGCCTCTTGAGAAACCTATATGCAGGTCAGGAAGCAACAGTTAGAACTGGACATGGAACAACAGACTGGTTCCAAATAGGAAAAAGAGTATGTCAAGGCTGTGTATTGTCACCCTGCTTATTTAACTTCTGTGCAGAGTACATCATGAGAAACGCTGGGCTGGAAGAAGCACAAGCTGGAATCAAGATTGCCGGGAGAAATATCAATAACCTCAGATATGTAGATGACACCACCCTTATGGCAGAAAGTGAAGAGGAACTAAAAAGCCTCTTGATGAAAGTAAAAGAGGAGAGTGAAAAAGTTGGCTTAAAGCTCAACATTCAGAAAATGAAGATCATGGCATCTGGTCCCATCACTCCATGGGAAATAGATGGGGAAAGAGTGGAAACAGTGTCAGACTTTATTTTGGGGGGCTCCAAAATCACTGCAGATGGTGGCTGAAGCCATGAAAAAAAAGACACTTACTCCTTGGAAGAAAAGTTATGACCAACCTAGATAGCATATTGAAAAGCAGAGACATTACTTTGCCCACTAAGGTCCATCTAGTCAAGGCTATGGTTTTTCCATTGGTCATGTATGGATGTGAGAGTTGGACTGTGAAGAAAGCTGAGTGCTGAAGAATTGATGCTTTTGAACTGTGGTGTTGGAGAAGACTCTTGAGAGTCCCTTGGACTGCAAGGAGATCCAACCAGTCCATTCTGAAGATCAGCCCTGGGATTTCTTTGGAAGGAATGATGCTAAAGCTGAAACTCCAGTACTTTGGCCACCTCATGTGAAGAGTTGACTCATTGGAAAAGACTCTGATGGTGGGAAGGATTGGGGGCAGGAGGAGAAGGGGATGACCGAGGATAAGATGGCTGGATGGCATCAGCGACTCGGTGGACGTGAGTCTAAGTGAACTCTGGGAGTTGGTGATGGACAGGGAGGCCTGGCGTGCTGCGATTCATGGGGTCGCAAAGAGTCAGACACTACTGAGCGCCTGAACTGAACTGAACTGGTCTTGTCATTCTCAGGTCATTTTGTTTGAAGACTCTGGCTTTAGGACCCTATTCCATCACCATCTGCAGCAGAAGTGTCTGAAGCAAGGTGGCCTCTGTCATTGAGCAGGGCTGTGCCTGCTTCGGTCCAACAGATCCCTAAAGTGCCTGGTCAGGTAACATCGGATGAGAACCTCACACCCCTGCTCTCAGCAGGCCAGTGTCTTGCACCTCCATCAGAGATGGCAGAAGGACGCAGCTCTTGGGGAATATTCCCATCAATGGACTCCTGTCGGCAGTGTTTTGCATGGGTTCATGTAGATGAGTCACACAGATCACCAAAATTATCCAGGACACTTAAGGAAACCACAATTTCCTGTGCCCTACCACCTGATATTTTGATCCTTTAAGTTTGGGACAGGACCCAGGGAAAAATTCTAGAAGCTTTATAAATGATCCTAGTGGCCTTTGATCTAAGTAATTGAGTTTTTCCAAAGGGATGATTCATCTTGAATGAATGGGGAAGCTCTTTGAGCTTTAACAATTCACTCACCTGTCTACAAATGTAATGTTTTATATGGGGTGGGGGGTGGCTGTGCAGGGCTCTGCTTTAATTCTGTGATTAGCCCTTACTGAATTCGTTGTGCCTTCTACAAAGTTCATGGCATTACCAAGGTCTTCACTGGGATTTCAAGGTAGGACAGGCCTTCTTAAGTCACCTTCCGTTTCTGAGGCATGGGCAGGTGGACTGCATGCGGGGTAGCAGTGTCTGGTCAGCCCATCTTCCCAGGCCCCCTGCTGCAGGATTAACCTCTTCATTGTCACAGTCTTGCCCAGGCCTGGAAGTAGCCTTAACCTTAATTTCCTGGGCCTGGCATGAGTTCTGCCACATGCACGTGGTATCTCATGTGCCAGATGTGAGTGCCGTGTGACCTCTCTGTTGGAGCCTGTCCTTCCTCTAACATGCTGGCTTCTGCCTCAGTTTACCAGCCTAACTCTCCAGTTCTTCTGTGGGTCTTCAGCCTACCTTGAGCCTTATCCACTGGCCCAGCCCCCTACCTTGCTGCCTAGCTCTTGCCTCCTCCCTCCTGTGGCCTGCTCTCTGGATTCCCTACCGACTGATCCTACCATGCATGGAGTAGAGGATCCTGTGAGGCTGACAGTTCATGTCCAGACTTAAACCACTTTGCATTGGAAGCTTGGCTTGAGTACCTTCTAGCTGGAAGAGCTTAGGCAAGTCACCTAACCATTTAGTTTCTTCATCTAGGTCTCTTTATTTGTAAAGTGGAGAAATTATAGTATCTACCTCACAGAGTCGTAAGAATTAAGTAAGACAACACACATAAAATACTTTAAAAGTGCTTAAGTGTAAGCTGGTGTCATCTTGTTGTTATTGGCTTACTTGGAATCATGAAACTGTTGCCTGCTCAATCACAGATTTGTGTCTGCTCTATGAAATTGAGTTCACCACACCCTTTGGCCATTGCTCTGCCCAGCACATGAGTTCCCAGCTGCTTATCCTCCCCTGTCCCCCAGCAGTGTGAACTGGGTTTCAGGGCACCCTGCAAATATCTCGCCCAACCAGCCTCATTTATCACAATTTGTTCTCGTCAGTTGTTTTCTTTTTCTGGACTGAACTGACCAAGTTCCTCCAAATTCATAGGTTTTAATTTCTGGTCACTCAATCATCTTTCTGCCTCTACTTCCACCTTTTTCAAATTCTTTTCTCATTTAGTTGCTTCCACCAAATGCCATTTTTAAAAGGCTACACACTAGACGGAGGGCAACTGAAAGTCTGTCTTGGAGTTTCTACTTGCTTTCCTTGATTCTCCCTTCAGGAACATGCTAACACGATGAATCTCAGAATGCAGCTGCTTATGTGTTCTCACTCATAACCAAGAATTTTCTGTGTTTTGTTTCATTATTTTACAAAAATAAATAAGATCTCCTCAAGAAACTGCCCATCTATTATGGGAGGCTTAGTGGTAGGCTGCTGCATTTTTTCCCCCAGCCAGTGCTGAGGATATGGAAATAGTGATGAGAGGAGAGAGAGTAGGACATAAGACACTGAACATTCTTCGAGAGATGGGAATACCAGACCACCTGACCTGCCTCCTGAGAAATCTGTGTGCAGGTCAGGAAGCAACAGTTAGAACAGAACGTGGAACAACAGACTGGTTCCAAATTGGGAAAGGAGTATGTCAAGGCTTTATATTGTCACCCTGCTTATTTAACTTATATGCAGAGTATATCATACAAAATGCCAGGATGGATGAAGCACAAGCTGGAATCAAGATTGCTGGGAGAAATATCAATAACCTCAGATATGCAGATGACACGACTCTTATGGCAGAAAGTGAAGAACTAAAGAGCCTCTTGATGAAAGTAAAAGAGGAGACTGAAAAAGCTGGCTTAAAACTCAACTTTCAAAAAACAAAGATCGTGGCATCTGGTCCCATCACTTCATGGCAAACAGGTGGGGAAACAGTGGAAACATTGACTTTATTTTTTGGGCTCCAAAATCACTGCAGATGGTGACTGCAGCCATGAAATTAAAAGATGCTTGCCCCTTGGAAGAAAAGCTGTGACCAACCTAGACAGCATATTAAAAAGCAGAGACATTATTTGCCAACAAAGGTCCGTCTAGTCAAAGCTATGATTTTTCCAGTGGTCATGTATGGATGTGAGAGTTGGACTATAAAAAAAGCTGAGAGCTGAAGAATTGATGCTTTTGAACTGTGGTGTTGGAGAAGACTCTTGAGAGTCCCTTGGTCTGCAAGGAGATCCAACCAGTCAATCCTAAAGGAAATCAGTCCTGAATATTCATTGGAAGGACCGATGCTGAAGCTGAAACTCCAATAATTTGGCCACCTGATGCGAAGAGCTGACTCATTGGAAAAGACTGACGCTGGGAAAGATTGAAGGCAGGAGGAGAAGGGGATGAAAGAGGATGAGATGGTTAGATGGCATCACTGACTCAAAGGACATGAGTTTGAGCAACCTCTGGGAGTTGCTGATGGACAGGGAGGCCTGGTGTGCTGCAGTCCATGGGGTCGCAAAGAGTCGGACACGACTGAGCGACTGAACTGAACTGAACTGAGGACACAGGAGACAGAGGATCCAACTTTTAAAATATTTCCTTCCTAATTACCTAGATAGAAACCCCATTTTCTCTCTCCTGTAATCCTCCAAAACTACCTTTTTTTTTTTTCCACCAGCCTTCCCACCTGAAGAATCCTTGTTCTTCACAGTTGCCCTCTCTTAGGAAATATTTAGTTAGTACCATTTTGTGCCAGGCATTGGTCTAGGAGCGAAATTCACTATCAAAAATGGACACAAAATAAATTATTGTGTTTTAAGAGAAAATATAAAGATTTGGAGGATAGAAATATTTTAAGATGTTTTAAAGTTTAAACAGATCATCGGGGATTGGGAATTATGACATTTTATAACATACTTGGCAAAATACAGTTGCTAGTGATGTTTGAATTAGTAAATGATAAATATAATAAATAGTAATTATGTAATTACTTTTATTTTTTCTACATTTTCAAAAGTGAAACTGTATAATTAAAAGTACATAATTTTATTCTGGTGATCTGGAATCTTCTAGGAAATGTTGATAAGGCTCTAAGGTAAATTGTATGTGGTAAAATTTACAGATTTGACAGTGGTCAGCCATCCTCTACGAGGGACTGAAAATTTTTTGGACTTGAAAAATCAGATCTTCTTTATTATGATTTTCTGAGTAGTAGAGGTGGCAGCGTTCCTATCTAAGAAGAGTTAAGGGTGATGGCGGCAAGAGTAGGGCGGGGGCAGGTGTGAGAGCGGTTTAATCATTTTCTTCTCACATCTATGTTTTTAGGTTGTCTGGTGGATGTAGGGGTTACTTCAGGACACTCAGGGGGCAGCAAAACTGACGGAGGATATGGAAAAGAGAGAGTAGTCCCAGCCTTTAAAAATACAAATTGCTTGGGGGAAGAATCATATCTTAATTCTTTTCAAACTAACATCTTAATGTTATAGGAAGCAAAACCACATAAAACTGTGTTTTGGAATGGTTCTGATATTTTAGTATATTTACATTTACATATTAAAATATTAAATAGAAAAAAAAAGCACAGCTCTTAAAAGAAGTAGAGTGGAAATTTAGAAATTCAGAACAAATTCAACACACTGTTATTGAAAATCCAGCCTGTATCCAGCATTTTGCCAAGGCTCTGTGAATACAAAAGTTGGCCAAGACACCTCTCTAATTCTCAAAGAACTCACAGTATGGTAAAGGGGGAGGGTGAGACAACACCAAATAAATACTGTCCAATGTTGTAGATGGTCTAGATTGCCTCAAATTACAGTGGGATGAGGAAGGGCTGGTTCTAGGGGTCAAAGTATCAGCTTTTCTCTCTCTTTTTACTTTTTTTTTAAAATCTTTATGGTTTGATTATGTCTGTGGCTTTTTGTGCAATTCATCTCAAGTTCTTTTAAGTAGGAAATGTCCTTTAACAGTCAATCAATAAAGATAATCCTCTGATAAAGTAAAATGTGAATACACAAATTATATTAATCTTAAGCCATTATATAAAAACAACCTTCAAACAAATAGGCTGTTCAGAAAGAATTGCAGAATGAATTACCTAGAGGATTTATCCAAGGTCACAGTTTTTCCTGATTCAAAGAGATTCTCCCTAGGTAATTTCCTTGCATTCATATAACATAAATCTCCTGTTCTTTTTACTGTAGCTGAGGTGCAATGAATCTGGCCAGAATCGGGAAGAGAGGGCAACTGTGAAGAAGGAGGGTTCTTCAGGTGGGAAAGCTGATGGGAAAAAAAAAAAGAGACAGTTTTGGAGGATGGTAGGAAAGAGAAAATGGGGTTTCTACCTAGGTAATTAAGAAGATGTTTAAAAAGTTGGATCCTATTTATGTCTGATCTCAGAAAGCAGGTTGAGAAGTTAAGATTTCACCGAATATCCCCAAAGCACAATCAGATGTGCTTAGTCGCTCAGTCATGTCTGCCTCTGTGACCCCATGGGCTGTAGTCTGCCAGGCTCCTCTGTCCATGGGGATTCTCCAGGGAAGAATACTGGAGTGGGTTACCATGCCCTCCTTCAGGGGATCTTCCCAACCCAGGGATAGAACCCAGGTCTTCGGCACTGCAGGTGTTTTTTTTACCTTCTGAGCCACCAAGGAAGCTCAATCAGATGAGTGTAGCCTAAGTGTTTCCAATTCTAAAAATTAAGATAGGGAGAAATTTTGGGTGTGAGAGGCAACACTGAATTAAATTAAACAAGTAGTGACAGGTATCAAAGAGTCATGTGATGGAAGGTACCAACTTATTTGTGTGACCTTATTTTGTGTAGTCTTAAGAATATTTTACATTGTTTATAATTAGCAATGCTAATGAGTAGCTTCTTATTTATGTTTTTAGTTTAGTAAAAGCTTCTTTTATATAAACATTGACTCAATTGTGTGCTAAATATTCTGAGAAATATGTCTGAGGGAAAGCCAGCTGCAATACATGACATGATCCGACTCTATTGTGTCCTCTACTGTCAACAACGCAAATTGAAGGCATAAGAATCCTGCCCAGGAAGAAGAATTAATACTAGCCTTGCAGATCCAAACCTACTAGTGACAGGAAACAGCAAATCATGGCAGGGATCGCTTGATGACCACTTTAAATCAAGAATGGAACATGCTACATTGTCATTGTGTGTGTGTGCGCAGTTGCCCAGTTGTGTCTGACTCTTTGCAACCCCATGGACTGTAGCCTGCCAGGCTCCTCTGTCCATGGGATTTTCCCAGCAAGAATACTGGAGTGGGTTGCCATTTCCTATTCCAGGGGATCTTCCTTAACCAAAACCTGTGTCTCCTGCACAGGCAGGTGGATTCTTTACCACTGGGCCAACTGAGAAGCCCATATTGCATTAGCTTTTCCTATATTTCCCATTGGGTGATAAGTTTTGTGAGAGCAGGAACTGTATTTGGTTTATTTAAAGTTACATCTCTAGAGCCTAACAGTATATGATGCATAGTTTGTATTTGAGAAAAGTTATTAAATAAATGAGACACTAGGGTGAAGGGTAAGGAGAGAAGGATAAAAAGGAGATAGGAGGGCTTCAATGCTGAGCTATATTTATTTTCCAAATTTGCCTAGAATCCCCTTTGTCTTTTCCCATGAGCCTAGATGTTTAATTCCATCTAGAAGGGCTTGTCTAGTACTAAAAAGAGTCTTTATTTAGTTTTCAAAGTATTGATTTATCTCTATTGACAGCATGTTCTTTAATAACTGTGTTAGTAATTTGATTTCTAGTTGCTTTGTAGTCTTAAAACTAAGAATTCAGGGCAAAGATATGAGATTTCAGACCAAAACTTATTTTCCGTACAGCAAACTGAATAAGATGACTGTCTCCAGAGAATTCTCAGCATGCAGGCCTGTCTATTTTATAGAGAGCTGGTAATGTAGCACCTTTATGAAAATGCCTATTTAATTCATCCAAATTAAGTGGGAACAACAGGAGAGATTTAACCACAGAGATAAAGTAACCATCTGAGTTACAAAGCCAAGAACAAGTCCAAGTTAATGGACACACATTAGGAAAGACTTAGGAGAGCCCATTAGAAGAGGCACTGCAAAACTACAAAGTGAGGTCTTACAAAGGATCTTCTCTATAAGGATTAAGGATTAGTGCTCTGAAAATACGATAACATATAGAAAAACAGCATTAGGAACTGAAAAAAGCCATTTTCTAAAACAGCCGTCCTCACCCTGAGTGCAAAAGACGCCTTTCAGCCAGAGTGGCTTTTGCCATTGCTGGTGCCAGGGAGCTGCAGCGTTGGCAGGCAGCTTCACACGGCTCCTTTCCCGCAGGAGTGCCAGCAAGGAGAGGCTTCCAGAGCATGTCTGCACAGGAGACCAGAGGGCTCAGGTTCCTGAAGCTCTGAATAAGGAGATTCATTCTGACTAAGAGTCTTCCTGAGTCAATCCTTAATGACTGCGGAGACGGCAGTCCTTCACGTTTCATTATTTTATTTAAAAGAACATACGAAAAATGTTAATAGGACCCCATGACTAACTATTGTACCTGCATTGTAACACAAGATAAGGTCAGTTTTCCATACCCTTTGTCATCATGAAATCTATTTGATGTACTACAAGCCAGACTCCATAGGTCTTCCTAGAATGTCAGTGAACAATTCCAGACATCAAATAAACTTTTTTTTTAAAATTAAAAGTACTGTTTTTCAATAACTACCATATGAAAATAAAAACAGTTTGACCATGACCCCTAGGCAAAGGTACAACATTTTTAGACGGTCAATAAACAGAACGTTGTTTTAAGGTGCAGTAAACCTAGGCAAGGAAGAGTAGTCTGGAGGTGAATGCAAGAGCAGGAGGGAGGATAGAAAGGGAAGAGAAATCCCGATGGTAGTTTTGCAACCCTGTGACTCTGCCGTGCTCTGGGGACCAGTGACATCTGCAACAACTGGCGGAGTCTTGGGGCCCCTTGTCGCCCCTCCAGTCGACTGAATGTTAGAAGGATTCCCAGGTGACTTGAATGCACACGCTGAAGTTTGACAACTTAGCTCTGGGAGAACTGAGAGGCTGGGTTCTGAGCAGTAAGTCTACAGTTCCTAGGGCTTCTCAAACTTTGTTATACATGAGAAACACCTGGGGAAATTGTTAACCAGGCAAGTTCAGGGCCCAGACCAAACAGGTTCTGATTCCTTAGGCTTCCGGGGTACTTAGCAAAGCTGTATTTCTAATACATTTCCCAGGGGGGTTTGGCACAGATCGTCACTGGAACACACTTTAAGAAACTTTTGCCACTGATATCAAGATCTGGCAAAGTAAATGCTTACTAAGTCTATTGAAGCTGTGTGCGTGTTATTTGCTCAGTCGTGTCCGACTCTTTGTGACCCCCCCTGGACTCTAGCCCACCAGGCTCCTCTGTCCCTGGGATTCTCCAGGCCAGAATACTGGAGTGGGTTGCCAGTTCCTTCTCCAGGGGATCTTTCCGACCCAGAGATTGAACCCCAATCTCCCACATTACAGGCAGATTCTTTACCATCTGAGCCACTGGCAAGTAGGCCTTGAAAACATCCTGTCTGGGAGTAGTAATGGATTTCCTTGTCTGAGACATGATAACCAGTTGCGGTACCTCTAAGCACTCAGCTTCCTTGTTTGATCTGTGTTCTCTGTGTCACACTGAGCTCTTTGCTCTTTCCTAAGATTCTGTGAGCTTTGACACCTGAGTCTTTGCTGCAGTTTTTTTTTTTTTCTCTCTCTCTCTGAGCAGGTTTCAGAGTCTGAAAGGCTGTGTTTGGATTTTAGCTTAAGGCATGCACTAGTTCGGTAACCTTGGAGAAATGATCATAATCTGTTTCCTCAAGTGTAAAATGGGTACTGTAGTACCTGGCTTATGGAGTTATTGCAACAATTACAAGAGAAATGGCCTGTGTCAGATTTACAGCACAGCGTGCAGCATTTAGCAGACCTCAGTGCTTGACCACAACTACTGTTTGTACTACTTTGTGCAGGGGGATGTCTGGAGAACCGCCCCCCCCTTTTTTTTCCAAAGCTTGCTGCTTGTAGCGGTCCTTCAAGAGCTTCCTTTAATTCCTTCATGGATTGCTCACACATCCACATTCTCATAGTACTTAAAGATGTCTCTCTGTCCCTTTTTATTATGTATTATTAATTTGTTCTCCATCTTTTCACTGAACTGTGAGCTCATCAAGACAAGCACACAGCAACCATGGAAACAAACTCTTTCTTACCCTCGTAGTTTTAGCACCTTGCATATAATAATTGTGAAGGCAGGGTGTTTGTTTATGTGCTACACCCTGTTCTAAGCACTTTTAATGGATTAACTCATTTAATCCTCAGAACAAGCCTATGAGGTAGATGCTGCTATTATCTCCATTTTATAGATGAGGAACTGAAACACAGAGGGTTAAGTAACATCCAAGGTCATGCTGCTAAGTCGTAGACCTGTAATTTGAACCTAGGCAGTATGGTTCCAGAATTCAAAACTTAGCAGACCCCAAACAAATGCTTGCTGAATTTCATTATATTGTGAATACATTGACTTTAGGTAAGGTCTTCTTCAGAAAATAATGTTCTGAAGATGAAAAGTAAGCAAGTCAAATCATTGCTCAGTTTCTGATGTATCTTGTTATCTCAAAACAATATTAAAACAAATCATAGACATGAAATGGCTAGTGAGTGCCTTCTGAAAGGAAACCTCAGATCTAAGTACTATGAATGTGATGATCAGTATTCAGATTATTTCTAAGAGCAAGATTTTGTCAAACAGCAGGAATAAATAAAGATTTCCTAACACTGAGGTTTCCTTTTTTGCTGCTGCTAAGTCGCTTCTGCTGCTGCTGCTGCTGCTAAGTCGCTTCAGTCATGTCCAACTCTGTGCGACCCCATAGACGGCAGCCCACCAGGCTCCCCAATCCCTGGGATTCTCCAGGCAAGAACACTGGAGTGGGTTGCCATTTCCTTCTCCAATGCACGAAAGTGAAAAGTGAAAGTGAAGTTGCTCAGTCGTGTCTGACTCTTAGCACCCCATGGACTGCAGCCTACCAGGCTCCTCCGTCCATGGGATTTTCCAGGCAAGAGTACTGGAGTGGGGTGCCATTGCCTTCTCCGAGGTTTCCTTTTTTAGCTTTATTGAAATATAACTGAGATATAATAAACTTGCTCATTTGAGTGTACAGTTGGATGAATTTTGGTAATTATGTGTAGTTGCAAAATCCTCACACTGTCAAGATATAGAAAAATTCCATCATCCTAGAAAGGACCCTTGTGGCTCTTTGTAGTTTATCTTTTTCTCTGACCCTTGGGTCCAGGCAACCATTATCTATTTTCTGTCACTATAGTTTTACTTCTTCCAGAATGTCGTATAAATGGGATCATATGATATGGTAGTCTGTTGTATCTGGATAGCTTTGCTTAGCCTAAAGCCTTTGAGATTTATCAGTGTCGTTATTTTTATCAGCAATTTTTCTTTCTTATTGATATGGAGTGCTTCATATTATAGCTATACCATGCTTATTTACCCATTCAGTAGTTTGTGAACATTTGTGTTGTTTCCAGTTTTGATTATTATAAATAGTGCTGCTATGAATATTCACGTACAAGTCTTTGTGGAAATCTGCTTTTATTTCTCTTGGGTAAATATGTAGGAACAGGGGTGCTGGTCTGCATGGTAATCTATGTTTAACTTCATACTATCCCGCCCCGCTGTTTTCCAGGGGCTGTACTTGGAATACTCTTCTGTATCCCCTGCAGCAATATACTAGAGTTGATAGAGTTCTGGTTGATTCTGTCTTGATGTTATTTGATATTGTCAGTCTTATTAACGTTAGCTATTCTAGTAGCTCATTGTGCCTTTAATTTGCATTTTTTTGATGACTAGTGATGTTGAACATCTTTTCTTGGTCTGTTGGCCATTTGAATATTTTCTGTGATTGTTCACATCTTTTGTTCATTTAAAAAATTTAGAGTATCCTTTCTATTGATATATATATATATGTATATATATCTTTTCAAAAGAAAAAATACTGTTAATATAATCTTTTGTTAAATACACGGTTTGCAAATGTTTTCTCATAGTCTGTGGCTTGCATTTTCATTTTCCTAATTGTGCCCTTTGAAGAGCAAACATTTCACATTTTGATTCATTTCATTTTATCCATTTTTTTCTATTTTGCACTTTTATGCCTTGTTTAAAAAAATATTTTTCTAACTCAGTGACACAAGGATTTTCTTCAAGAAAGCCAATTATTTTTGCACTTAGGTCTACTGTCATTTCATGTTAATCTTGAGTCTGACGTAGAGATTGAAACCCCCTCAATAGAAATGCTTTCACTGGGGTTCTCTTTTCATTATTTGTTAATTTTAAAAAAAGTGTATATATTTATTTGGCTGTGCTGGGTCTCCGTCGCTGCACAGGCCACTCTACAGATGTGGTGTGCAGGCTTCTCACGGCGGTGGCTGAACACAGGCTCTAAGGTGCACAGGCTTTCGTCATTGCGGCTTGTAGGCTCAAGAGCACAATTTCAATAGCTTTCGTGAACAGGTTTAGTTGCTCCGTAGCATGAAGGATTTTCCTGGACTAGGGATTTAACTTGTGTCTCCTGCATTGGCGGGCAGTTTCTTTACCACTGAGTAGTGTAGAAAAAATGAGAAGAAAATTGCTCACAGTAGTTATGGTAGTTAAGAAAATTTTTAAAATCTTTAAACTTGGGGTGGAGAGATATGTTTGAATCAAAGTTAACTAGCTAGAATAAGGATGACTATACTTAGGACTCAAAGTTTTGTTGAATTTTCTAAATATTAGGCCAAGTGATATTGTTTTGCTTGGTTTTTCCTTTTCTGCCCATTTCCAGGAAGCACAAAGTTTTTATTTAAAGAGAACAAACACTTTTCTTCTTGCTGCAAACCTACTTGAAACAGGGAAGGACCAGTCTCAGGAAAACTTTTCAGCTGATGTCTTTTTTCCTAGCCTGCCTTTTGCCCAAAACCACTCCCACACACTCTGTTCCTAAGATAGTCTGAAGTTTCAAAATGCCAACAAAAAATTCTCTGTGTTTAGGTTGTTTGGGATTGTTAATTATTGGTGGCAATGGATGAGTGTTCAGCACCTTGGAACTTTTGCAAAAGAAACTTAATAAGGATACATTTGCTGTAGTTGGAAAAGTATTTGATGAACAGCTGACCTTTCAAATGTTTACATGAGTTGAATCTCTGAACTGCTAATGTTAGGAAGGTCCAAGTTCTAATTCAGACTCAGACACTGAATCTCTTTGTAGGGAAAGCTTTTAAATATCTTCAGTTTTCTCATTTGTTTTTTAAAAAAAAGGCTGACTTCACTCGTCCATTAATTGGTTAATGCTTGTGAATGTTTTGAGAGGATGAAAAGCACTTTCTCAGAGCAGTGCCCTATCGTTCCCTCTCATGATTGTGGTTTGTCATCCACCTGAAGTAAGTGGGTAAGTCATGTACCAAGTTTGCATTGTAGAAAGGAAATGATTCTACAGATCCTTAACCACCAGAGGAAAAAAAATATGTTTCTTTCACGTGGAGTTGGTGAATAAAGCTTCCACTGTTCTGAGAGAAAAATGCAAAAGGAAGTCTGCTTGTGTGGATTAAGTCACTTATGAATACTTTTAAAAATATTTACATAAATCTCTACTGACTAACCAATTCTCTGAGCACATTCCATAAAAATTTCTTCTCAAGCACTTTCTCTTAGAAATTCACACATATATATATTTTGTCCCTTGTGTCTTGCATGAGACTGTTTACGGCGCTTAATTGACTAAAGAAGCCAGTGCACGCAGCTAAAAGACCTAGGGAGATGGGCTAAGGAAGAAAGTGGGGGTTGAGAAATTAGGAAGGGCCTCCTTTCTACTGTGGCCTTCCCCGCCACCACCCACCTCCACCCCCACCCGCACCCAGGTCCTATTTCAGCATATTTTTTTCCTTAGGTTCAGTTGCTTCATTTCTCGAGTTCCTTGTTTAGATGACCTGTGTTCCTCACACGTGTCCTAGTCTGTCTCACCCTGAAGCTGTTCAACAGCACTCCCTTTGTGGTTCTGGACATTATCCAGGGAGCAGTGAGTTGGTGCTTCCAAATCTTCATCGAACATGTCATCCTGAAATTGTTCTGAAAGCGTTGATCATTTTGGTTGCAGCTGGAGTATGAAAGGAGTTCTTGGGGAATCCATGTCTTTGCCAAGTCCACATCTGGTTCCCATGAAGGGAAGAAAGAATTGTGGTTGTTAATTTTGGAAACAGAAAGAAAAGAAATGCAGGCATCTGCTCATCTCTGTTAAGGTTTGACCACACCTTGATGCAATGAAGACCAGAGGTCACATTTAGGTTTTTAGTTTACCTATAGAGTATTCAAAAACTGAAAAACAAACAAAAAACCACACTAACAACAACAACAACAAAACCTAAACTAAAATTTCCAGCATTTAAAAATCTAGAGGTTTCATGTAAAAATCTAGAATCTCAGCTTCTTTTGAAAAATCAGAAAGTCTGACATCTCTGAATCTGCATTCTGACATGGCAAGGTTGACTAGATTGGAGCATCAGCTGCCCCCTTGGGATGTCTAAAGTCTCATATTACCAGCCTGTCCTCTGGAGACATGATCTGGTTTTACATATTCAGATCCAAACCTATTATTTTAAAATCATTCTTTTCACTCTCTAGATAAGTTCTTTTCTTTTGAACAGGAAATAGACATGAGAAAGTAAGATAAGAGAATGAATGATGTTAGCATGTTTTCCCATGTCTGTTTCCTGTTCTAAGAGTAGGAGTTACCTGAAAAGAGTGAAAAGAATGATTTAAAAGTATATATTTGGACCTTTATTCAGCTGTTTACAGTCAGCAATTCACAAAGTTACCCCATAATTCAAATTCAAATATACTGATTTAAATATGCATGCTTTGATTCTTCTGAGAGAGCGCTATACATGTGTTATGTATTGTTTGGCTTAAAAAAATTAAATCTCTTTCAAAATATTTTATCTAGACATTTAGGACCTTTTAAGCAAAACCTTCATGTGACTGCTTGACAGCTAAATAATCTCCACTGTAGTCTGTTGAGTACCAGGGTATCTTTATATCTAGAAAGAGTAAAATGACAATTTTACTGAAAATACCTTTTTACTGAAAAGTATGTGTCAATTTATGAGACCACTTTTATTCTGAGCTGTCTTTTGTCTGTAATTCTGCTTTTATCCATTAGACATAAATTGCCTTGTAGGCTAGGTTTCCTGGTGTTCATTTGTCCTTCCTAATAGCATCCTGATTTCCTTTTGGCCTGTTGTCTCTCTCCCATGTAATGCAACCTTGGGAGTCTGGGTCTGATGGTGATAAATAAAGCTTGGTTCTTAGTCTCTATTGCTGAGTTCAGTTCAGTCTCTATTGCTGAGTTCAGTTCAGTCACTCAGTCATGTCTGACTCTGCGACCCCATGAACCGCAGCATGCCAGGCCTCCCTGTCCATCACCAACTCCCAGAGTTTACCCAAATTCATGTCCATTGAGTCAGTGATGCCATCCAACCAACTCGTCCTCTGTCGTCTCCTTCTCCTCCTGTCCTCAATCTTTCCCAACATCAAGGTCTTTTCAAATGAGTCAGCTCTTTGCATCAGGTGGCCAAAGTATTGGAGTTTCAGATTCAACATCAGTCCTTCCAACGAACACCCAGGACTGATCTCCCCTAGGATGGACTGGTTGGATCTCCTTGCTGTTCAATGGACTCTCAAGAGTTTTCTCCAACACCACAGTTCAAAATCATCAATTCTTTGGTGCTCAGCTTTCTTTATAGTCCAGCTCTCACATCTGTACATGACTACTGGAAAACCGTAGCCTTGACTAGATGGACCTTTGTTGGCAAAATAATGTCTCTGCTTTTTAATGTGCTGTTGGTCATAACTTTCCTTCCAAGGAGTAAGTGTCTTTTAATTTCATGGCTGCAATCACCATCTGCAGTGATTTTGGAGCCCAGAAAAATAAAGTCAGCCACTGTTTCCACTGTTTCCCCACCTATTTGCCATGAAGTGATCGGACCAGATGCCATGATGTTAGTTTCTGAATGTTGAGCTTTAAGCCAACATTTTTACTCTCCTCTTTCACTTTCATCAAGAGGCTCTTTAGTTCTTCACTTTCTGCCATAAGGGTGGTGTCATCTGCATATCTGAGGTTATTGTTATTTCTCCCAGCAATCTTGATTCCAGCTTATGCTTCATCCAGCCCAGCGTTTCTCATGATGTACTCTGCATATAAGTTAAATAAGCAGGGTGACAATGTACAGCCTTGACATACTCCTTTTCCTATTTGGAACCAGTCTGTTGTTCCATGTCCAGTTCTGTTGCTTCCTGACCTGCATACAGGTTTCTCAAGAGGCATATTGCTAGGTATGTGCCAATAAATGGGCATGTGACTGAAACTTAGAAATCTGAAGTCGCCTGGTTATTTGAATCTTGAGCAGAGTGGTGCAAAGTCAGAAGCAACAGTTAAAACTCATGTACTCCAGGAGTATTGCTCTGATGGTCATAGTTTCTAGGCTTATTCTTGTCCAGTTCCTAAGTCTGGTTCTCCAAGGCTCCCTGTCAGTTTCAGGAAATTCCTCAATATTCTGTTTCATTTTCTTTTCTTTCTCTTTATTTTTGGTTGCGTGTTTTTCTCTTGCATATAATCAGAGAGCTCTAACTGATGGAGCCTGTCTCACCACTTCCCCGGCTACTGCCCTAGTCTGTTCCACATTCCATACCATCTCTTGCCTAAAATGCTCAAGTAGCCTCTTCACCAATTCAGGCAGATGTATGTATCTGCTTTATATGCATCTGCTAAAACATTTTCAAAGTCAAATCAGATCATTTCTCTACTCAGAACTTTTCAGTGCTTGCCTACTTCACTCCAAGTTAAGACCAAAATGCTTGATGGAATATAGGCTTTGCAAGGGCACATAGCATTCACTTCAGTATCTTCACCATATAGAATAATCCTTGGCATGTTAATTTGTTGAATAAATGATTTGCTCCTTGGGAAAGCAGTTATGTTTTATTTGACTTAAATACTTAGTATGTAGCATGGTGCATGGCACAGAATAGGCACATAGTAAATATTTGTTTTTGTTGTTGAGCCTAGCTGCTTTAACTATTAGAAAGGACAGAGTCATCCAAATCTAATCCTTTCATGATTTCACTCTCGTTGAAACTATTGGTTTGTAACAATCATGGGGACTAACTCCACCTAGTATTCAGCTTATATTCATTTTGATGAAAAACAAAACAAAACATTAATGGCAACCTGATCAGGATGGAACTTGCTTAAAGAAAGGCTCAGATTAGTTTCAGCAAGTTGACATAGTCAGCATTGTGGAGGTGAAGCTCTGAGATTGAATCAAGCCAAGAAATACAATTGATCCTCCTAGTCTGCAAATTTCATTTGCAAGTTCAATTGAAGTGTAAGTAGAATGGGATCATGTTATTAGTTCTCTTAGAGGCACAGATTTCCAGGATAGGGAACTGTGTGTGTGCTTGCCTGGTGAGGCTGACATGGACTGTCAACACAGTGTTCCCAGGAACACTCCTTGGATTGGCAGCAAGGACATATTCTTAGTAAGATGTTTGATGCCTCCATCCTCTACACACGCCCCCCTTCCCAGCACACACCAATTAGACCAAATGGTTTTAGTATTGTGACAGAAAGATAAATATAATTCTAATCTAAATTTAGTCTATTCTTTCAGTCAGACTATTTCTTTTCTTCCCTTTGCAATTAAGCATTCTAATTTTCTTTTCCTACTGCAGAATTGTGTCTTTTTAGGTTGGCAGGGCTTCAAATGGTTTTGATCATAATTTCTAAGTATTTAAGTTATTTCAGTGATTGAAGAGAACTCCTATGATTATAGGACACTGTTGAATAATGGATTCTTCCAAAATCTCCTCAGTCAGTTTCAATTTAGTTAGGAAAAATAATCACAAAAGCAGAAGTATAAATTTTGAGAAGCTACCCTTTTTAGTTTTGGAGAACCACTAGATTGTGTTTTTCTTGTCAGAAGTAGAGGAAAGGTTTTGCTGCAAACTTGGGCAAATACTGCCTAATAACTTCCTTATAATATGATGAGAACTTTTCCTTTCTGAGTTTCAGCAATTTTGAAATGCTGAGATACTTTAATTTTTCCTTTATAACTCAACTCTGGAGTTCAGAGTTCTTCCTTGGATTGTGAATTCCCAGAGCTCAAGAGCATTTTGAATTTCTAAATTTCTTTTTAATAAAATAATAAAATGGTACTGGCAATATTTCAGTTAAGGTCAAGTCCATCTTGTTTGAAACCTGCTATTCAAATCAAAACCAGCTGGGGCCAGGGATGGCTCTGTTGTGCCTGCATATCCAAGCAAATAAGTATGGAGCCCCATTAATGGGCGGTAGACAGTTGACTCTCAGCCTTCATCTCCACATATCGGCTGAAGAAATAAGGCCACTATACAAACCTTGAAGCGAGACTTTACTGGGTTTTTTTTTTTTTTTTTTTTTTTGGTGGGGGAGGCAGAGAAAGGGGAGCATTGTTTGCTTTTTTGTTTTAGTCAAGTTTACACATTTATAAAAGTGGAATTTGTTCTGCGGGTTTTTAATGGATATTCGGATACAGCATCAATTTTCCACTTTTATTTTATGTCAGCTTCAATAAATGTTCTTATACGTGTGAGGTCAAATAAAGTAACTACCCAGATGGTGTTATTTTTTCATTATTTATGATAATGTACATTTGTAGTCAGTGGTGCAGTTGTAGGTTCCAGATTGCAGGGCCCATTCTTATTCATTTTTCCATCCTCAGAGCCTCGCACAGTGCCCAGCACATAGTAGGTGCTCTATACCTGCTTAATATGAATTAACTGAACTAATGGAGTGGTTTGTTACTATAATCTTATCTTTTTGACCTATATAAATAGCATCCATTACTACTGATACTCTGTTCTCATTATGCCATTTAGAAGTTCATGCTGCTGCTGCTAAGTTGCTTCAGTTGTGTCCAACTCTGTGCGACCCCAGAGACGGCAGCCCCCCAGGCTCCCCTGTCCCTGGGATTCTTCAGGCAAGAACACTGGAGTGGGTTGCCATTTCCTTCTCCAATCCATGAAAGTGAAAAGTGAAAGTGAAGTCGCTCAGTCATGTCCGACTCTTTTCGACCCCATGGACTGCAGCCTACCTTAGGATACATATATTACGCTTATAGTAATAGATCCTTGAATTTGAATAACTTTATAAGAAACAATAATCGTATTGATTATTTTAGCATGTTCTTACCACATCTCTATGAAGTCAGGAGGCAGAAAAGCCTGGAGATTAAGAGACTATTCATCATTCTTTATTCTGACTCGTAGGCCAGTTTTCCTGTTTTACTAGCCATGTGGTGGGCATAATGAACACATTATTAATTTCTAATGAAAGACTTCCTTTCTAAAAGCTTGTTGGTCTATACTGTTAAAATCCTGATGCAAGGGGACTTCCCTGGTGCTCCAGTGGTTAAGAATCTGCCTTGCCACGCAGGGGATGTGGGTTTGATCCTCGGTCAGGAAACTAAGCTCCCACATGCCCTGGAGCAACCAAGCCACAACTGCTGAGCCCGCGTCACAGCTGGAGAGTTCACTTGCTGCAACAGAGGTCCCCCATGCTGCAACTAAGACCCCAGGTAGCCAAATTAACTAATTGATTTAAAAAAGCAAAAGCTCTTAAAAAATACTGATAGGGAATTCAGAAATCAAGCTTCTGACACCTTTACATTTTTGGCATGAATTTAAGTTTTTTTGTTTTTGTTTTTAAGTAGCTATTTTCCAAAATTGAAGTTCAGCATGACAGAAAAATCAACTGTGGGTTACCTTGAGAATTGTTTACTTGGTGGATTAGACAGTTGTTGGCTTATTCCAAGTTTGTATTCACACTGGGGGTCCCTGAAGGTTGATATGTGCTCCCAGATTACAAAGTAGTTTAAATAGCAAATTCAACATAATGAAATGTCTTCTGAATTATTAGGCTGATGTACCATTTAACTCCCCAATGGGGAGAATTGAGAGATGCTTTTGTGAATCCTTGTACATTAAAAATCTTATTTAAGTTTTGTAAACATTTAAAAAATGGGCTGTTTCTTTCTTAAAATTGTTTGCTTAATTTCCCCACCCCAGCACTGCTTTGCCTGTTTCAAGGTCTTTTTTAGTCTCCTCTCGTCAGAGTATGAAGGCCTCTAGTTCTATTCAGCTGCCTCCTCTTTCGGTGAGTAATTTTTCTAGTTGGTACTTTCAATAATACAAGAAATATTTATTTGACTGGTTGATTGATTTCTCAGAATCTTATATCTGGAAAGTATTATGTCTCCCTCCACAATGTACTCATCCTGATTAACAAGGTTGTCCTTATGTGTGTTCAGACCAAACTCTCCCCATTTCTTAAAAAGTTTTATTAATATAAAGCTTATTATTACCATAAAAACTTATTATTATTATTATTTGAAAAAGCTTATTATTAACTTAAAGGAGACCATAGTCTTTTGTTTTGCTCTAAATGACCTAATCTCAAATCTTTAAACATTTTTTATTCCTTTTTCTTTTTTATACTCTTTAAGTATTTTCAAGTACATACCCAACTATAGGGCTGACTCAAATTTAACTGGAATTCATTATAACCTTCAAATTTTTTTCATCTAAATGTGTAAACCCTTAAGGGTAGAGACCATAAAGACCTTACTTGTCCCATATTCCACTTTACATTCTTTTCCTATAGGAAGTGCCCGGTACCTTTAGACAAGGAGCATCGTGCGTGGTTATTTGCTTAATGAGCAAATTGATAGTGGTTCATATTTGTATTTCTTAATATCAACAATAGCCCTTTGAACATTGATTTCATATAAATGTTAGACAAGTTATAAGAGTGGTAACAAAACAATGCAAATTGTTTCACAGAACTGACAGTTATGGCAGCTATTAATGCATGATTATGTGTCCTGAAGATATCGGTAAAGTTGTCTCAGTCTCATTTTATTTTATATCCTATCCCTTTGCTTACCCTGTGCTTTGATGTTTGAATAGGACATCAACTGACTTTAATGACTAGTCTTACACAGTTATGTTCTTTTCTCCCTTGTTTAATTTTAAAGGACTATCCCCATCCTTAAAATGTCACAAAGATGTGACAGCTTATGGGCATTGCAACTGTCCATATCTAACCAAATCAGGCTCTGATTCTATGTAGATTATTCTGAGACTGTTAGTTAACTAGGAGGATTTTGCAGCCTTTAAGATGATGTTTGGCTTTTGCTTAACATTTTACATGGTACCTAAAGTGCCCTTAAATTTAAAGAATGAAAATTTGAGTCACTAGCCCAGTGATTAAGAGCTTTATAAAATGTCATATTTTATGGATAGATATGAATAACTGCAGTTTCTAATTTATAGTGACCTCAATGATTTTCCTCAGTGGTGGGGCAATTAGCTCTTTAAAGTTCAAAGCTAACTTAGACAGTGAGATACTGGGTCACGTGTGTGAGTGGAGTTTTCTTCCGATGGGAAGCTTTGTGAGAGAGCTTTGGGGTTAGACTGACTAGTCTGGTGTTGACTCTTGGTTTTGCCATTTGCAAGCTGTGTGGAAGTGCTAGCAAAAGATTTGACTTTTGTGTCAAAAGCAGAAAGGTAATAATAATAATAGTACTTCCCTCATAAGGTTGTTGGGTTTCCCTGGTGGCTCAGATGGTAAAGAATCTGACCCAGGTTCTCTCCATGGATTGGGAAGATCCCCTGGAGAAGGGGAATGGCAGACTGCTCCAGCATTCTTGACTGGAGAATTCCATGGACAGAGGAGCCTGGTGGGCTACAGTCCATGGGAGTCGCAAAGAGTCAGATATGACTGAGTGACTAACACTTTCACTTTCACACTTTCATTTAATGTTGTTATGAGCTTGAAATGGTATACTTAGCTTAAAGTGCTCAATTAGCACTCAGTAAAAGTCAGATATTATTCTCTGCCTATGAAGTAGCTCACTTTTCTTTTTTCTTTGCCATCGGCATGCCATTGGCCAGGAATTACGGGAGGGACCCTGAGGACTAACTATTTCACTATCTACTCCTCAGGATTCCCCCTTTCTTCCCCTTCTCTTCTTTCCTCCTTTCCAGATTGGCAGTGCTGGGAAAGGCAGTCTTCCTAATCTGTTGCCCCTTTCATTTTCCGAGTTTTGATATTACTTCCTAAGAGAAAGCAGAGTTTAACAACCATGGTGAAGTGATAAAGCTTAAATTCAACAGAGTTCTTACAACCTTGATCCCTGGCATGATATTTGCCTTCCTCACAGAGATATCTCCTCTCATTTAAAGTATTTAATGGCAAAAGCACCTGCTTTCTCCTTTCTCCATCAGTGCCCCCTCTTCCAGAAAGATGAGTACTGAGGGTGGTAGGCTTTGTGTGAGGTGAGATTCATTACTCTGTTTTATGTAGGAATAGTGCCGTGGGGGAATTCTTTGCAAACCCAGCACAAAGTCTATTATGTAATTAATTTATCAAATTCAAAAAGTACTTCTGATTGCTTAGTATGGCGTTTCTGATTTTATTTAAAAAATGTGTCACTGCAGTTTAGTGGGAAGTCTGTACTGAGAAAATCTGTGAAATTTATCTTTTGTAAGGATATTGTTGAAGATAGTTTTCATTCTTTGTTGTCCTCTTTTGGAAGACTCTTGGAAAAAAAAAATTCCTATTTTGTTTTCAGTTCAGTTCAGTTCAGTCGCTCAGTTGTGTCTGATTCTTTGCAACCCCATGAATCGCAGCACGCCAGGCCTCCCTGTCCATCACCAACTCCCGGAGTTCAATCAAATTCACATCCATTGAGTCGGTAATACCATCCAGCCATCTCATCCTCTGTCTTCCCCTTCTCCTCCTGTCCCCAATCCCTCCCAGCATCAGAGTCTTTTCCAATGAGTCAATTCTTCGCATGAGGTGGCCAAAGTACTGGAGTTTCAGCTTTAGCATCATTCTCTCCAAAGAAATCCCAGGGCTGATCTCTTTCAGAATGGACTGTTTTGTTTTAGTGTCAGCTAATTATTGATTTATTTTCCTAAGTAATTGTTCTATCTTAGGAATCATACTTTTTGTGTTCACATTTTGATTTAGAGACTTTGTATTTCAAATATCTTTGTAAGCTACCTTAAATGTTTCCTGAGACCAAGGTAGTATATAAAAGCTCTCATGTTTATAGGTATTAAAAGTATGGTATAGTAAACATCTTTCATCTCCTCAGAATTACAGTAATCATTTGTTCATTTCCTTGTGTCGCAAATCATGCAAAACACTTTGTAAATTATCTCTCTGAATCCCCAAGACAGCATTACACAGAGGATATTTTTTTTTCCTTTTTATAGGCGAGAAAACTAAAGTGTAGAGAGGTTAGGGTCATAAAATTAGTAAATTAAGAAGCCAGATTTTGAACTCAGACAGGCTGAAACTTGAACCCTAGTTTTTACTATTTTTAATTACTTAAAAAGAAGAGTTGGTCTTCCATGTTTTCATTGGCAATGACATTTGAACAATTCAATGTCCTATGCCTTTAAAATATGTTGAAATAATTTAGCAATGTTATCAAATGTCAAATTACAAGTTAAAGAGGGCATAATAGACATTTTGGACTTCCCAGATGGTGCTAGTGGTAAAGAACCCGCCTACAAATGTAGGAGACTTAGGAGACCTGGGTTCGATCCCTGCGTCAGGAAGATCCCCTGGAGAAGGAAATGGCAACTCACTCCAGTATTCTTACCTGGGAAATTCCATGGACAGAGGAGCCTGGCGGGCTACGGTCCATGGGATCACAAAGAGTCAGACATGACTGAAGAGACTTAACACTCACACAATAGACATTTTTATTTGTAGTCACGTCCAAGATTATTTTACTTGAGCTGCTTTAAAATTTGTAGATGGTGGTAGGTCACTAGAGATCTTTAGATACATTACTACCGATTATGTTTTTTTAAGAGACTGTGAAATTCAATAATTGCTCACATGAAGACAGGTACTCTTAGGGATCAACTTTCATTGTTGTTGTTTTAAAAGTAAACTGTAATATCATCTGAAAATGAGCTAATGTACTTGAGGTTGCCACTTGCAGAGCCTGAAAGCTGGAGTGATTTATCTCAGCCACACCTCTGGGTTCTACTGATGAATTGCAAAGAAGAGAAAGGAAGGACTGTTTTCTTCAGCCCTTGATTGAGAAGTCCAAAGCTCTGTTTTCTTTATTTCTGAGTACCCTTTATGGTCTTACTCCAGAATATTAAATGACAAGAAGAAGGTTCTCTGCCCCCCCTCTTCTCAATTCCTTTTGTTTTTTATTTTTTCCCTAACAGTTTTGGAAAGCATCCTCCTTCCAGGCATTTAAAAGCTTTTTTGGCATCTTATGCTGCCAGTGTTAACACTGGCAGTTGGTACAATTTACAATAGTGCATTAAATATAAATCTCATTTTTACATCACTTGCTTAAAGTTGGTTTGTGATACACCTTTACTGGTAATGATAGATATGTTTGATGAATTATTGCATGTTTAGTCCATGCACTTAAACTACATGGAGGTAAGCAATTACACATTTATTTCAGAAGTATTAATGCATTTCCACAGCTTAATTTTTGTCATGTCTCTGTCAGCTTTGCGAAAGGCCATGATCAGTTTTTATGTCCTTGAGTTAGGTCATTTCCGTTCTGGGAAAGAGACACTGAGCAATTAGAATAAATGATTTTAAGCCTTTTTTAGAATTTTAAATTAACTTCTGACATAAACCTTTCTCATCTGGGTGACTTCTAGGCCTTGAGAGTTTTTGTGGCATGCCTTATTGTCTTTGTGAGATTAGAACATTGTTTGTAGGATATGTGAGTGTGTAGCAGTTTATTTCAAATGTTTTGGGGCCTCTTAAGAAGGACAGAAAAGCATAATATTTTCTAAGCTTTTTCTGGTGTGTCTCTTTTTTTGAATGAGAGCATGTGTTTTGGTTTCAGCTGCACCCGTATTTGGTTTTAGTCTAGCTGATGTTTCCTCCACTCTGGCCTCTGCAGAGTTCTGTTTTCCTTAGAGCACTCACCTTCAGTGAGTCTAACTTTTCTCTTTGAATCCTTAGTTCTCTAGAGACTTTTTGGCTTCTGGCTTATTTGTTATTGTTGTTTTAGGGTCTCTGCCTTTACCAAATTTGATCTTTCCCCCGATTTGACCTTGCTTTTTAAAATAGAAGTTGAAAGTGATACTGTCATCCAGTCTTTCTTAACTTGAGCTGACTTTATGTGAGAGAACTAAGCTCTACTGAAATTGATTTGAGTGGTCATTTTTTTAAGTCTCCCAAGAGACTGAATGCATTGGAAAGGAATTCATTCATTTCATCCAATGGATGCCTTTGGGCATGAGGACTTAATTCCCTTGGAGAACCCCAGTTTAGAAGGACAGTAAGACTATGCTTTTTCCAATGGTCATGTATGGATGTGAGAGTTGAACTATAAAGAAAGCTGAGCACTGAAGAATTGATGCTTTTGAACTGTGGTGCTGGAGAAGATTCTTGAGAGTCCCTTGGACTGCAAAGAGATCCAGCCAGTCCATCCTAAAGGAGATCAGTCCTGGGTGTTCATTGGAAGGAATGATGTTGAAGCTGAAACTCCAGTACTTTGGCCACCTGATGCAAAGAACTGACTCATTTGAAAAGACCCTGATGCTGGGAAAGATTGAAGGCAGGAGGAGAAGGGGACAACAGAGGATGAGATGGCTGGATGGCGTCACTCAATGGACGTGGGTTTGGGTGGACTCCGGGAGGTGGTGATGGAGAAGGAGGCCTGGCATGCTGCGGTTCATGGGGTCGCAAAGAGTCGGACACTACTGAGTGACTGAACTGAGCTGAACTGAAGACTTGCTTTGAATGTACATCCAGCAAGGGAAGGGGCAGGGTGACTGACACTCATTCAGTGGCATCATTGCCTTGGGGTAATGTGTGGGGACCGTCAATGTATTATCTCATTAAATATTAGAGTTTTCTTGAAGAGCTGTGAAATTAATCAGGGCCACTGATAGTTCTTCTATTAGATCTTTCCTGATTTCTTTTTAAGGCTTACAGAAGACCCAGGCTACACTGAGTATATTTGGTTCCTCTTGGAGCAAAAATAATAAAACAAAGATCCAGAGGCTCTTGAGCTGCCTGATAGTAGGAACTGTGTCCATTTGGACTCTTCTCTATCCTTAGCACCTGGAGCTTCTAGCCTATTACAGGTGTACAATAAATACCTTTCAATAAAAATAAGATGTAATCTAGACCAGATATACAGCACACATTTATTTTTAATCTCCTCTAAGATAGTTCTAGATGCTTTTATTTTACATTTGTAGAGGTTATGAGTCTGGTTATGGTCTCCCTGAACCGTCTCATCTTCATTGAAGTGTCAGTCTCTCAGTCATGTCTGACTCTTTGCGACCCTGTGAACTGTAAGCCCACCATACTCCTCCGTCCATGGGATTTTCCAGGTAAGAAAACTGGAGTGGGTTGCCATTCCTTTCTCCAGGGCATCTTCCCAATCCAGGGATTGAACTTGGGTATCCTGCATTGCAGGCAGATCCTTTACCGTCTGAGGCACCTGGAAATAAACCCCTGATCTTTATTAGAATGAATAAAGATTCACAGAATGCTGAGTGTGACTCGATTTGTTTTGTGAGCATGTGGTTGAGAGAGGCAACTGTCAACAGAAGCACATATTTTTCACCTGAAATCTGTTTCGAGAAGCTGGGATGTCCTCGTTCCCAGGCCTCTGGCTGATGCTGCACCAGCTGAGACAAAGCAGAGATTATAGCAGGACATGCCCTCCATTAGGGGCTGTCATGAATCGCTGCTTTTATTGGGAAGAAATTGTTCATGGTAATATGCAGACCTTGATGCAAGAGTGACCATCCCTGGCGCAGGAATACATGAAATAAAGATCTTGGTAGGATTTCCATACCCATTTGAAAATAATTAGGCTTAGAATGACATCAGAGATGTTTTTCTACATTATATGTACTAAAACCAATCTGACTTCGGTGACAGGGACGCTGGAGAAAACATGAAATCATTTAGAAAATGTAGCAAGGCTTTGATAAGTAGAAACATTTAAACAAGTTCAAAAACAAACTATGAAGCTGTTTCTGAAAAGTAGTCATTGTTTTAGTCTTGTCTTGATTGTGTCATTGTCTTTGTCTTTTTCCCCAGAGTGTGGCCTTGTAAGGCATTCCTTACAATTAATTGTGCTTTGTTGAGTTCAGTATGCCAATCTTGTGACAGTAACCCAGTGCCATTCAGTTCAGTTCAGTTCAGTCACTCAGTCGTGTCCAACTCTTTGCGACCCCATGAATCACAGCACACCAGGCCTCTCTGTCCATCACCAACTCCCGGAGTTCACTCAGACTCATGTCCAGTGAGTCAGTGATGCCATCCAGCCATCTCATCCTCGGTTGTCCCCTTCTCCTCCTGCCCCCAATCCCTCCCAGCATCAAAGTCTTTTGCAGTGAGTCAACTCTTCACATGAGGTGGCCAAAGAATTGGAGTTTCAGCTTTAGCATCATTCCTTCCAAAGAAATCCCAGGGCTGATCTCCTTCAGAATGGACTGGTTGGATTTCCTTGCAGTCCAAGGGACTCTCAAGAGTCTTCTCCAACCCCACAGTTCAAAAGCATCAATTCTTCGGCACTCAGCCTTCTTCACAGTCCAACTCTCACATCCATACTTGACCACAGGAAAAACCATAGCCTTGACTAGACGGACCTTAGTCAGCAAAGTAATGTCTCTGCTTTTGAATATGCTATCTAGGTTGCCATTAGTTTGTATCAAATAAGGAAATAAACATCTATTTCAAAAATGAAAGGAGGAAAAATGAAATGAAGGATTGATTGAGTGAGTGGAGGCAGGAGATTTGGACATAAGAAGCAGTAACATAAGATAATGATGAAATCCTATGCCCTTGAGAAAAAAAGAGAAATCTTGGAGAGATCTAGAGGGTTCAAGGATGTCATACCTACATATCAAGAATTAGGGAACCTTTGCTGATGTCTGGATAACATTAGTCAGCATCTTGTTATTCACCCAATATTGCAGCAACGTCTCCCTCCTCCCTATCCAAACCCTCATCATACAGCCCACCACATAACACCAAAATCTAGGAGTCAAACTTGACTCTGCTTTTTCCTTACCTCCCACAACCAACCTATCAGCAATTCTGAGGTTCTTTTTCCAAAATAAACTTTGGAACTATTTACTCATCTCTGATTCTACTGCAGTCCTGGTCTTAGAACACTATCATTTCTTTCCTGGACAACTGCCAGAGAATCCTGATCTTCAATCAAACTACTCTTTTCTCATTCTTGTTGTCTATGCTCCTTCCTTCCACAGCAGAGACATATAAGAAAACTAAAGAAAATCACAACAAACTGTGGAAAATTCTTCAAGAGATGGGAATACCAGACCACTTGACCTGCTTCTTGAGAAAACTGTATGCAGGTCAGGAAGCAACAGTTAGAAGTGGACATGGAACAACAGACTGGTTGCAAATCAGGAAAGGAGTGCATCAAGGCTGTATATTGTCACCCTGCTTCTTTAACTTCTATGCAGAGTACATCATGGGCAACACTGGGCTGGATGAAGCACAAACTGGAATCAAGATTGCTGGGAGAAATATCAATATCCTCAGATATGCAGATGACATCACCCTTATGGCAGATAGTGAAGAGGAACTAAAGAGCCTCTTGATGAAAGTAAAAGGGGAGAGTGAAAAAGTTGGCTTAAAATTCAACACTCAGAAAACTAAGATCATGGCATCTGGTCCCATCACTTCATGGCAAATAGATGGGGAGACAGTGGAAACAGTGGTAGACTTTATTTTGGGGGGCTCCAAAATCACTGCAGATGGTGACTGCAGCCAGGAAATTAAAAGACGCTTACTCCTTGTTATAACCAACCTAGACAGCATATTCAAAAGCAGAGACATTACTTTGCCAACAAAGGTCCATCTAGGAAAGTTATGGTTTTTCCAGTGGTCATATATGGATGTGAGAGTTGGACTATAAAGAAAACTGAGCGCAGAAGAATTGATGCTTTTGAACTGTGGTGTTGGAGAAGACCCTTGAGAGTCCCTTGGACTGCAAGAACATCCAACCAGTCCATCCTAGAGGAGATCAGTCCTGAATATCATTGGAAGGACTGATGCTGAAGCTGAAACTGCAATCAATACTTTGGCCACCTGATGAGAAGAGCTGACTCTGGAAAAGACCCTGATGCTGGGAAAGATTGAGGGCAGGAGGAGAATGGGACGACAGAGGATGAGATGGCTGGATGGCATCACCGACTCAGTGGACATGAGTTTGAGTGAACTCTGGAAGTTGGTGATGGACAGGGGGGCGTGGTGTGCTGCAGTTCATGGAGTCACAAAGATTCAGACACAACTGAGTAACTGAGCTGAACTGAACTGAAAGAAAATCAAAGTTCTCGTTTGTTAAAAATGCACCAGTGGGTCCTCTTAACGCTGAGGATGATTCAAACCCCTGCAGTGCTGGGGGAAGCCGACCCCCTCACCCTGTGCCACCCACTCTCCACAGGCTCCAGCCACACTCCTTGCCTATGTTTTGGGTCCCAAGCTTCCTCCTGCCTTAGGGCTTTTATTCTTGCCTCTCACACACATCTTTTTCCTCTTGTCCTGTCCCTGGTTTCTCATCCTTCCAAATTGATTCAGATACCCCTCCTTGGGGAAATCGTTCTGTTCCATTCTACAGAAAATTGTCCCCATTTACTGCTGCTAAGTCACTTCAGTCGTGTCTGACTCTTTGCGACCCCATGGACTGCAGCCTACCAGGCTCCTTCGCCCATGGGATTTCCCAGGCAAGAGTACTGGAGTGGGGTGCCATCCCCATTTACTACATTGCTTTATTTCTTTCACAGCACTTGCTAAGATCTAGAATTTGTTTATGTTCTTATTTCTCTTCCTACCAGAGGCAGGAACCTGTGGCTTTTTCACAACTGCTGTAGTCCCATTGCCATTGTTTAGTAAGCACTCCATAAATACTGGTTGAGTGAAATAATTCTTTATTCAGATGTCCTCTTTCCTTATGGCTAAGAGAGTCCTTGAGACTTGATATCTTGTATTTCGACTTTCACACCTCTCTTTTCTGTTCCCCTCATCAAGCGAACCTCCTACTAATTGATTCATTGCCCACTCCAGTGCAGGGTGGGCAGCAACCCCTCTGGTCATCAAAAGGACACAGCCATGGCTGAGTCCCACCCAGTAGGGGCACAGCTTGGGCTGAAACTGGCCTCACTTTTTAAAAATTTTATTTTATTGAAGTATAGTTAATTTGCAATCGTGTTAATTTCTCCTGTACAGCAAAATGATTGCTATACATATGTATATATATATATATGAATATATATATTCTTTTTCATATTACTTTCTATTATGGTTTATCACAAGATATTGAACATAGTTCCCTGTGCTGTAAAGTAGGACCTTGTTGTTTATTTATTCTATGTGTAATAGTTTGCATCTGCTAATCCCCAAATCCCAATAAACCTTTATATTTCTGTGGTATCAGTTTTAATAGTTCCTCTTTCATTTTAAAAAAATTTTATTTATTGAGTTTTCTTTTTCTTTTTTCTTGGTAAGTCTTGCTAAAGGTTTATCTATTTTATCTTTTAAGAAGTTAAGCATCACATAAGTCTTGATGTGTTTACATTTTCATTTTTCCCAAGATTAAAAAAAAATCTCTCTTGATTTCTTTACCCACTAGTTATTCAATAGCATGTTGTTTAATCTTCACATATTTGTGAATTTTCTAGTTTTCTTTTTTTGTGACTGATTTCTAGTTTCATACTAGTGTGATTGGAAAAGAGCCACTTAAACTTATTAAAACTTGTTTATGAAAGCTTAACTAAATTTATTAATAAATTAATTTATTAAGGCCTGACATATGATGTCTCCTGGAGAATGTTTCATGCGCACTTGAGAATACTATGTTTTCTGCTGTTGCTGGATGGTATGTTCTATAGGTGAATGCTAGGTCCGTCTAGTCTAACACAGAGTTTAAATACAGTGTTTACTGGTTGATACTTCTGTCTATCCAGAATGTCTCTCCAGTGTTAAAGTGAGTTACGGACGTCTCCTACTATGGTTATATCACTGTCTGTTCCTCCTTTCAGATCTGTTAATATTTGCTTTGTATATTTAGATCACCCCCATGGTGGCTCAAACGGTAAAAAATTTGCCTGCGATGCAGGAGACTCAGATTCAATCCCTGGGCCGGGAAGATGCCCTGGAGAAGGCAATGGCAATCCACTCCAGTATTCTTGCCTGGGAAATTCCATGGATAGAAGAGCCTGGCAGGCGACAATCCTTGAGGTTCAAAGAGTCGGACATGACTGAGCAATTAACACTTTTGTATATTTAGGTGCTCCAATGTTAGATGCATAAATATATATGAATGCTTTATTCTTTTGATGAATAAATTCTTTTATCATTACATAATGACTTTTTTTTTTTTTTTTTTTTTTGGTTTTCCCGGGGGGGTAGAGGGTAAAGGTTCTGCCTGCAATACAGGAGACCTGGGTTTGATCCCTGGGTCAGGAAGATCCCCTGGAGAAGGAAATGGCAACCCACTCTAGTACTCTTGCCTGGAAAATCCCATGGACAGAGAAGCCTGGTAGGCTACAGTCCATGGGGTCGCTTTCTAATGACTTTTTTGTGTGTCTAGACTTTGAGTTAAAGTCTAATTTTTTAATTATATCACTTTAAACCTGAAAGCTGAGATAGGTCTCTGGTAGACAGCAAATCACTAAATCTTGTGTTTTTAGCCATTCAGTCATTCTTTTTGATTGGAAAATTTAGTTGATTTACATTTAAAATAGTTATTTATAAGCATGAACTTACTCTTCCAATTTTGTTCATCATTTTCTGCCTGTTTTATAATTCTCTGTCTCTTCCTCTTTTATTCTCTTCCTTTGTGATTTATTTTTGTAGTGGTGTACTTTGATTCCTTTTTTCTTTTATTTATCTGCTATAGGTTTTTACTTTGTGGTTACCATGGGGCTTATATATATAAAAAAAAACATATTAATAACAGTCTGTTTGAAGCTAACAACAACCTAATTTCAAATGTACTCATAACTCTAAATTTTTTATCTCCCCCTCATTTAATGATTTTCACTAACAAATACTGCAATTGTAAGTATTTTCAGTACTTTTGTATTTTAACTTTATAATAGAACTGTATTACCACAACCATTACAATATTAGACTATTCTGAATTTAACTATATATATCTTTACCAGTGAGTTTTATGCTTTCATATGTTTTCCTGTTACTAGTTAGCATCTTTCTAATACAGCTTTGGTTTTATCTTTATTTATATTTTCATTTTGATGGCATTCTGAAAGAAATTTTACTTGAGCATATTTTAGATGACCTGGAAACCTACTTTGTAACAGTGGCCTGTAGCAGCCTTGCAGTATGCTCATTTGCATTTCTGTTTGTGATTAATCTATATCAAGTGAAGGCCAACTGATATTAGTTCCAGTGAAAAAGAGATGTTTTGCAATAGTTTAAATAGAGTTGTGTTCCTTGACCTTTGTTTCCAAATACGTATGCCTACATTACTCCTGTGTGATAAGCTGTCACAGAATGTTGATTCTCTCAGGGTTGCAGTGGCAGTCCTCAGGGACCCCTGGAAAAGTACAGTGGGGAAGTGGGGTGAGCAGAACTCTACTCTTTCTCCCCTGAATCCACCCCTCCTATCCCCTCATGCTTGAGTGCCTGCTCAGTCACTTTAGTCTTTGCGACCCCACGGGCTGTAGCCCACCAGGCTCCTCTGTCCATGGAATTTCCCAGACAAGAGTACTGAAGTGGGTTGCCATTTCCTCCTTCAGGGGATCTTCCTGACCCAGGGATCAAACCCGTGTCTCCTGCACTGGCAGGTGGATTCTTCACCACTGACTCACCTGGGAAGCCCTCCTACTCTCTCCTATATCCCCCTCAGCAAAGTGACTTTCTTTTTCTATTTTGTGTATCAGTCTTGTTTATGACAAGTCTGTTGACCAATGGTTTCATGCTCTCAAAACAAGTGTTTTTAAACCACTGGCCTAGACTGTTGCAGCTTCAGGAGAGAATTTAAAATATTATAGGAATTTGTAATAAAAAAACAATTGGCTAAAATTTGACTATAACCTTATTTTCAGAAGCAAAATATGGGAAACTCAGAAGTATAAATGCAAGTAAGTTTCCATTTAAAACAAAACAGAACACATTTCAGTACCATGAAGCATTGGAGTGGGATACTTCACGTCTCTCACGTTAGAATTTCTTAGACAACTTCAGGACCCCTGAGTGAATCAGAGGCAGAGCCAAGACTAGAACAGACTAGTCTTGTTCTAACATTTTTTCCATTATTCTGCCTCTTTCTCACACTCTTATCTCTCAAAACTACTTCACTTAAAAATTCTAGGGAAAATTAAGCTTTTCTCATGAGGGTTTTGAGGCATAAGGACTGAAAGTGTCCTTTGAACCAGAGTGAATACATTTGCAAATCTCTTAAGTTTCTTTTTGTCTGGTAACAGCTTGTTCTTTTCTATCCTCCCTTCTCTTTGCTGTAGCGAATGCCTTAGTACATATAAGGCTTTGGACTGTAGCCCACCAGGCTCCTCCATCCATGGGATTCTTCAGGCAAGAATACTGGAGTGGGTTGCTATTCCCTTCTCCAGGGGATCTTCCCAACCCAGGGACTGAATCCAGGTCTCCAAAATTTCAGGCAGATTCTTTACCATCTAAGCCACCAGGAAGCCCATTTAGGTATAAGTAAGGGTTTTTAAACATTTTCTGTTCATTTGTGAGATCTTTTGGAGTTAAGATGTATAGCATGGTTGAAAAAGAAAGCACTATAATTTTACTGCCCCTGAGGCCTGATTCTTGCCTGTCAACTTCTTAGTATCTTGGATGCTCTAATCTGAAATACACTGATATTCTTATTTGGTATGTAGACTGCTCTTTACCCTGCCCCTTGTAGCATGTCATCTTTGGTCCACTTGTCTAGAAAACTGAAGTCCAATGGGTAGTCTTCAAGCTTACTCATAAAATTCACATTCTGGAGGTTTACTATGACTGGGACATATTTTTCTTCTATTTGCAAGATTGGTGCTAACCAAGTTGGCTATAAAACTGTAGTGTTACTTCTATTTATTCTTTTAGTCTACAGAAACTCTAGAAGTTCCTCCTTTTAATGTTCATATCTTCAAATTTCAGATTAGCTAATTTTCTATTGAACATTTGCATTATTCTCCTTACTTTATCAGGTAGCTCAGCTGGTAAAGAATCCACTTGCAGTGCCGGAGACCCTGGTTTGATTCTTGGGGCAGGAAGTTCCCCTGGAGAAGGGATAGGCTAGCCACTCCAGTATTCTTGGGCTTCCCTGGAGGCTCAGATGGTAAAGAATCTGCCTGCAATGTGGGAGACCTGGGTTTGATCCCTGGGTTGGGAAGAGGGCATGACAACCCACTCCAGTATTCTTGCCTGGAGAATTCTCAGGGACAAAGGAGCCTGGCAGGCTCCAGTCTATCGGGTTGCAAAGAGTCAGACATGGCTGAGCGACTAAGCACAGCCTAATTTTCTATTGAACATTTTCATCATTCTCTTTACTTTATTTCTAAGTAATTTCCTTTCTCTTTCCCTCTCTCCTTCCCTCCCGTTCCTCCTTAAAACACAATTATTGACACTGCTTTGTGTCAAAGAGTGTACGATTATAACTATAGCCAAAAGTTTAATAATTAGATTGAGTAGCTCCAGATGCTATCTTCCATCTGTGTTGCTGAATGAAGTTCTGACTGTGTTGAGTATGGAGGAAATGGAGTATTCTAGCTTTTCTCTTTTCTGGTCCCCCTCCCCCTAGATTTACCCAGCTGTGTTTGTGTTTATTCATTATACCCTGTGGCTCTTGCTGACTGCACTTCTGATTTCAAAGATTGCCCGTGTTTGTTGATGTCTCCTGGATTGAATTTATTGTTTCTGGTTTTCTGCTGTATGGTTTCCTACTTACATACACTGGACTTCATTTTATTTTTGAAAAGGCTGTTTCTCTGAATCATCCCAGCCAATCTGAACCCTTTTTTAACTCCTAGAAGCTTAACTCCTTTTTTAACTCCTAGAAGCTTGTCTTCCCAGTGAAGACAAATACGACTGACTGTGCTTCTTTCTCTCATGTAGGTCACTGATAAAAATTAATAATTTGGTGCTTTTTCTCTTGATGTAGAAAGTAGGTTACTGTGGGCCCATAGAAAACATCTTATTTTGCTGTGTTACAATGTTGCTTGTGATCATGCGAGTTGTCCTGGCATTCATTTACTTCTTTATATTCCCCAGTTACAAGTAACATAAGACAATCATGCTCGATGTTTTGTTTTATTTCATTTTAGAATATGTGTGTCAGAGTAACGAGATTAAATCTAAAGCTTCATCTGACTCTTTTTGGTAGCATGTTATCAGCTAGGTGTGCAGTTTGCCAAAAATATTTCAACATAAAGGCACATTCAGAGGCTTTTTAAAAATAATTTCACACCATGCATACTGTACTGTGGTTTTCTTTTAGCACTTAAAATAACATTATTGTATTTCTCCAGATTAACAGATATGCATTATGCTTTCTCTATAGCTGCATAATGTTCTGTAATACAGATATACTATAATTTATAGCCATTACCCTATTGATATACATTGATTATTTCTAATTTTTTTTGCCACTCACTAAAAATATTGTGTAACAACATTAAAATGTTACAGTGATAACCGTTATGCATACATATGTTTTTATTATGGTGCTTTTACTGCTAAAGGATAGATTCCCCACAATATAGTTGGTAAGTCAAGGTATATATGTTTCTTACTGGAATAAATATTGCCACATTACTTTGCAAAAGGCTGTAGCGGTTCATGCTTCCATCAGCGATGTAGGAGTGTCCATTTTTCTGTATCTTTCTGAACACTGGATATTTTTACTCTTTTAAACATAGGCCAAAAACTGATGGTTTAGAAATAATATGTTTTATTTTCTGTTTCCCATTGTCCACTGATAAGGTCAATTTTTTTTGGTTTGTTTTTTGTTTGTTTGTTTAAGTTTTATGGCCATTTGGCTTTCCTGTGAGTATCCTGTACATAACCTTTGCTCAGTCTTATTTTGAGTTGTTTATTTTCTTCTTGTCAGTTTGTAGTTCTTTATATTTTAGAACTAGTAATCTTGTATTTGAGTTTTTAAAAATAAACTTTTAATTTTAGGACAGTGTTAGATTTGTAGAACAATTGTGAAGATAATCCAGAGAGTTTCTGTGTTTCCCTCATCCTCCCTGCCCCTGGTCCCCATATTGGTAACGTCTTAACATTTGCCACAATTAATAAGCCTACAAAATACATATTAGTAACAACTTAATGCTTATCAGTCAACGAACACATCATTATTAAATGAATCTCATACTTTATTGAAGTTGTTGCTGTTGTTCAGTTGCTAAGTCACATCTGACTCTTTGTGGCTCCATGAACTCCAGCATACCAGACTTCCTTGTCCTTCACCGTCTCCTGGAGTTTGCTCAAACTCATGTCCATGAAGTTGCTGAATGCCATCCAACAATCTCATCCTCTTTGGCCCCCTTCTCCTGCTCTCAGTCTTTAGCAGTATCAGGGTCTTTTCCAAGGAGTTGGTTCTTTGATTCAAGTGGCCAAAGTGTTGGAGCTTCAGCTTCAGCTTCAGCATCAGTCCTTCCAATGAATTTTCAGGGTTGATTTCCTTTAGGATTGACTGGTTTGATCTCTTTGCTGTCCGAGTAGCTTTAGTTATTATTTTCCCTAATATTTTTTTTCTGTTCTGGGATACTATCCAGGGGACCACATTGCTTTAAATTGTCATATTTCTTTAGGTTTCTCTGTGCTGTGAAAGTTTCTCAAAATTTTCTAGTTTTTGATAACCTTTTCAGTTTTAAGGAGCACCATGCAGGTGTTTGTTAAATGCCTCCACAGTTAAGATTTGTGTCTGTTTTTCTCATGATTAGACTGAGTTTATGGGTATTTGAAGCACGATTGCAGAAGTAAAATGCCATTGGAATTGAATCACATCAAGCGTACATTCCATTAACATGAGTTATGATCATGTTTTGTTGGTGATCACCTTGATTGCTCGGCTGATGTAGTGTTTGTTGTGTTTCCTCATTGTCCAGTTATTCTTCCCTGGCCTCCCCACTTTCTGTACTAACTGCACTCTGGAAAGAAGTAACTATGTGCAGTCCAAACATGTAAGGAATGGGGAGTTATGATCAACCTCCTTTGAGGGTGCAGTATTTATGTAAATTATTTGTAATTCTGCAAGGGAGATTTGAATCTTTCTCCCTACTTTATTTGTTAATACTCCTATCATTGTTTGTTTGTTTTAGCAAGAGTACTTCCTTACAGTTTCTATAAGATCCTCCAGGCTCATCTACTATATTTCCTGCCATGGTCCTAGAATCAGCCATTTCTTCAAGGGACCATGATTCCTTTACCATACAATATTAGAAAATAATCTGGCTCTACCTAAGATGACAAATTCACCAGACAAGGCAAGGGAATGTATGTGTATACATTTCTATACAAATGAATATATCCTTCTATATGTAACTTTTTGTATCTATATTACACTAATAAGTTCATTCTGATATCTCCAACTCTCATCCATTACCACTGGATCATTCTAGTCTCCTCTCATTTATTTGTAACCTCCAAAAGAGATGGGAATACCAGATCACCTGACCTGCCTCTTGAGAAATCTGTATGCAGGTCAAGAAGCAACAGTTAGAACTGGACATGGAACAACAGACTGGTTCCAAATCGGGAAAGGAGTCTGTCAAGGCTGTATATTGTCATCCTGCTTATTTAACTTATATGCAAAGTACATCATGAGAAACGCTGGAATGGATGATGCACAAGCTGGAATCAAGATTGCCAGGAGAAATATCAATAACCTCAGATATGCAGATGACACCACCCTTAGGGCAGAAAGTGAAGAGGAACTAAAAAGCCTCTTGATGAAAGTGAAAGAAGAGAGTGAAAAAGTTGGCTTAAAGCTCAACATTCAGAAAACTAAGATCATGGCATCTGGTCCCATCACTTCATAGCAAATAGATAGGGAGACAATGGAAACAGTGAGAAACTTTACTTTGGGGGGCTCCAAAATCACTGCAGATGGTGACTGCAGCCATGAAATTAAAAGATGCTTGCTCCTTGGAAGAAAAATTATGACCAACCTAGACAGCATATTCAAAAGCAGAGACATTTCTTTGCCAACAAAGGTCTGTCTAGTCAAAGCTATGGTTTTTCCAGTAGTCATGTATAGATGTGAGAGTTGGACTATAAAGAAAGCTAGAGTGTCGAAGAATTGATGTTTTTGAAGTGTGGTGTTGGAGAAGACTCTTGAGAGTCTCTTGGACTGCAAGGAGATCCAACCAGTCCATCCTAAAGGAAATCAGTCCTGAATATCATTGGAAGGACTAATGCTGAAGCTGAAACTCCAATACTTTGGCCACTTGATGTGAAGAACTGACTCCTTGGAAAAGACCCTGATGCTGGGAAAGAATGAAGGTGGGAGGAGAAGGGGACGACAGAGGATGAGGTGGCTGGATGGCATCACCGACTCAATAGACATGAGTTTGAGTAAACTCCGGGAGTTGGTGATGGACAGTGAGGCCTGGTGTGCTGCAGTCCATGGGGTCGCAAAGAGTTGGACACGACTGAGCCACTGAACTGACTGAACAACAAGAAACCTAGCTCCCCCCACTTACTAGTCATTTCCTTATTTGTACCACTGTGTATAAATTGTTAGGACTTCCCTGGTGGCTCAGAGGGTAAAGCGTCTGTCTACAATGCGGGAGACCTGGGTTTGATCCCTGGGTTGGGAAGATCCCCTGGAGAAGGAAATGGCAATCCATTCCAGGACCTACACTTATTTCTAGGGAAGAAGACTTTGTCAGCATGAATTCAGCTTTAGTCTTGTAGATTCTGCTCATTTCCATTTGTTTAGGTCAGCACCTTTTGCCTTGGTTCCCTTCTGTGGGGCTGTTTCAGGCATTTGTAATGCTGTTAGAATGTTTTTTCACATTATACATTCCTTCCTGAGGTTGCCTGGCCTACTAAATTGTGTTCTTAAAATTTGTATACACTAAGGTTCACTCTTTTTGCTGTAAAAGGCTATGGATTTTGGCAAATTCATAGTGTCATTTATCCATCATTACTATAACATACAGAATAGATTCAGTGCCCAAACTATTCCTGGTGACTCACTTATTCACCTCTTTCTCCTTCCATATCATTGATCTTTTTACCATTTCAGTAGGTTTGCATTTTCTGGAATGTGATACAATTGGAGTCACCGAACGAGGTGCCCCTTCACACTGATTTCTTCCACTTAGCAGTATATATTTAAGATTAACATGTCTTTTCATATTTTTCTAGATTATACCTTTTTAAAGTCACTGAAAAACTCCATTGTATCATATTTTACCTATCCACTCACTTTTGGGGGAATTCCTTGGTGGCTTCCAGTTTTGGGTGATTGTGAATACAGCTGCTGCAAGCATTCATGTGCAGGTTTCTGTGTGGACATAAGTTTTTAGTTCGGTAAATACCTAGGAGAGCGCTCACTGGGTCATATGATAAAATGAGGTTTAATCTTGTAAGAGTTGCCAAAGAGCCTTCCAAAGTAGCTGTGAGTACTAGCAAGAGTGAGAGTTCCTGTTGATTTGCACTCTAGTTCCCAGTTGGAACTGTGTCAGGTTTAGGGATTTAAACAAATATTCATAGGGTTTTATTCATAATTGCCCAAACATAGAAGCACCTGAGATGTCAGTAGAGGAAAAGATCCTACTGGGTACATTCAGGCAAGGGGATGTTATTCAGTGAAACAAAGAAATCAACTGTGTATCTATAAGGAAACTTGCAGGGAACCGTAAATGCTTATTACTACTAAATGAACGGAGCATCTAAAAAGTTACACGCTATATGATTCCAACTACAGAGGACATTCTGAAAAAGACAGAACTATGGAAACAGTAAAAAGATCAGTGGGTTGCCAGGGGTTAAGGTGGAGAGAAGGAAGAACCCGGGTAGGTGTTTCTCATCCCAGGACTCCTGGAGTCTTGGTAGAACTGAGAGCCTGGGAGATCTGGCTTCCTCTGAGAAGAGAAGTCCAATGCCTCAAGTCATGGTTCTGCCATTTTTCAAGCTGCCTGTGATTGCTTCCTGCAAGGTTTTTTGTTTTTGTTTTTTTTCCGCATGATAGCCATTTTAATAGGTATGTAGGTGTAGCTCATTGATGTTTTATTTGTAGTTCCCTAGTGACAAATTATGTTGAGCGTCTTTTCATATATTTATTTGCCATCTTTGGTAATCTGCCACATCTTTTGTCAGTATTTTATTTGGGCTGTTTTCCTAGTGTTGATTTTTAAATGTTTGTGTATTTTGGATATAAGTCCTTTATCAGATATGTATTTTGCAATTATTTTCTCCTAGCCTATAATGCGTCTTTTTGTACTCTTCACAATGTCTTTGCAGAACAGAGTTTTTTGCTTTAATGAAGTTCCAACTTATCCATTTCTTCTTTCATGAGTTGTGCTTTTGGTGTTGTGAATAAAATTCACTACTAAACCCAAGGACACAGTATTTGCTTATGCTTTCTTCTGACTTTTATAGTTTTGAATTTTACATTTTGGTCTGTGATCTATTTTGAGCTTACTGTTGTGAAAAGTGTAAAGTCTATGCCTAGGGTGTTTAATAATTTATTTTTCCACATATGAACATCTCCTTGTTCCATCATCATTTGTTGAAAACAATATCCTTTTTAAATTAACTTGTCTTTTCTCCTTCATCAAAGATTAGATGATTATATTTGTAAGGACCTATTGGTGCACTCTCTGTTCTGTCCATTGTCTATTATTTTTCTAATACCATGCTATCTTGATTACTGTGGCTTTATAGTAACACATGAAATTGGGTAGAGTGAGGGGGGTTATCCTTGTTCTGGATCTAAGGGAAAAAACAGCCAATTTCTTTTCCGTAAGCATGGTGTTTTTAGGTTGGTGCAAAATAATTGTGGTTTTGGACCTTGAATTTTAAATCATTCTAACAAGCTTTATTAATTAGTCAAAATAGAAATCATTACAATCAACACATTTTTGCCAGCAAGAAGTAAGTTTACTTATTCCTGTGGCATAAAAATCTGTGCTTCAGGATTCTATGAACTCTTGGAAAGCATTTTCTGCATCCTGCTGGTTGTGGAAGCATTTTCTCTGCAAAAAGTTGTGAAGATGCTTCAGTAAGGGGTAGTCGGTTGGTGAGAGATCAGGTGAATATGGCAAATGAGGCAAAACTTCATAGCCCTGTTCATTCTTGTGTGACATGCGAGCAGGCATTGTCGTGGGGAAGAACTGGGCCTTTTCTGTTACCACTGCTGGCTGCAGTGTTGCAGTTTTCTTTGGTGCATCTGATCGATTTCCTGAGCATACTTCTCAGATGTAGTCGTTTCACTGGGATTCAGAAAGCTATAGTGGATCAGACTGGCAGCAGACCACCAAACAGTGACCAGGACCCTTTTTTTTTTGGTGTAAGTGTGCCTTTGGGAAATGCTCTGGAGCTTCTTCTTGTTTCAGCTACTAAGCTGGTTGTCGTCAGTTGTCATTTAAAATCCACTTTTTGGCGCACATCAATCCAATTGAGAAATGATTCGTTGTTGTTGCATAAAAGAAGATAACACCTTAAAATGATGGTTTTTTTGAATTTGCAGTCAGCTCATGAGGCACCCACTTATCAAGTTTTTTCACCCTTCCAATTTGTTTCAAATGCCAAGTGACCAACCATGGAATGGTTGATGTTGAGTTTTACAGCAACTTCTTATGTAGCTGTAACAGGATCAGTTTCAATGGTGGCTCTCAGTTGGTCGTTGTCAACTTCCAAAGGCCAGCCGTTGTAACCCTCATCTTCATGGCTCTCGTCTCCTTTGCAAAATTTCTTGAACCACTGCTGCACTGTATGCTCATCAGCAGTTCCTGAGCAGTGCTTTCCACTGCTTTTTGACTCAACTAAGGAAATTGCTGGAATTTGCTTTTTGTCTAATATTATTTCCCTAGTCTAAATGAAATATAATTAATTAGACTAAATAAATATAAATTAAATATAAATAAATATAAAATACACAGCAAGTAACAAATAATTTGCAAAAAGCATAAAGCGAGAAATGCACATTAAAGTGATATATAACATAACCACATTTATTCAGAATTGCAGTATATTGCAGAATCAAATGGCAAATTTCAACAATGCAAAAACTGCGATTACATTACCACCAGCCTAATAGTTGTAGGTCTTTTGTAGATGTTCTTTATCAATTTGAGAATGTTCTCTTTAAGTTCTTAGTTTGCTGTTTGTCAAAGATTTTGCAAATATTAACCCTAATCTATAATTTGTATTTGTATTTTGTTCTCTTTTGTTGTCATATACACATCTTACACTTGTTTCCCAAGATTATTATAAACAGTGAAAGTCAAAGTCACTCAGTCATGTCTGACTCTTCTGCGACCCCATGGACTGTAGCCCCCCAGGCTCCTCTGTCCACGGGATTTTCCAGGCAAGAATACTGGAGTAGGTTGCTATTGCCTCCTTCAGGGGATCTTCCCAATGCAGAGATCAAAGCCAGGTCCCCTGCACTGCAGGTGGATTCTTTACTGTCTGAGCCGCCAAGGAAATCTAGCTCTCAGATAAACTTCGAGCTCCTTTGGATCATTTTCTTTCTTCCTTTATGTCTCTCTCCAGTGCCTAAGACTTCTTAGTGGTCAAGCATGTGGACGTAGGGGTCAGATTTTACTGGGTTTATTTCCTAGATTTCCCTGTACTAGTTGTCTGACCTTGGGAAAAATTATTTTACCTCTCTGAGCCTTAATTTTCTTCACTGAAAAAGTTGGTATATTACACCTTTCTCAAAGCATTTTTGTAGCATAAGTACTCAATAAGTGGCTGCTTTTATGGAGAAAGTAAATGTATTAAGATATCCAGTCATATGACATTTCTAGGCAATGAAAGTGACCAGATTAGAGTTGCATTTATGCAACTGTTTTCTTCTATGAACGGAGAAATATCTTGGTCAAATTCTAGATCCATCCATGCTATGTATCACTATTATAAGTAAGTAATCTTCTTCTAATTACTAGCCTTGAACTGGGTAATAGAAATGTAGTAAATTTTTGTTGTGGGGAAACTTGATGGGGACAGTCTTTCATGGATGTGTATAAAATGTGGTGGCTATAACCTGGAAAATTGACTGTTTAAATGCTTTATAGAAATTATAAATCAATGCAAAGAACATTATTAACAAGTTGCTAATACACAAAAGAGACTCCTTGGTAGATTATTACTTCATTATGGCCACTCAGATGGGATTTGTGGAACCTGTGCACACAGTTGGGAGCAGGGATGAAGTTGGTGACAGCTGTATTTCTTTATCACAGTGCTGATTTTGTATTTCTCAGATTGACATCACTAATTAGGAACAACTTGACTAGAAATAGCTAAGGTTCTCCTGGGAAAAGGCTTTAATTAGGAATGTGCTCTTGGAATTTCTGGATTTGGAGAAGTATGATTGTTGAAAGCACACCAAGTGTTTGGAAAGTAATACTTGCCAACCATGTAAAACTAGCATGAATCCTGGGCTAGAAATTAAGCCATTTGGGTGCTAGGAGCCCATTATTTGCCTCGCTTTAAATTACTTAACCTTTCTTGATTTCTCCAGTTATAAAATAGTAATCATACTTTCCATTATTTAGCTCACAGAGTGTTATAAGAACAGAACAGAAATAAGATTCTTCATTTGTTTTCCATTTCTTATAGGCTGTAATCCAAATTCCTTAGCAATATCATAGTGGCTGAAAACACAGGTTTTGGAGTCAGACAGATATCGTGAGCCCAGATTCTGGCTGCCACACACAGTCATGTTCTTGGACACTTTACTTGACCTTTCTAAGCATCAGCTTCCTCATCTATAAAATAGAGATAGTAATTATTTTTCCCCTTAAAAGAGTTGGTGTGAGAATGAAATTGGGTATTGTGTGTGTAATGCAAGCACAGTGTTTGGTACATTTTATGTATTCAGTAAATGGTGGCTGCTGGTTTTCACATCACTGTGTCATATGAAGTTTTGCTGGCTGGTCTTTTGAACCTCATCTTCCATCACTGACTCCCTAAGTTTACCCCATGTTTATGCTGAGCCCATTTTTCTATTACAGCACACCCAACTTATCTCCTGACTTTTATCTATCATTAGACAGTATCTCTTAGATGTCAGAAATGTTAACCTTGTCATAGTTGAATACTCATTAGTTAACGTAAGATGGTAGCCAGTTTACTTAAGACAATTGTGCAGAATTAAGCTAGTACAGGGATAATCATAAATATATAAGAACTGGTCAGATAAGTATATATTCAGTGCCTTAACAATAAAGTGAATAAAAATCCCTGTGTATATGAGACATCTTAAACCAGTGGTCAATGGGCCAAACTCGGTATATGGAGTTGTTTTGTTTGGTCTCTTGTGATGTTAAAATAAATCAGAGGAATTGACAACAAGAGTTTGAATTTCAGGCTTCTCTTGAAAGGATTGGAGATGTAGAAATTGAACCTCTGTTGCTGCGTAGGAATGGTTAGGGTTCTCCTGTTAGATTCACTCTTCACTCAGGTGATAAGCAGTATAGATACTTCGTGATAGACACTCTTTGTTTGACTATTAGTAGAGAGTTCATATTCTCCTCCAGAAAAGAGACTTTGATTAATGCAAAATAGGGAAGAATACTGCTCCTTTTTCATTCCCAGATAGGTAGGGCATAACTGATCTACTTGAAGAAGCAACAGCAGCCACCCCACACTACATCCCAGTTTCAGTTCAGTCACTCAGTTGTGTCTGACTTTTTGTGACCCCATGGACTGCAGCACACCAGGCTTACCCTGTTCATTACCAACTCCCGGAGTTTACTCAAACTCATGTCCATTGAGTCGGTGATGCCACCCAACCATCTCATCCTCTGTCGTCCCCTTCTCCTCCCGCCTTCAATCTTTCCCAGCATCAGGGTCTTTTCAAATGAGTCAGTTCTTCGCATCAGGTGGCCAAGTATTGGAGTTTCAGCTTCAGCATCAATCCTTCCAGTGAATATTCAGGACTGATTTCCTTTGGGTTGGACATCCCAGTTTACCTAACTAAATATTCTTTAAAATGTTTGATCTTGGTAAAGCCCATATTTTTATATGTGTATAATTTTGCTGCTGAAAATCCATTGAAATTGCTGTTGTTGTTTCTTCTGAGAAGTCCTACAGTGTGTAAGGATGAGTTTGAGTAATTTATAGAGATGGCTTGTTTTTGATGAGCCCAGTTCTTCTGCAGCTCTATGACAGTGGCAGGTAGTGACAGGCTCCGGGGTCCCATGCACTCCTATGAGGAGGCTGTGTAGAAGCATTTGACCTGGGCATTAGGCCAGTTTACAAATTTTGATCACTTGAGTAATTAAATATCGTCTCTAATGGCTATAAGTACATCCCATAAATTCCCATGGTTGGTAGAATACCCACAAAGAACAAAGGGAACTGATTTAGCAATAATATAGTTAATTTAATGTAGGCACCCCAGTTGAATATATCATATTCTGTTTTGAAACTTGAATTGTGCACTTTTTTTTTACACTGACTAAATTGAGCATAAAATTATCAGATCACTTTACTCCATATTTTACAGATACAGCCTAAAGGCCCAGATTAAACAAAGAGATAGTATTTTTCTCTGAGCAGAGTGTGGGAATTTGAGGTTCTTATCAGACTTTGAAACCTGTGAATGTTAAATGATCCTCAGTTGGCACTTCCTGCTTTTACTTGTCATTGAATTTATTTTCTTCCTCTGAAGCCCAAAGCAAACTTTCAACTGTATATCCTTCTGTGCAGTGGTGTGGGAAGAGATGAGGTAGAGTTGCAGCTGGGAAAATATTTAAAAATTTAATCAAGAAAATTTTGTATTATTCAGCTCAAGTACAGGAACAAACATGACTTGTGTAAGATCTGGCAACCTCTCATTCCTCTTTCAGAATGAAGCACATCCAGAACACCTTCATGAGGCACGTACTAATTGGCTCTTGCTGCTTGCTGGTTATTGTGTTATTACCTAATCTTATCCATTCAGATGTCCAAAAGGAGGCCCATTTACAAGAGACAGTATGATTCAGTGGATTAGCACAAACCCTGAAGCTTAATACTCTGGTGCTGCTGACTTACTTGCCAGACTCTTAGGAATATGGGTCAACATTACAATATCTGAGTTTCCATAAGGAGCATAATGGTTTTCTTTCCCCACCTCCCGCATAAAGATATTATAATGACTTCAAGGTAAATTGCTGTAAAAGAAAATAATGCAATTCGATGAATGTGATAAGAAATAATTATGTGAATATAGACTATATGTATGTTAAGTTAAGTTAAGTTGCTCAGTCGTGTCTGACTCATTGCAAACCCATGGACTGTAGCCCACCAGGCTCCTCCATCCATGGGATTCTCCAGGCAAGAATCCTGGAGTGGGCTGCCATTTCCTTCTCCAGGGGATCTTCCCGACCCAGGGATCGAACCCAGGTCTTCCGCATTAGAGGCAGACGTATGTTAGGGGATGTGATAACAGAGTAACTTAATTTTCATCCCCACATGACTCAACCACGTGCATGATCTTTCTTATATAAGCAGTAGTTCTACACAAACACTCTTTACTTCTTGTCTGATTTGTGAAATGGGCTTGATAGGTTAACTTAAATTCCACTGAGATGGTGATAGTGTCCCTCAGGTATGCACTTTTGATATCTGGTTAAAATCTCCTTCTATGAGAAGTCTTCTCCAAGTAATCTCCTCAATCTTATCTCTTTACCTAGTTGGATTTGCTCTCTTATAGGTAATACCACTTTTCTTACAGAAGTTGTGACACAGAATTCCATCTTTCAGTTTCACTGGGGTCTGTTCCTAAAGAGAGTGTCTTGAGGGTGGGACCCAACTTCTCCACCTTTGTATCCCCTAGGACAGGTAGAGAGTCTGGTCTCTAGCTGTCTGCTCAACGTATGATTATTGAACGGATGAATCTATCCATTAACAGTAGTGCTACAATAACCATTTAATCTAACAAGGTTAAGTTACTGCAGCTCAGTAGACCTCAGACTTTTCTCTCTGTGAAATAAAGATTTGGACTAGCTAGTAAAAAGAAGTTTCCTACAGCTCCAAAATTTGACTCTGTGATTTTATATATTGTATTACATGGTAAATATGCATAACCTAGAGTGTTTCTGAGGCCCTGGTATGAATAATGCAGGAAAACAGAAAGATTTTGAGTTTGATTTATTGAAGTATTATTGTTTAATTTTAATTAATTAGTTATTTATGCTCGTTTGTATTTCCAAAAGCATTACAAAATAATTAGGTGACCAAATGTTTGGGGGACTCTTTGTTTATATACATTTACTTAATGGATTAGCCATTAAAAATTATAGTAAAAAATTAACAATGACTTAAATAATATACTTAAAGACAGTTAAATAGTGAAAATAAATTAAAATTATAAGATATAATTTAATATCTTAATGGCCAGCAAACATCAACCATGACTGTTAGCATATGACTATTTAAAAATTGAATCAAGAAAATTTTGTATTATTCAGCTCAAGTACTTTTTCTAAGTGAAAATTTGTCCTGTCTACTGCCTCTTGAGAAATCTGTATGCAGGCCAGAAAGCAACAGTTAGAACTGGACATGGAACAACAGACTGGTTCCAAATAGGAAAAGGAGTACGTCAAGGCTGTATATTGTCACCCTGCTTATTTAACTTCTATGTAGAGTGCATCATGAGAAACACTGGACTGGAAGAAACACAAGCTGGAATCAAGATTGCCAGGAGAAATATCAATAACCTCAGATATGTAGATGACACCACCCTTATGGCAGAAAGTGAAGAGGAACTAAAGAGCCTCTTGATGAAAGTAAAAGAGGAGAGTGAAAAAGTTGCTTTAAAGCTCAACATTCAGAAAACAAAGATCATGGCATCCGGTCCCATCACTCCATGGGAAATAGATGGGGAAAGAGTGGAAACAGTGTCAGACTTTATTTTTGGGGGCTCCAAAATCACTGCAGATGGTGATTGCAGCCATGAAATTAAAAGACGCTTACTCCTTGGAAGAAAAGTTATGACCAACCTAGATAGCATATTGAAAAGCAGAGACATTACTTTGCCCACTAAGGTCCGTCTAGTCAAGGCTATGGTTTTTCCTGTGGTCATGTATGGATGTGAGAGTTGGACTGTGAAGAAGGCTGAGTGCCGAAGAATTGATGCTTTTGAACTGTGGTGTTGGAGAAGACTCTTGAGAGTCCCTTGGACTGCAAGGAGATCCAACCAGTCCATTCTGAAGGAGATCAGCCCTGGGATTTCTTTGGAAGGAATGATGCTAAAGCTGAAGCTCCAATACTTTGCCACCTCATGCAAAGAGTTGACTCATTGGAGAAGACTCTGATGCTGGGAAGGATTGGGGGCAGGAGGAGAAGGGGACGACAGAGAATGAGATGGCTGGATGGCATCACTGACTTGATGGACATGAGTCTGAGTGAACTCTGGGAGTTGGTGATGGACAGGGAGGCCTGGCGTGCTGCGATTCATGGGGTTGCAAAGAGTTGGACATGACTGAGCGACTGAACTGAACTGAGTGGATATCTTAATGTTTGAAAGTTTTTTCATCAAGAGTTTAGGTATATTAAACATTCCCCATAGAGGGAGGCTTCTGTATATATGGAGTTGACTTTGATTTAAATCCAGGTGACATGACTACTGATTACCTTTTCTTATAGATATGAGGGACTAGCCAGGAAGGAGTGTGAGACCTTTCCTTTCTTTAGGTCCTTTTAAGTTGCTAAAAGTTTTGTTTCTCCTCTGTCCAGGCCTGACTTGCCTGGGGCAACTCAAAGCTGCAGGGCCTGTTTAGCTGCTGCTATTTCCCTGTGCTGACCAAGGTTTATATTCTGGTTGCTTCTGTTGAGAAAGCAGCTTTGAAAAAGTCAGTGATGCCTATTCCAGGAGGGATTTTTAGCTGAAATTCTTGCTTACTACTCATTCTTCTTCATTTTGGTCTCTTTTTCTTTCTTTGTCATGACTCTCCATTTTTTCACTCATAAACATATACTGGACCCTTTCTATACCAAACACCTTGCTGGGTCATGAGAACAGAGAGCTAAAGATATGCAGATACACTTCCCAGCATCTAAGAGCTTATTTCACAGTATAGGTTTTTTTTGGGTGCAAGTTCTTTGTAAGATTGGTCCTTTGTTATTTATAACCACTGGGCATGTACTTAAACTTTGAATGCTTAGCTTTTGATTCTTCACTTTAAATAATTGATTCCTAAATTCTGTTAAGTATCTGTGAAAGTCAATCAGCCAAAACTGTCTTTAGCCATCAGTTAAAAAAAGATATGGCCACCTAATATTAGTTTTCTTTCATTTGCACATGTCTCTTTTTCAATGAGAATTTCAAAACCAGGATAACGCTTTTTTTTGTATATATATATATAGCTTTAAGTTTTCTGATAACTAGGTTCTAATCTTGCTGCTGCTGCTGCTGCTAAGTCGCTTCAGTCGTGTCCAACTCTGTGTGACCCCATAGACGGCAGCCCACCAGGCTCCTCTGTCCCTGGGATTCTCCAGGCAAGAATACTGGGTTTGGGTTGCCATTTCCTTCTCCAGTGCATGCATGCATGCTAAGTCGCTTCAGTCGTGTCCGACTCTGTGCGGCCCCATGGACGGCAGCCCACCAGGTTCCTCTGTACAAGGGATTCTCCAGGCAAGAATACTGGAGTGGGTTGCCATTTCCTTCTCCAAGGTTCTAATCTTATTGGTTACTAAATTTGAGGGTGGATGTTGAAAGAAAATTTTTACATAAGTTACAAAATCTGAATCCTCCATTACACTTTATTGAAAGCCTCTATTGAAGCTATAAACTTTCTGCTTCCAGTTTTTTTGTTCTTTCTCCTAACAGTTATGGATAGAGGAGACAAAATGCTTAGATTTCTGTTTGAAATTTGTGAGGTAGTTAGTAGAGAGATTATTACAAGCTTCCAAATTTGAGGCTGGAGAAGCTACTTAAGGTTATTATTGTAGCTAAGCTGAAAAAGAGGGAAATATTAGGAAAAAGCCATTATAAGAAACCATAGGAGTCAGTTTCTTTGAGCCAAAGAATGCTTTAATTCTTTATTGCTTCATAACTCTCTTCTTCCCCAAAACTTGGTGGCTTAAAACAATGGCCATTAATCTCCTAATTCTGTGGACAGGGTTCAGTTGCGTGGTTCTTCTGCTTCATATGAAGTCATCTGGGGCTGCAGCTACTTTGGATCTCAACTGGATCAGAGCACCCAAGATGGCATACTTAGGTAATAGAGATGCTGTCCATCAGCTGGTTGCTCAGCTAGGACTGTCAGCTCAGGGTCTTGATTTTCCTCAAGACTTCCTGAGTGTATCCTTATGACTGTTTAGGCTTCCGTGTAGCATGATGGTTTGATTTCAAGAGGCAGAAAGCGGAGGCTGCTAGTCCGCTTAAAGGCTAGCCCTGAAGTGACACAGCTTCCCTTCCGCTATATGCTACAGGGCAAAGCAATCACAGGCCCAACTTATATTCAAAGGGGTGAAGAAATAGACTTCACTTCTCATGGTGAGGGCAGGGAAATGATAAAGATATAGCAGTTAACTTTAATCAACTATAGTAAATCTATGTGTAACTAAACAATATAAGAGCTAGTGTTTGAAAAAAAGAGAGGAGTATAAAAAAGACTAGGTATCTCCTGAATGCATGTGACAAAAATGGGGAAATTAGCTGCTCATGATCACATTCGGTTGAATTTTAAAAAGTTTACTTTTAGATCATTCATTCTCAAACTTGAGTGTTCAGAATTTCTAGAAGGGCATGTGAAAACACATACTGCTGGACTCCACCCCTGGAGTTTCTGATTAAGCAGCCTGGGGTGGAGCCTGGGAATTTGCATTTTTAACTAACCATCAAATGAATGCTGATGCTATTGGTCTTAGGAACCACAGTTTGAGAACCACTACCTTAGACACCTGGAGGGCCAGAAAAAGAAAATAAAAAAGGAGAAAAGAAGGAAATATATTCTTTTCCTCTAGCAGTATCTTTAAAAGCCAGGAGTAAGTTGCAGGCCACCATGAACACATTAACATGGGGCCTTTATGTTTGTCTTGGTCATTGATCCTAGGGTTGCACCATCAACCCTTGAAATCTCATTAGCTTAACACAGCAAAGGTGTATTCTTACTCATGTTAAGTCTAGTGTGAGTCAGTAGCTTTCCTCTGTATGTCCCTCCAGCACCTGGGACAGGCAGCCCTCAGTACTGCTCAGGAGGGGACGAGGAAAGAGAGGTGAACAAGGCACATCGGCTCTGAAATGCCTCAGCCTGGAAGTGACACAAGTTACGTTCTCCCAGAGGGGATTGGCCAGAGCTAGTCACATGACCTCCACCTAAATGCAAAAGAAGCTGAGAGATGTTGGGAGCACATGGGTAATTAGCAAACCCTGACCATCTCTGCTAAAGCACGAAACTAACTTTAATGTCCCGTATCCTGTGATTAGGCAGGTCTGGAATTGGAAAGACTCCCACGGGCCTTCAGAACCATATTAAACCTCTGCTTACAATCATTTAAAAATTATTATCAGGACTTTAAGATACTTGTTCTCATCTATGGGTAATTTCTGGTTTTATTCCTAATTTTCTGTGTGGAAATAAACAGGAAGCCTAATGACATCCTTATCTTAAAAGAAAAATCTGTTGTAACAACTCCAGTATTACCAGTAACTTGGTAAGCCTTTGTTCTAGGCCATTTTAGTTGCTCTGTTAAAGCGTAGTGAATGCTATCTCTTTTTCTTCACTGATTTCCCCAAGCACATGATTCTTGAGGTAATTATCAGGTGATTACTTTATGCTGCTGAAGCCTGGACAGCTTGTGCTGATTGGCAACAGGGCATTAGCAGGGCTTTAAAACCATCTTGTGGGCATTTTTGAAAACAAAGAAATGGAATCTATTTTTGTCCTATCTATACAAATCCCACTGTTAGCCAAGTATAAGATAATTCAGTACAGAGTGTTGTCAGTGAGAAACAAAACACAGATTTGGTTTAGTTTCTTTATCAGCTTCCCTTTTACTGTCGTTGCCTACCTTTTCTTTTTTTTTTACAGTGCCTCCACAAAAAGTGATATTGGTGATCAGAACTCCAAGCCACACCAAGATTATTTGGTCACGGGAAAGCAGTTCCTATTTTCCTCTGCTGGTAGGAAGATTTTAATTGGCAGATAAGCTTGTTTAGTAATGTGCTACACAACCAGTCTCAGTAGCTTTGAGGCAAATTTCCATTTCAGTTTTGTCTCTTAAATTCTATGGGCTTAATTAACACTTCTGGTATGTTCAGACAGTATGATGATGAGATGATTTCTGTAGGAACATGCTTGACTGGTAGTCACCTGTCTTTGTTTGGTAAACTAAAATAAGGTATGTCACAATTGTTAGAAAGCATCTGAGTTATGTCCTTTGATACTTTAGTTATATGGTCTCTATATATAGTTTATACTTAGAATCTTTATAGAATTTCCCCCCCACAATTATTTAGTAGCTACCAGATGAACAGCCTCTTTAAATTAATAAGTGACAGATCAGCATAACTCTTCTCACTGAAAAGATGAAGAAACTGAGACAGTTTCATGACTAGCCCAGAGTATCCTGGTGAGTCAGGGGCAGATTTAGTATTAAACTTTAATTCATGTGCTCAGGGTGAAGCATGTTGTATAACTCTGATGTTGAATATCTGGAGGCAAGGACACTCTCATTTTAATGTTTACTAGAACAATAAGATGATATGTAGTTAAAAAAATTGGAGACTATTTAAATCAAATTATGTGATTCATCTCAGAAGCGTGGCTATATTTGTCTTCCCCAATGGGCAGAGAAAGACTTGAGCACAGACAGAAGACTGCCTACTGTGGTGGAAAGAGTGAGGCACTACAGCTGGAAGAAGCATATTCCAGTGAGAGCTGTGTGACCTTGGCCATGTCACTTGACTTCCCAAGAACCTCAGTGTCTTCGCTTGTAAAATGTGAGGCATCAGGGTAGATGTTCCCTAAAGTCTAAATTTCTATTGCAGATATTCAAAGCTGTTATGTTTGTGTTAGAAAGTATCCTCCTTAGGTGAATCTTAATCCAATCAAAAATCCCTTTCTTTTTAAGATTTATTTTTAAGTGCAATTGCTATGAGAGAGAGTTTCCTTACCTCTGGCTTGGCATCTGGAATCTTCTTTCTGTCATCAACTCTGCTGAAGAGCACAGAAGGGGAATTGGGGAGTGAAGCTTGGCTCTACGGAGGCTGAGTGTACAGAGCAAGCACAGACTTGTAAGGCCAGGCTCTCTTCACAGCCCTGCTTTCCATTTTTCCCAGAGTTGGAGGCTAACCTCTAAACCACCTCCTGCTACCCATGGTAACTAACTGATGGACAGAAGGAATCTTGGCATGGGGAGAGTGTTTGCCAGGTTATTTTGGTAGTAGCTCTGGTATTCACCCTCACCACCATATGCTTGGTTGGTTTGCCATGGAAAGAGCCTCGGGGAATTTGCTTTTTCACCTTTTTCCTCTTCTTCCATCCTTGTGCCAAGTGAGAAGAAGAATATGGTGTCAACCTCATTGCAATACAGTGGTACCTCCCTACTTCTCCATCTGCCCCTGTGGAAGGGAGCTTGGTGACCCTCATCAAGGGCAGAACATGGGGGTTGGAGTCCCTTTGAAGACCTCTGCAGAGGTCCAGGCTTATTTCTGAATATCAATTCACCCAGAGGCCAGTTTCACATCCTGCAAAAAAGCTTCTGAGAGGATGTGTCAGCAGAACTGCCATTGCATGTCTAGACAAAGAATTGATATTAGCATCATCAGCCAGCATCCAATCTGTTAACTCTTGTGTAAGCATTTGCTGTTTGTGCCCCAGGCATTTTTTTTTGGCTTAAAATGAAAACCGTGGTTCTAATATTTAGACTTAGGTCTTTCCAGAGGTTCTTTCAAGGGAAGGAATCACAAAGTACCTTACTTCAAGATCAGATATTTTATTGAGTAATATAGAAATCCCCTCTTTGTTTTTTTTTCCTTCTTCAGTAAAATGGTGCCTGTGCCATCACTATCTTCATTGTATTATATGTCCATTATCTTAAAAAAAATTTTGTTAAACAACCTCTGGAAACCGATGCGGGACATTCTGCTAGGCTCTGCTCACACAGTGGTGACTAGAGCAGCTAGTGTCCCTGCCCCTCTGGAGGCTGTAGCTAAATGCAGACACTGAACGCAAACAGGAGTAACAGGGCGTTTCTGTCTCAGTTTCGACTGAGGCACCAAAGAACAAAGCAATAGGTGTCGAGTTCCTTGGCTTTCTCATTTGAGGTTGCAGACTACCTCTGCAGGATTTGCAGAAAGGGTACCTCAGAACTGGTTCTGCCAGCCTGACCCATTACCCACCTCCAGGGCACTGATGAGAAGGCTTAGTGTTCTTGGAGGTTCCAGTGCTGGTAGGGAGAGTGCCTTTGAGGAGAGCTGTCACTGTGCACCGTGGGGGTTTTCCTCACCTCGGGGAGGGGCGGTGTGTCCCCTCATTCAGACCTCTTTGGAAGAAAGAGTCTAGGGATCACTGAGAGAGAGAACTGTCCTGTGTTCCCTGGAGTTTGGGAACTTGGTATCTAACATCTGTGGCATCTCAAGGCAGAGGCCAAAGTGGAGGCAGGTGGGACCTGGCGATGTGGCTCACAGCAGAGAAGAGGTGGCTGCGTTGGGAATGCCAGCACTTTGGCAGTTGACTGGACAAGAACAGATTCTGAAGGAGGAATAGATTGAGTCACCTTGAAAGTAACTTGACAAGGAGGACCACAGGGAGGGGCTAGGTGACTTTAGAAAAAAAAAAAAAAAGATAGGTCTCTAGACTGGGGCTTCCCTCATAGCTTGGTCAGTAAAGAATCTGCCTGCAATGCAGGAGACCTGGGTTTGATTCCTGGGTTGGAAAGATTGCCTGGAGAAGGAAATGGCAATCCACTCTAGTATTCTTGTCTGGAAAATCCCATGGATAGAGGAGCCTGGTGGGCTACGGTCCATGGGGTCACAAGAGTTAGACATGACTTAGTGACTAAACTAACCAACTAGACTGGGGCAGCTGAGTGGGAATGAAGGGGAAATTTCTAATGGACCAACTGCAAAGGGCTTTGCCCAGCAAAGCTGCTGCAAATGAGACATTCGGCCTGATGGGAGTGGCTGAAACCCCACGAAGAATGGGCTTGAGAAGCTTGGTTGCCCGCCAAGTTCAGAGGCACCAACCCCAGGTTACAGCCATACCTGACAAGTGTGATCTATTTCCCCTATTCCAATCTACCCCCTGCCCCAACCTGAAGGACCTGAATCCACACAGCGAGGTGAGAGGAGGGAGTGTGAGGAGAAGTTTGCCCCACTGAACAATCCTCCAAGCCTGAAGCAGTCTGAGCTGGCAGAGGGGAGAAACAGCAGGTTAACTTAGGTTTGGGGTTTTGCCATTAAAATGACTCCGGAAAAGGGACTGCTTGTTTACGATCAGAAACTGACTAGAATGGCTACGGGACCGGTGGGAAATGTCCGTCTAAACCACAGGGAAGGACACGTGGAGGGACCACACGTGAAGTTGCAGAAGGAGGAGAGGGTAAATGGCTTTCAGCTCGCACCACACTGATCCTGGTTCCTTTAACAACTGGGTAATGCTGTAAGTGAATAAAATATAGAGTTACAAAAATCTGTTCTTAAAAGATACTGGGGAGGGGGATAGGGAGGTGGTCTGGAGCCCATTTGGAGAGCTCGACACGGGTGACCTCTCAGGAAACGGTAGTGAATGAGCAGGCTGTGCTGTGTTTGGTGTAAGCCGGGGGAAGGAGGTGCCTGTAGGGTCCAGACTGAGGAACAACGTTGGTTAACGTTCACGTGGAGTCATATGATCGGCATCCAGCAAACGTTCGAGTGGCGTCAACCAAGGCTCTGTTCATTCTTTGCACAGGGCACTGAGCTGAATGCTGTGACTACAAACAGGATAAATAGCTCCTTCTCAGAGGTTTAAAGCTTAACTGCTCAACACTGAAAACAAAACGAAAAACGAATTACGATAAAAGGTTGAGATCTAAAGGCTCTGAAGAGCAGAGAAGCTCTTGCCCTCTGCCCTACAGCTCCTGACGGCCCCAGATAAGGTTCTCCCCTTTTCAGAGAACTGCCATCGTAAACAGCATCTCCTAGAGCACTGGTGACCTTTTATGGCATGTAGGGGCACAGGGTAAAGAGACACAGAGCTCCCTGGCAGTCCCAGGAGGGAGGGAAAACCTCTGAACATGTTCTCGGGCTCTGTTTATGTTTGAGATTCTGAAAAGACTACTTGTTGTAAGCGTGCCATCCAAAATAACAGAGGTGAGATGTCAGCATCTCTGTCGATTGGGTCAGATACAACTTCTCTCATTGACACAATGCTTGGAAAAGTGGCCCGCCTTCTCTGGCATAAGTTTGTTCACTTAGGGAATAAAAAAAGCAGAAAGCTGAACTGGTGGCCTGGCCAAGGCCTGGGGAGAGTTTCTGTCGGCACATGGACTCATCCACTTAAAGCTCAGATCCCGGGCAGACCTCAGACAGCGCGGGTGTAGAGGGCACTTTCCCAGCCTTGCTGGGGTTCCAGTTGGCCCTTAGTCTCCACCTGGAGACAGAGCATCTCAGGGCAAGGAGCAGAGCACCAAGGCCTGTGGAGGCTGGGGAGACAAGGACGGACAGCCATGGCTTCCAAGGAACGTCCTGGTTGGGAGATAGAATGGCCATTCTCAAGACATCTGGTGGACACAGGTGCAGAGCCAACTCAAGGAGGTGAAAAAAGAGGTGAAATGTGCTTCCTGTGAATACAAGAAAAGACAGTGCAATCTCAATGACCAGAGCCTTCCATGTCATTAGTTTTGTCTGTTCACTTTCCTAATAACACGTTCTCAACAGAGAAACCAGCAAGTGCATTCAGAGTGCAAAATCAGTTATGTTCATTTTACAAGAATATTTTGTAAATAGAGAAAACACTTCTGGAGTTTGGAGGCAAGAGTTTGTGCTGTGTCTGTCCTCTTTTCCCCGTGGTAGGGAGAAGGAATCTGTCCCATGAGAACCTGTGCTTAGAGAGGAGTCAGTCTCCAAACAGGCAGCCTGGTTCTCAGAAAGTTCCCAACAGATATATTTAAAAATCAAAGTTGATGGATTTAGGGATCTAAAATTTCAATTAAAATTCTTTTTGAATTAGAGTGCTTCATGACTAGTCTGTCTTGTCAGTACTATACGAGAATATCAGACCCTAAGATGTGTTGATACTCTTTAATTTACAACACAATGTATTTCAAACACCAGTTTTCAAGTAGATATTGCGGTCCTTGGGTGTACTTTTCTCTTGGCAACCCACAATAGGAGAAAGCGCATGAGCATTTGAGTCAAGCAATCATGCGATTCAACATCAGCTTTCCAACCCGTAGGTCTGGAGTCTGGGACCCTGCTCTAGCTTCCCTCTTTGCAAGGTCCTCTCTGACCCTGTGACAGTTGCAGTCCTTCTCACAGAGAGAGAAGTCCAAAGGGCTGAGTACACCTGCCTACTGGAACCCTCTGTCGGTGTGCTTTCAGGACTTGAATTCCCTGGGCAGGCAACTGGGAACACACTTTCAAGGACTGTAGGGGCCCAGGACAGGCTGGCTGGGCTATCCACCCTTTGGAGGATGGGGCCTGACCAGGGCGGGTGTGGGGTGAGGAAGAGGAGGATGGGACAGTGGGCTGCGGACTTCCACGTGTCCTCTGTATTGAGTCCTGAAAGTGTCAGGGGTGGGGCCTTCGCATCTGAGTCTGGGTCATATTGCTTGCAAGCAACTTGACCTTCCTGAAGCTCATTTTTCTCCTTTGAAAATGTGCATAAGAATTCTTATCTTACAGATATTAGGGATCCAGTCAGATTATTATATAAACATAATTGTATGGAACATTGTAAACGATAAATTCTTATCACTGCTACCAATCATGGCGAGAGTTTCAGGCTGAACTCAAAATGTCTGCTAAATCACACTATTACAACTGATACGCACTGCTGATTGTATTATTAGCACCAACAGTATTTCAGGTACATATGGTCTCTTATCTAAAGCCTTTGGGGCCAGATATTTTCAGAATTCATAAATTTTTGGATTTTAGAACTATGTATGTAAATCATATATTGCATCATGCTTAGAGTATTTGAGGCAGGCCCATGTTATCAAATACATTAGTATTTTTATAGTGAAACCTATTGAGTGAATATGTGTGGTAAATAAAGACTACACATGGCCTCCTGTCAATTCAGGCTGGTTGTTTTAAAAATAACTTTTAAAAATTTAGAACAGTTTCATACTTATAGAAAGATTGTAAAGATGATACAGAGAGTTCCCATATTCTGGTGTCCAGTTTTCCATATGGTTAGCATCTTACTTTCCTGTGTTATATTTGTCACAGCTAACGAACCAGTACTGATATATTATTATGAGATAAAGTCCATACTTTATTCAAATGTCCTTTACTTTTATTTAATTTCCTTTTCTCTTCCTGGATTCCATCCAAGACACTCCATTACATTTCTAGTTGTTATGATTCCATAAACTCCTATTGGCTATGACAGTTTCTTAAACTCTTCTTGTTTTTCATTACCTTGGCAGTTTGAGGAGTACTGATCAGATATTTTCTAGAATGTCCTTCAACTGAGATTTGTCTGACAGTTTTCTCATGATTAGACTGGGGCTATGGGTTTTGGGCAGGATCACCACAAAAATGCCACTCTCATCACATTTGCAGGGTACATACTATCAGCATGAATTATCACTGTTGATGTTGATTAAGTCACAACCTTATCACCTGGTTGTAGCAGTGTTTTGTCAAGTTTTCCCACTGAAAAGTTGCTCTCCTGTTTTTTCTTGCCTTTTCATTCTGTACTTGTTGGAAGTCGCTCTATATGACCCATACTTCAGGGAATAAAGGCCCTCCTCCTAGAGCGGGGAGTATCTATAAATTGTTCGGAATTCGTCTGCATGGGAGATTTGTCTCCTCTTTCCATAAATCAGATTTTGCTGCCAAATGGGTTAAGAAATCTTTTTTTTCTTTCTTTCTTTAAAATCTTTGGTATTGTGGATAAAGGATTATGGACCAGAACCAGCATTGTACCTAAATTTAAAAAGTCTCACAACATGCTTGCTCACTGTACCCCCTGGTGACAGAAGAGACTGATTTGTGGTTCGTTATAGGAAAAAAGAATGAAGGGGACTAGTAGGAAAGGATTGGTGGCCTGTTTCCAAGAGCCTTGGATGGCCCCCTCCCATCATACCTGGCTTGGCTTTCCATTTCTAAATAAGAAGTACATTTGGTTGTTTCCATACCTTTTTAACAAATTTATCCTGAAGGGAAATACTGGGAGATATGATGATGACCAAGTTAAGAGTCTAAGTTTTTAAAAATAAGACAGATTTTCCTCTTTGTGTATTTGTTAGACCTTTTTAAATATGCATTTTCATAGAAACTCTCAAGTTGGAAGTATTTTTTTCCTTTTACTTACTAGGAGAGGTGTGTGTAGAAAGAAGTGTAAGTGGTTCTTGCTCTGTGCCTGCAGAGTCACCTCTCATAGTCACCAGAGATCCACTCCACCCTCCTATGTTCCTGCTTCCCTCTGAGATGCCCCATATATGCCACACAGTCCCAGGCTAAGTCTTTTCTCCTCGACTCTTATTACCAGCTAGATGAGACCCTCTTAAGATTTTTATCAACCAGTCCTAGCTCCCCTTTGGTCTCTATATGGCTTCTGAAACTTGCTTCTCTTCAGGGATAGTATTCAAAATGTGTGACAACCTATGCCCTGGAGCTGCAGCTGTGTCTTTGTGTGCCAGGCACTATATCTTTAGGTACAGAGGGTCCAATGGGAGGGGACTCACTGAAGGAGGTGTAAAGGGACATGGAAGTGGCTGAAAGCAGCTGCAACTTACCAACCTGAAGAGGAGTCTTGATATTTAACGTGCAGAGAAAGTAAATGTTATTAAATATATTTTGTATCATGTTGGTCATAGGAGCCTTCCAGAATTAAGCTCTAGCCTCCACTTACTGATTACTAACATAATCCTTACACAGTCTCAAGGTTGTCTTTCTAGCTTTTGGGAGTTGCTCATTGATGCCCCAAAAAGGCATTCATTGTAATCAGGGCCACAGTATGACCTAATATTGACATGTTACTGTTCCAACTTGCCTCTAAAGCCTAATAGCCAATATCATAATGATCTTAGGGCTAATTCCCTAGTTGGTATAAGCACCAGAATTGTTTTAGATGGCATGACAGGAATACATCTTCAGTGAAGTTTTTCCTATTTCAGTCTTCAAAGGAGCACAGGTCAGGAAATTTCTCTTCTATTAATTTCACTTAACCCATCTCCAACCTATGACTTCATTGCCCACATCTCTTTAGTATACTATGGGTGATCCTATCTCTTCCACCTAATTTAGAGAAATAATGCGGATGTCTTGAAAATGGTCTGAACTTCTGAGGAAAAAAAAGTATAGATAATTTAGATGATGAATAATCTTCAAATAACTGCCTGAATTCGAGCTCCAATTAGGGAGAAATAATTAAGCATGTTGGCATCGAAGAAATAAAATATTTCAAACCGCTCTCTGATCTTGGTCATGTCTCTTTTTCAAAGTTCAAAAATTAAACATAATGAAGGACTAGATAAATAAGTTTATTATTCACCATAAGTTTATAATTCACCATGTAATTATGCCACTTGCTGAACTTCCTGGAGTTTCTCAGAGACCTTCTTTTCAAAGGCTTGCCTGGGGGCACAATCCCCTCAGGCCTGCTTTCTGTGGTGTCTTTAAAACACAAGTCATTGGGTTTAATTACCTTTAGCAAAAGTCTGTCAACTTTTTTGTCAAAACTTTACCCCTGGTGGCTCAGAGGGTAAAGCATCTGCCTGTGATGCAGGAGACCCAGGTTTGACCCCCTGGAGAAGGAAATGGCACCCCACTCCAGCACTCTGGCCTGGAGAATCCCATGGACAGAGGAGCCTGGTGGGCTACAGTCCATAGGGTCGCAAAGAGTTGGACACGACTGAGTGACTACCCTTTCTTTATCCATAAAAATTATTTGACTTTTTAAGTCTTATAATATACTTTATATATTTACTACCAAAATAATACATTATGTACTTCATAAAACTCTTTACATAGTTCACTTGGAAATTTCTTGTGTACTGCTTTGTGAAAATCTGTTGTATCCTGAAGTATTTTTTAAATAGTCAGTCATGATTTACATTTTCATTGGTTGATATTTTCTTTTTCTCTCATTAGATTTATAGAATTAAGGTCAAGAATTTTTTTTTTTTTTTTAAGTTATTCTTTACAATGGAAACTGCTCAACTGGAGTCTTGTCTGCTTTGCCCCATTCATGTGATAAGCAGCAAGACACTTTACTTGCACAAGCCCTGCTTAACTCATCCATAAAGGAAGGGCTTGGACTAGATGGTTTCTAACATCCCTCCAACTTTATAATTTGGATGATAGGATTTGATTTGGCAAATCTCCCAGATGTTCTCTGAGTTTGAGAAGGGTGTCCTAATTTGACCATGGATGTTACAAATTTAGAAAAACTTTTTGGGAAAACTCCCCAAAGACAAATGCTCCAGAGGCTTGGTGTCCTAAACCATCTTTCTGCTGCATGGGGTGCCACTGTGGAATGCCACATCTAAAGAATCACAGCAGCAGGAGGCTGGTTGCACATGTGATTCATGAAAACTGTCAGCAACAGCAATATTCATAAAGGGAACTTCAGCTGAGAGTGAGTTCAATAATTTTTAGCTGAATATGCCAGCAGTCGGCCTCTTCACTTTTATTGGTTGCATTGTGTTGAAAATCCTTATTTTATTTTCTAATCCTTTGTGTGTGAGCTGTGAAGTTTAGAGAAATAGATGCATAAAAAATACAAACATCACATCCTGTAAACATATCTCAAGCTGATTATTTTAAATGTTTTCTTTACTCAAGCAGGTGGATTTAGGACATGATAGTAATAATAACCATTCATCTAAAGAATAGATTTTGATCAAGGAAGTCTCCCATTGGTTATATATATAATCTTTATTCTGTTGGTTTTCCTAGGGCAAAAATTGCACAAGAGAAGCAGACAACATCTCCTGCTATATAATACCAGTAAAACGAAACAAAGAAAAAGCAATCATGAAAACAAACAAAACCCCCCTTCAAAGCAAACAGAACCTCAAGACAAAAACTGGCCTAACAATGCAAGCTAAAACTTAAATAAGATCCTGCCACACCTAGGCAGCCACCCATATGCAGTCTGTATCCTGGAAAGACTTATGACTAAGCAAAGAGAGGAGAGGCCATGAAAAGAATCAGTCATGGATTTCTAATTTGTAAGCACAGACTGATCCAGGAAGACTTACAGCAAATTTTATTCCAGTGCCTCTTACTGCGTTTTATCATACAATCTGTGTCTGTCAGCAACAGCCTTTGATTTCTTCTTTAGCCAATCTGAAATGCTAGGAGGATCCTGGTTTAACCAGTTTTTAATAACTGGATCTCTATGCTACCCTCACCATCACTTCATTTGTTTTCAGGACCAGAGGACTTTACTCACATTATATTTAAGGATCTGTTATAATATGATTAAGGAGGATTGGCAGTAATTATACAGGAAATGAAAAATCAAGAATCTTATATTTCTGTCCCAGGCAAGGACCATAAATTATAGTGTCAGAGCGGTTCTCTTTTCCATGGGATTATTGTTATAACACTGATGATAACACATTTGACATTTTGTGTAAAAGATGCCTTTATTTTTGTCATATAGAAAATATGAATGTGCAGTCAACATGGGCATCTAATTGTAAGCAGATGTAGATGCTGTGGTTAAACACAGGAGGAGATTTCCTATGAAAGTGGACAAATATGCTTTACATGAAAGTGATTGTCAGCACTTTAAGTAGATACTCTGGCCTTTAGTGAGAAGAATGTAGAGGAAATGCTAGTTGTTTTTATTTCATGCTTAGGTTTTGTGTCTTAAAAGTCCAGTTAGTTCTCTGCAAATATGACTTAAATACTTGGATTGATTCAGTAGCATTAACAACTTTGAATTCTGTGACCTCAGTCGCGCAAGCCAAGTGTTTTGCTCATCAAGTGTGCTCAAACTGGGGAGAAAGGCTAAGTCTATTAGTCAACTGAAATCTGATATAAACTTTCCTTTAGATTTGAAAAGAAAAAATTTAAATCATGATATTCCATTCTGGGAAATATACTCTAGTGTAGGTTTTTTTTTTTTTCAGATGCCAATGAAATACCTACAGCATGTTCAGGGTTAAATAAGCAGAGAGGTTGCAGACCATGCTTATATTTTATAGTCTGGATATTTGGGAGATTCTCGAGTCAGCACCCTTTCTTTGCACCTTCTGCCCTCCCTGCCTGAGAGGGCCAGTGTGGGTAGGGCTAGTCTTAACTGTGGGGATAGTCAGTAGGTGGCTCTCTTAAAAATGCTGTTTTCTCCCCTATTAATTTCTACTTTTAATCTTTTTATGATATATATATATAGGTGTATATATATATATATATAAAATAGGTGTATATATATATATATATATATGTATAGACATATATATGTAATTTACTCACTTGATAAAATGCACTAAGTACAAGATAAGTGGAATATAGAAGATAAGAAAACAATTATCAGTGAATCCTTTTGCTTCCAGAGATGTGTAAAAAATGAGACATAGTCACCTATAAATATAAAGTAGAAAGTGTCAGGTACCATTAAAGGGAAGGAACTCAAGTACTGTTTCCTTTGGGTTAAATGAAGGTATATTCTGGGTGCAGTCTCATTATGGCTTTAGTCTAGATGACTTGTCTGGCTAACCTCTCATCTCGTAGAATCTGAAGCAATAGAAACCATGAGGAGTAAGATTTGCTGGAGGAGGTTTCGCAAAATCAGATCAGGAAGATGGTTGGCTGATTGTTAACCATCTATCTGTAAATCTTTACTGACACTCCACTTTGTACTGAACAATGAGGCGATGGAAGAGAATAAGACAGATGTGATCTCTGCCTTCCAACAGTCTGGAAGTTGTTTTTGTGAAGAACATGGTCAACCAGAAAGCAGGAGATTGTGCAGAGAGAATAAACTGGGAAAAAAAGTAACTTTACCTGGTCACTGTTATGATTTGGATTGGCGCAGAATGTGAATACATAAGTCTAGATCTAATATTTTCCTGTTATTTTCTCTTTACGTTGAATCTGTCTGTGAATTAGGCAGAAGGACTAGGAGCTGTCTAGGTTGGTCATAACTTTCCTTCCAAGGAGTAAGCATCTTTTAATTTCATGGCTGCAATCACCATCTGAAGTGATTTTGGAGCCCCCTAAAATAAAGTCTGACCCTGTTTCCACTGTTTCCCCATCTATTTCCCATGAAGTGATGGGACCAGTTGCCATGATCTTAATTTTCTGAATGTTGAGCTTTAAGCCAACTTTTTTACTCTCTTCTTTCACTTTCATCCAGAGGCTTTTTAGTTCCTCTTCACTTTCTGCCATAAGGGTGGTGTCATCTGTATATCAGGTTATTGATATTTCTCCCGGCAACCTTGATTCCAGCTTGCACTTCTTCCAGCCCAGTGTTTCTCATGATGTACTCTGCATATAAGTTAAATAAGCAGGGTGACAATATACAGGCTTGACGTACTCCTTTTCCTATTTGGAACCAGTCTGTTGTTCCCTGTCCAGTTCTAATTGTTGCTTCCTGACCTGCATATAGGTTTCTCAAGAGGATGGTCAGGTGGTCTGGTATTCCCATCTCTTTCAGAATTTTCCACAGTTTATTGTGATCCACACAGTCAAAGGCTTAGGCATAGTCAATAAAGCAGAAATAGATGTTTTTTCTGGAACTTTCTTGATGTTTTGATGATCCAGTGGATGTTGGCAGTTTGATCTCTGGTTCTTCTGCCTTTTCTGACCAACCTGGGTATCATATTGAAAAGCAGAGATATTACTCTGCCAGCAAAGGTGGGTCTGGTCAAGGTTATGGTTTTTCCAGTGGTCATGTATGGATGTGAGAGTTGGACTGTGAAGAAAGATGAGCACCGAAGAATTGATGCTTTTGAACTGTGGTGTTGGAGAAGACTCTTGAGAGTCCCTTGGACTGCAAGGAGATCCAATCAGTCCATCCTAGGGGAGATCAGTCCTGGGTGTTCATTGGAAGGACTGATGTTAAAGCTGAAACTCCAATACTTTGGCCACCTCATGTGAAGAGTTGACTCATTGGAAAAGACCCTGATGCTGGGAGGGATTGGGGACAGGAGGAGAAGGGGACAACAGAAGATGAGATGGCTGGATGGTATCACCGACTCGATGGAAATGAGTTTGAGTGAACTCTGGGAGTTGGTGATGGACAGGGAGGCCTGGCGTGCTCTGATTCATAGGGTTGCAAAGAGCTGAACACGGCTGAGCGACTGAACTGAACTGAACTGAACTAGGAGCTGTAGTGGCAAATAGATTCTGGAATGGTCCAGAACCTGGCATGAGGTAGGCTGAGGGAAGGGGAAGAAAATTGGTGGGCAGCCTTGGTAGTGTGGTAGGACATGAAGAATAGGAATTCTGGAAAGAGATGTATGCATGATTCTAGACTGAAGATGCTGCCATTTATGGTTATATTGCTAAATATTTTGATTTTGAGATCAGAAGTGGCTGAGGAGAAAGTGAGAACTCTGAGAGGTATCAGGCAAATGGGTGATAGGAGAGGAGAAAGCAGCAGTGGAAGCTGACAAGTCAGCAAATTCCTCCCTCTTTTTTCCTCATTAGCTCAAGAGATAGTGTCTGGATTGGTGATAAGAGAAGATGAATAGAGAAGGAAGATAGAGCAGAAACCTGAGCCACAGCTGGGCTGAGTGCCCTCCCCTGGGGAGGATATATGTAGGAGAGGGGTAGAGGTTGACTGAGGACAGATTTTAAATCAAGAAAGTTTATGTGAAAATGTATTAAAGACTTTAAAGAGTTGCATAATGTAATAATTAACTGTATTCACCGTTTTCATTTATATCTTAAGTCTGCCTTCTCTTCCTGTTTCCCTCCCTTCCTTTCATTGCCCGCCCCCCCATCCTTCCTTTTAAAGTACGAATTGTTGTTGTTATTGTTGTTTAGTCATCAAATAGTGTCTGACTCTTTGCAGCCCCATGGACTGCTGGGCACAAGGCTTCCCTGTCCCACACCATCTCTCAAAGTCTGCCCAAGTTCATGTCCTTTGCATCAGTGATGCCATTCAACTATCATCCTCTATCTCCCTCTTCTTCTTCTGCCTTCAATCTTTCTCAGTATCAGAGTCTTTTCCAATGAGTTGGCAGTTCACCTCAGGTGAGCAATGTATTAGGACATATAATTTCTTCCTTTTTCCCTTGGTGAGTAACTTCCCATATACCCAGCAGTATGCTGGTAAAAAAAAAAAAAAGTGTATTTCTGTGCACACATTTTTCATTCACTTTTTTGATATGAAGGATATATGTCACCCAATTTTCACATAATGAAATGCACAATACTGCTTGTTGTAAATTTCATATAACCAACGGATTCTCACTGACTGTTTTTACTGACTTTTTGCTGAATTCCTATATCCTTAGCCAACGTGTGGTTGCAACTGATGAAAGCATATAGCTCTGACATGAATGTCGGTTTCATTTTCATTTTAAGTTAACAAGTAGAACAAAGGTAGATCAATAATGACAACTGTCAGAACTTCACTGGTTTGTCAATGTTATGATTACTTCTGAGCTTGCTAATACCAGAAGAATAATTCCTGAAGAGCTTTTGTTTGTTGGCTTTTGTTTTTGTTTTATTCATAATTTGATAGCTAAAAATAGGACAAACTTTTGCATTTTATCTGCATTATTAACATTTTCTCACTTTCATTATTTATTATGAACATTTTCATCACTTTCTTAAATCTAAACAATTAGCAAAACAATGAATCAATCCCTGATTGGTAGCTTTTGGCAGTTTCCATAGTGTAAATAACGTGGTGCCAACTGAACATGGCAGTTGGCAAGCAAAGAGCAGTGACATACCACAACATATGGCCCATTTCCTCCCGTTCAGATGCAAAAGATATAAATCACCACAAGAGAACAGACAGCAGTAAATGTAGCAAAATAACTAGAAAATGATTAATTTTGTATATTTATGGCCTTTCTTTTAATACATTTAATGGCAACCCACTCCAGTGTTCTTGCCTGGAGAATCCCAAGGACGGGGGAGCCTGGTGGGCTGCCATCTATGGGGTCGCACAGAGTCGGACATGACTGAAGCAACTTAGCAGCAGCAGTGGCAGAAAATTTATTAACTTAATTTTAATATGATAAATTTAGTTGCAAGTTTCTATAATTTAATTATTAATGATGGTGGTGTTTAACAAATAACTGAAAAGTTCCTAAAACTGTAACAGTCAGCTCCCTTGGGCCAGAATGACCTACCATTTCATTGCTAGGTTAGGAACCTAAGTCTCAGAGAAGTAAAAAAATAAAATTTAAGTTCTATACCTACTAGGTGGTTCATTTTTAATGGAGACTTCTTTGTACTTCAAATCTCATGAAGACAGTCACTCCAGAGAATCTGGATAAAGGGCTCCCTATCAAATATGACACGGAGAAAGTCATGCGGAGAGATTTGAGATACCCAGGGACCTCTTTGGGCTACATAAACTTAGCAGTTTGCTCTGCTCTGGGTATTTGGTTCTATTCCACCAAAGAAATTTCAGTTCTGCTTCTTTCTGGACCATACACACTAGGTCAAGTTATTGCTCTGAAGGATATCCTTCAATTTGCACAGTCTGTTAAACAATCAATTCACAAGTATCTGTCGAGTAGCTGTGAACAAGGTCGTGTGCGGGTCACTCCTCTTGCTTATGAGGGGGAAGTGAAAAACTGAGAGTGTTCGTTGCTCAGTCGTGTCCCACTCTTTGAAGCCCCATGGATGGTAGCCCACCAGGCTCCTCTGTTCATGGGGTTTCCCAGGCAAGAATACTGCAGTAGGTTACCATGCCCTTCTCCATTATGAGGGGAAGAAGAGCCGTGTCAGACTCATCGTGTGGCAAGTCTACTACTCATTGGATTATAAAGGCTTAATGTTTGGACAGAGGTTATAATTTCAGTTTATAAAATTATAAACTAGAGAAGTTTCCCTCTCTAGTCAGAGTCAGTAGTTTAATATAGGAACACTTTTTTGGGCGCCTCTAATTTGTTAATGAATTTTAAGAGGAAATACAATTTCTCTCTCTCTCCTGCCCTTCCCTCTTTTTCTTCTTCCTTCTCTCCCTCCCTCCCTTCCCCTCTCTTTTGTGTAGCTTCTAACTTGTGATTTGTGCTCTTGTTAATCTTCCTTTTTCTAACTGATAAAAATGAGTAGACTATTGAGTCCATATTGTTGCCATAGAATTAATGGGATCTGACCATATACAATCCCTGTAATTCATCTCCCAGATTGGATATATGGTATCCTAACATTTCACCAAAGTATATATTTAATTTTTTTTGGCTTTTAACAAGTTAAAAACTTTTCTCCTCAATCAATTTTTTTCTATTAATTTCACATTTATCTAAGCAAACTGAGATTAGTAGTTTGCAATCAAGTCAATAGAAAGATAACACATTTTGACTGGCTATTTCAATGTATGTGAAAAAATACTTAACCTTATATATATCTTTTTATGTATCAAAACAGAAGATCAACATAAACTTTTTAACTTTCTAAGACATGAATGTTTCTTATTTTTAGATCCAAGAGTAATACTCAGAAAATGTAGTATAACCTAATTATGAAATATTACACTTGAGTGAGTGAAGGCAGTACAGCACACAACAGTGGTTTTTCATTGGTTCAGACTCTAGTTGATGAGAAGAGCCCATTGGTACCTACGAATGTTTGGTCATGCGCAATGGGTGTCCAGTTCTTTTTTTCTGGGCAAGCAGTGCCACTGAAGCCATCCTACTGGCCAAGATGGAAATTACTTTAATTCTGAGATTTCTTGTTGCACATTTATTAAAAAAAAAAAAAATCATTGCGCATGTGCTGAATGGCAAGCAGTCATCTAGGTTCTGGGAATGTGAAGTGCTGAACTAGACATACAGGGTCTCTGCTCTCGTGGAGACTATCGTCTAGAGGGGGAGAAGTAAAAATAAACCAGTTACCATAGAAATGATCGAGGCAGTCTCAAAGAGATAGACATTTAGTGAAGGCAGCAAGCGGGGCAGTGGGATAGAAAGGGATTGGGGTAACTTTACCCAGCGTGGTCACTGATGACCTCTCTGAGGAGGTGACATTGTTGCTGAGACCATGGAGCAGTCTGTTAGCATTCCATGCATCTGCCATTCTTGTTTACACTTTAAGGTTAGACTGGGGGGATGCATGTCTTGAGTGGGAGCAACAAGTTCAGAGGTGTGTTTGTTCTCTCACACCTTTGTGATTTTCTTCTGATATATCCTTACTAATTTAAAAACTTTTATGCCAGTACCAAGAATACATGGTTAATTTCCTTTTGAGCTCCCAATTGATGCCTAACTACTGAGTGGTAATTTTACAAATACCATTATGCTTCTAGTTATGCCGCTGCTTTGCAGCAATGATAGTCCAAGTAGTGTTACCACAGTGGAAATCACAGGGGGTTATAAGCCTGTCTAGCTCCATTTTGGAGACCAAGGAAAACTTTTTTGAAATAAGAGACCTCTAAACTGATACCTGAAGGAGCAAGAGGAGTTTCCCAGGCAAAGGAGCAGGGGAGCAGGAGAGAAATGTCTTGCATACAGAGGAACAGGTGCAAAGGTCTCCAGGGAGAGAGAGGGTGATGCATTTAGGGAAAGGCAATAAGCTGAATTTGACTGCAGGGTATAGCACAAGAGGAAAAGTGGGAAGAGAGATGACACCAGCAGGGCTGACTTAAGAGAGACTGGTGAGTCTTGTTAAGAAAGTTAAGACTTTAGATGAAGAAAAGGACAATGCTCATTCAACACATTTTTTTAATTAAGTGCTTTCTGTGCACCATGCACTGTTCTAGCACTGAGATCGTAACATTGAACAGACAGAAGCCCCTTCCCTCGTTCAGTCTATATTCAAGTGGTAGAGAAAGATTAATAGCAAACATAGAACATTTTTTAATCAAGTAGGATGCCAAGGTTTGGAGGATTTTTGAGCTTGATGCAATATGAAAACAATTTTTCATCTGAGAACACTCAAGAGATTATAGGTCAACACCACAGAATATATATATTATTGACAATGGCACTTGAGATTGTGACATACTTTTCACTTTTCTGAATGAAACTAAACCACCATTTCACAGACACAAAATCCCCTTCTGATCAGGACTGCTCCAAAAACCCGAATCTCTTGAATCCTCAGTAGTAAGTATTAATTAAACAGAAAGAGATTGGTGGATAGACTGGTAGCAAGGGTACTCTTGATACCTTAAAGTTATTTGGAACTCACTGAAATTGTATTATTTCACAGAGATTCTGTAGTAATGTGCCTTTAAGCTTATGGCTGCAGTGTTCAAGCTTCTCTGCTATAGAACTTTTCAAAAACTGCTAAATTTGGAGGAATATGCTATTATAATACATATCAATTCAAGGGAACTTCTCATTTTCCAGTGCATTTGCTCTTTCGTAATTAAGAGTTGGTCACATATGTAAGTTGAATTTAAGAAGTGAAGTTTTGTGGTTAAAGCAAATTTTTGATTATTATTATTAATATTATGGAGACAGTGAAATAACATTTAGTTTAAAAAAAAAAAAGAACAAAAAACTACACTTAACCAACAGAGTAGATTCCACTGAAGCACCGACCGATTGCTCTAAAGATAAGTTCCCAATTGCCATCAACTTCCTATTTTTGGAGAGCAGAAAGGAAACCAACTTTAAGCCCTGTCTCTTTAACACAAAATGCGAGGTGGTGAACTACGTGGCACTTTTGATTATATGTTGAAACTGCACTAAATCCCTGAAATCCAAAAGAATATTGCACTCTGGTCCTTTGTGCAGAATGCTCACATGAGTGCTCACAGGAACCAATCCAGAAGCAAATTGCTGTTGATAGTAACTGACAGCATGAATTACTGCACTCTCAGAGACTCTGCCAGCATCAACCGTATGATCTCACTTTTGCTCATATGGCGAGCCGGATTTTTGCATGTGCTGGAACCAGCCTCCCCAGTTCAGAGAACAGCAGGGTTTCTCAGCTGTCTTTTAGAAATAGCCAGCACCTTCGAAGTGAATCACCTTGGCATCTCATCAGCTCCAGTCGTATAAAACTGCAGAAGATTTTTTTCCTTTGCTGAGTCTTTGCCCCTAATCACGTAGAGTCCCGTAGAAAAAGGAGAAACTGACTCATCTGTTTGTCATATGAAAACCAGACAAGTTAGTGAATGCGGAGGACAACATCAATTTCTCTTCCGCGAGAGGAATTGCCTCTGGGTCTGCCCCTTGCTATGGTCCATTAGGAGACATTCTGCTGCTGGCATTTGCTGTGTTGATTCATAACAACCCTCAGAAATCCTTCTCTAATTTGGAATGAATAAGAATATTGAAAGAAGAACTAATATTCTTCATTAGTAATGTTCAGTTGAACTAAAAGATATATGATGAGAAACTAAAATGAATTTATATTTGTATATACCAGGACAACCAGGATCACTAAAATGTAATTTGACTTATGAGAGGGGCTCATCCTGTATATTATGTATATATAAAACTGGATAAAATGCAAGAACTATAATCAGGAACTATAATAGAAACATTCTTCCAAAGGATAAAATCATAGACCCAATATCCACAACCCAAGATCAGTCTTCAGATTTCTTCTCTTATTTCAGTTCATTACAAAACTCACCTAAATAGTATCAAAATTATAGGGGGGGAACCCCTTATGGTTTAATGCCTTTGCCCATCATTAGCAATATAATCTACCATTTCTGGGAAAACGTAGGCCTTCTGAGGTCTTGAACTCTATTCTTGGCAGGTAAGAAGCCTTCCAGGTCATCTTTAAAGGCATGTTTATTTTTAATTCTCAAGTCTACACATGTTTTCTGTTAACAAGTTGGAATCTTAAACAAGATTGTTATTCATATTCACTCTATTTACCTTAGAAAGTATTCAGTTCTCCTGAAACAATGGTTTCTTTGAAAATGGGTGATATTAAAATAAAAGCAAAACAGCATTTCTCTTTCCTCAGTCCGTGTTTCTGCTCTCTCTAGAAGGGGTGATGGACTTCAGCCGTGTAGGATATTTCTTCTAAGTTAGCCCTGCTCTGATGAGAGACAGAGGATGAGATGGCATCACTGACTCAATGAGTTTGAGTCAACTCCGGGAGTTGGTGATGGATAGGGAGGCCTGGCATGCTACAGCCCATGGGGTTGCAAAGAGTTGGACACGACTGAGTGACTGAACTGAACTGCGTGGGAGACAGGAAAAATGAGAGAGCCTTGTTTGTCTTGGGCTAGTTGAGGGCACCTAAAAGGGGAGGTTTTGGGATTGAAGGGTCCTTCCTGTCTGGAGAAAGTTAGAGGTAGAAGACAGACAAGCCCAACAATGGAAACACAAGGTGATGCCACAGGGTGGCAAGCACACAGTAGGATGATCCCTGCCTTTCCATGTTTCTGTCCCACGGCCTCTCCTGTTTACCCAGATTCAGACCCGTCACCTCGTCCTCCTCCTCCTGAGTTTCTGATCTCAGTGAGAATCTCATGTCCACTTTGGCAAGAAGGCAGAGGAGCCTAGGTTTCCCTCTTGTCTTTCTTTGCCTCGTGCACCACGGCCCATCCACGACTAAGTCCTTTCCCTTCTCACTCATTCATCTCTCTCAAATTCTCTCCCATGTTAATTCCCATACTAAGTACACGTTATTTTCTTTACCAATAGGTCTCCTAACTGCCCCAGTCTCATTCTCTCTAATCTCCACACTTTCTAAAAAAATACATCTAATCATCTCATTCTTCTGCTTCAAAGGATCCTCATTGCCTTCTAGAAAAAAAAAGTAGAATTGAAACTCCCTTGAAGGACATATTGACCTCTCAGCCAGCATTCTTTCTCTCCACCCTTGCTTCCTCCTAGTTGCTTTCTTGAATGCCCTCCCCTCATCCTTTCTTCTCTTGGATTATTCCTGCCCGGCTTTCAAATTTTGATCCAGCTGTTCCCTCCTCCAGGAAACCTTTCCCCAGCCCCATCACAAAATGTTCCTGCCTTACCTCTTCTGACCACTGTGCATCACACGTCGTGAGGGCAGGTGTACTGTTTTCGTGTTACTTACTCAGCATCTATCACAGTGCCTGGCAAGTTGCAGGTGAATGAACACAGGAGTAATCAGAGAAAGTCACAGAGAAGGTGGAGCTGAACTGACTCATTTAAAAAAAAATTTTCCTTTTGTTTAATGTAGGCAATATATAGTATTAGGATTTGGTTTACCATAAACAGGGTATATGTATTTGAAAAGTAGTGCTGTTTTTAATGTAAACTTTTAAAATTAAAGTAATAAGAACAGTGGGAATGTTTTATATCATTTCAATGACTAATTCCTATTCAAAATTAATTTCTCCAAATTTCCACATAATATATTCATAAGACTCATCAGGTTTGTTTATTAAAGTCACAAACTGACTCACCCTTGAGGGAGAAATAAGACAATGTATTTGAGGCAGACAGCATAACATGTGCAGGTGCTTAGAGAACCTGCCCTGTTAGAAGAAACTACAAATGGTTTAGAGCTGCTAAAGAGTCAAAGTGACACAGAATTCTGTGGCATGAACCATACTCATAGTCATGACACATTTGTTATCATCTGTGACCAGCTTCTCTCAAGGGTTGGAAATGCTTCCTGTTGCTTTTCTTGAGACTCTAGGTACAGTTAAAACTGAAGCAGCGTCTGAGCAGAATTACACGAGGTAATATTCTTATATACTTAAATTTAACAAATTAGCCCTTTTGACATAAAAAATTACAATGCAGTTTAATGTTGTTATTAATGAGAAGTAATTGGATACATATACGAGAAATATAGTACATAAATATGTATGTAGCACACACACATATATATGTGAATGACTTTTTTTTTTTGTAGACTATAAGAGGTGCGAGCAGGTAATGGACTTGGACTACAGATTAAAATTTGTGAGATAAATGTCTTGTTACTATTGTTGCATGTCTCTTGGGCTATATGTAGAGCCTCCTTGGGAGGTTATGTCAAATGTCTAACTTTGAAATTTTGATCTGGGAGCCAAAGAGTCCTTCATAACTCTCAGTCCCTTATCCCTTTCCTGTGGATCCTGTCTATGAAATGCTTCATGGAAAAGTCAGGTTGAATGCATTTACTCCTGGGAGCTTTCTCAGCTTATTTCCATGTTTTCCTGCTTTTGACTGCTTAGAAAGTGACAAAAGGAAAAAAAAACAGTTACAATGAGAAAGGGGAACATTTGAAAAATGAGAATACAAAAGGAAAGACACATTAAAGAAAATGTTTAGGAAAAATGATTAAAATTTGAGGTAAATAAATAATAAAAAACAGAAAAAAACCCCATATTTATTTAGAAAAATAAAACAAATTCACAATTTCAAGTAAAATAGGTTGCCAACTCAGTAGAAATATTTAATTACCATCATTGAAGAAAATGGGCAAAGTGTAATTTCTTCATGCAAACAGTGGATGCAGGAACAAGTAAATCCGGCTGGGATCAAGCTAGTGAGCAGACAGACCTCCCTGACCTGGCCAGCAGGTTCAGCTGTCCATCCTCCAGAGTCCTGGGAGAGTGTGAACTACACCTAGAACCAAGCTGCCAAGCAAATCTGTTTATTAAAGATAATTGTTCTATATGCAGTTGTATGTGGTTCAGCAAAAAAGAACCTGCCTGCCATGCAGGAGCCACAGGAGACTTGGGTTCAAATCCCTGGTTTGGGAAGATCCCCTGGAGGAGGGCATGGCAACCCTCTCTAGTATTCTTGCCTGGAGAATCCCATGGGCAGAGGAGCCTGGCAGGCTATAGTCCATGGGGTCGCAAAGAGTTGGACCTGACTGAAGTGTCAGACTTTATTTTGGGGGGCTCCAAATTCACTGCAGATGGTGATTGCACCCATGAAATTAAAAGACGCTTACTCCTTGGAAGGAAAGTTATGACCAACCTAGATAGCTTATTGAAAAGCAGAGACATTCCTTTGCCAACAAAGGTCCGTCTAGTCAAGGCTGTGGTTTTTCCAGTGGTCATGTATGGATGTGAGAGTTGGACAAAGAATTGATACTTTTGAACTGTGGTGTTGGAGAAGACCCTTGAGAGTCCCTTGGACTGCAAGGAGATCCAACCAGTCCATTCTAAAGGAGATCAGTCCTGAGTGTTCTTTGGAAGGTCTGATGCTGAGGCTGAAACTCCAATACTTTGGCCACCTCATGTGAAGAGTTGACTCATTGGAGATGAGTCTGATGCTGGGAGGGATTGGGGGCAGGAGGAGAAGGGGACAACAGAGGATGAGATGGCTGAATGGCATCACCGACTCGATGGATGTGAGTTTGAGTGAACTCCGGGAGTTGGTGATGGATAGGGAGGCTTGGCGTTCTGCAATTCATGGGGTCACAAAGAGTCGGACATCACTGAGCAACTGAACTGAACTGAAATGAACTGAAGTGACTTAGCACTCACAAGCAAAATTTTTTCATATAAACACACAATAGCATATGGAACCCTATTTTTTCTTTTTTATACTGTTAATGTACCTATTTTCTCTTCTTGCCATCAGATAAAGAATGCATGGGCATCTCTGAGAATATTCACAACAGGAAGCATACTTAAATTTTAAAAATGATCAAGCTGTTGTATCTTCATTCTCTGACAGAATTTCTTAAACTCTTCATCTGGGGTGAAATTTTCCAGATTACGTTTAGTACCTGATGCAGCTTCATTAGAAAAATTCAAAATTTATACATCAAGATTTTTCTCCCTCTGGAGTCAGTGCAAAATTTTTCTTCAAATGAAAATGTGGGCAAATCCTGATGAGTTTCCAGATTCTGTGTATCAGGGTCTGCTTTTGTCCTTTGCCTCCTTCCTCAGGCCACCGTTACCTTCTGAGGTGGACTTGGGACACCAGGCATCAAATGGTCTTGAGGATCCACAGTTAACCTCCCAAGAAGGTTGGTAAGACTTGCAAGCCACCATTTGCTATTTTTTCCCATTTCTTTCTATGATATAACTGTGACTCTGGTCTTTGTTTCTCGGACGGAGAAAAGTGAGGTGCAGGCAGCTGAGTATCACTGGTGACTCAGTAGTAGAAGCTAGTTTAGGAAGAATCGTTGTTATTTAGTTGCTCAGTGGTATCCAACTCTTTGCAAACCCACAGATGGTAGCCTACTAAGTTCCTCTGTCTATGGGATTCTCCAGGCAAGAATACTGGAGTGGGTTGCCATTTCCTTCTCCAGGGGATCTTCCTGACCCAGGATCAAAGTCATGGCTCCTGCCATGTCTCCTGCATTGCAGGCAAATTCTTTACTGCTTAGCCAACAGCCTCCCTAACTCTGGCATAATTCAGTTCAGTTCAGTCACTCAGTCGTGTCCGATTCTTTGCGACCCCATGGACTGCTGCACGCCAGGCCTCCCTGTCCTTCACCAACTCCTAGAGTTTACTCAAACTCATGTCCATTGAGTCAGTGATGCCATCCAACCATCTCATCCTCTGTCATCCCCTTCTCCTCCCGCCTTCAGTCTTTCCCAGCATCAAGGTCTTTTCAAATGAGTTAGTTCTTCGCATCAGGTGGACAAAGTATTGGAGTTTAAGCTTTAACATCAGTCCTTCTAGTGAATATTCAGGACTGATCTTTAGGATGGACTGGTTGAATCTCTGCAGTCCAAACGACTCTCAAAAGTCTTCTCCAACATCACAGTTCAAAAGCATCTTGTGGTTAAGTGGTAAAGAATCTGCCTGCAATGCAGGAGACCCAGGTTTGATTGCTCAGTTGGGAAGATCCCCTGGAGAAGAAGATCCCCTGGAGAAGGGAATGGCTACCCACTCCAGTATTCTTGCCTGGAGAATTCCATAGACAGAGGAGCCTGGTGGGCTACAGTCCATGGGGTCACAGTCAGACACCACTGAATAACTAACACTTTCACACTTTCACTTTCCCTAACTCATGCCCCTGTGTTTTTATTTTTCTCAGTATTTGGGGATTTTTTCTTTACTAGTGGAGTAGGGGAAATATGGTTTAATACTTAAATGACTTTATATATAGGTAAGTGGAAAAAGAGTCAGACTTGCAATATTTCATTTATAGTTAGTTGCATAAGTACACAGACACTAAAATAGGAAAGTCAGAAGTTATAACATTCACTTATGCTATATAAAACATTCAAAGGAAGATTAGAAATGGCAGCTTTATTTGTTTTTGTTTTTAAAATGTTATTGGATTATAGTTGATTAACAATGTTGTTATAGTATAGGTGTACAGCAAAGTGAGTCAGTTTTACATATACACACTCTGTTTTTAGATTCTTTTCCTAAAGAGGTCATTATGGAGTATTGAGTAGAGTTCCTTGTGCTATACAGCAGGTCCTTATTAGTTATTTTATATATAGTAGTGTGTGTATGTCAATCCCAATCTCCAAATTTATCCCTTCCCCTGCCCCTGTTGTTGCAAGCAATTGGAAAACCTCAGTGACACCAGTTTTCAAAACGCAACATTTTTCTCATTTCTATAAAATAGATGAGGAAGATAACAAAAGTATGTTAACTTCTCATATATATATGGCATAACACTTAAATAAGGTCCTTGTGCCTTTCATATTTAGGTTCCATCTTTAACTTCCCTCCATGAGGTTCTTAATATCCTTGAAAAAACTTTGAGTTTCTCTCTTCCATTTGTATGCCCTGGCAAATAGCCCTCTGGATCAGAAGTCCCTTCATACTTCTTAGGGTGTTTCCTAGTTAGCCTGTTAGTGGCCTGTAAGTCACTAATGAGAAGGCATCTGGTGATATGAACTGGACACTCTTGGCCAGTAAAGAAGTCCTCACTTGTGCTTGGGAGTAGGGTCTGAAGTCAAGCATGGGTTTCACCTCTAGAGCCCTCCTCTGGGTTAGGGTGAGGAAAGAGGAAAGCAGGATTCTACTTCTGCTTCAGATTCAGGTTCTGGCTGTCACCTGGGACTTAATTACAGGTGGGTCTAGAGAAAGATTTAATCATGGAATCTTCTTTGGAAAAGGATGGATTGCTTTTTAATCAAGGGTAGGTGAAGTTTTGAACTCTTCCAAATTTTAGTGTTAAATATCAGATTTTTACCATCTAAATATTGGACATAATATGTATTATACAAAGGTTGCTGGAGAATTTTAATCCTGGAGGAGAGCATGGCAGTATGAACTAATTTATTTCTTCAACTAAGATATATTGAGTATATTCCATAAGCCAGATGTTATGATTCAGTTCAGTTAAGTCACTCAGTTGTGTCCGACTTTCTGCAACCCCATGGACTGCAGCACACCTGCTTCCCTGTCCATCACCAACTCCCAGAGTTTATTCAAACTCATGTCCATCATGTCGGTGATGCCATCCAATCATCTCATCCTCTGTCATCCCCTTCTCCTCCCGCCTTCAATCTTTCCCAGCATCAGGGTCTTTTCCAAGGAGTCAATTCTTCGCATCAGGTGGCCAAAGTATTGGAGTTTCAACTTCAGCATCAGTCCTTCCAATGAATATTCAGGACTGATTTCCTTTATGGTTGACTGGTTGGATCTCCTTGCAGTCCAAGGAACTCTCAAGAGTCTTCTCCAACACCACAGTTCAAAAGCATCAATTCTTCAGCACACAGCTTTCTTTATAGTCCAACTCTCATATCCATACATGACTACTGGAAAAACCATAGCTTTCACTAGATGGACCTTTGTTGGCAAAGTAATGTCTCTGCTTTTTAATATGCTATCTAGGTTGGCTATAATTTTTCTTCCAAGGAGCAAGCATCTTTTAATTTCATGGCTGCAGTCACCTTCCAAAGTAATTTTGGAGCCCTAAAAGATAAAGTCTGTCACTGTTTCCATTGTTTCCCCATCTATTTGCCATGAAGTGATGGAACCAGATGCTATGATCTTAGTTTTCTGAATGTTGAGCTTTAAGCCAACTTTTTCACTCTCCTCTTTCACTTTTATCAAGAGGCTCTTTAGTTCTTCTTTGCTTTCTGCCGTAAGGGTGGTGTCATTTGCATATCTGAGGTTATCGATATTTCTTCCAGCAATCTTGATTCCAGCTTGTGCTTCATCCAACCTGACATTTCACATGATGTACTCTGCATATAAGTTAAGTAAGCAGGGTGACAATATACAGCCTTGATGCACTCCTTTCCTGATTTGGAACCAGTGTATTGTTCCATGTCCAGTTCTAACTGTTGCTCGTTGACCAGCATACAGATTTCTCAGGAGGCAGGTCAGGTGGTCTGGTATTCCCATCTCTTGAAAAATTTTCCACAATTTGTTGTGATCCACACAGTCAAAGGCTTTGGCATAGTCAATAAAGCAGAAATAGATGTTTTTTTCTGGAACTCTCTTACTTTTTTGATGATCCAACAGATGTTGGTAATTTGACCTCTGGTTCCTCTACCTTTTCTAAATCCAGCTTGAACATCTGGATGTTCACAGTTCATGTACTGTTAAAGCCTGGCTTGGAGAATTTTGAGCATTACTTTGCAAGCATGTGAGATGAGTGCAATTGTGTAGTAGTTTGAACATTCTTTGGCATTGCCTTCCTTTGGGATTGGAATGAACTGACCTTTTCCAGTCCTGTGGCCACTGCTGAGTTTTCCAAATTTGCTGGCATATTGAGTGCAGCACTTTCACAGCATCATCTTTTAGGATTTGAAATAGCTCAACTGGAATTCTATCACCTCCACTAGCTTTGTTCATAGTGATGCTTCCTCAGGTCCACTTGAGTTCATATTCCAGGATGTCTGGCTCTAGGTGAGTGGTCACACCATCATGGTTGTCTGGGTCATGAATATCTTTTTTGTATAATTCTTCTGTGTATTCTTGCCACCCCTTCTTAATATCTTCTGCTTCTGTTAGGTCCATACCATTTCTGTCCTTTATCGAGCCCATCTTTGCATGAAATGTTCCCTTGGTATCTCTAAATTTGTTGAAGAGATCTCTAGTCTTCCCCATTCTATTGTTTTCCTCTATTTCTTTGCATTGATCACTGAGGAAGGCTTTCTTATCTCTCCTTGCTATACTTTGGAACTCTGCATTCAGATGCTTATATCTTTCCTTTTCTCCTTTGCTTTTTGCTTCTCTTCTGTTTCTCAGCTATTTATAAGTCCTCCTCAGACAACCATTTTGCCTTTTGAATTTATTTTCTTGGGGATGGTCTTGATTGCTGTCTCCTGTACAATGTCACGTACCTCCGTCCATAGTTCTTCAGGCGCTCTGTCTATCAGATCTAATCCCTTGACTCTGTTTGTCACTTCCACTGCATCATTGTAAGGGAATTGATTTAGGTCATACCTGAATGATCCAGTGGTTTTCCCTACTTTCTTCAATTTAAATCTGAATTTGACAATAAGGAGTTCATGATCTGAGCCACAATCAGGTCCCGGTCTTTGTTTTGCTGACTGTATAGAGCTTCTCCATCTTTGGCTGCAAAGAATATACTCAGTCTGATTTCAGTGTTGACCATCTGGTGATGTCCATGTGTAGAGTCTTCTCTTGTGTTGTTGGAAGAGGGTGTTTGCTATGTCCAGTGCATTCTCTTGGCAGAACTCAATTCTCTTGCCCTGCTTCATTCTGTACTCCAAGGCAAAATTTACCTGTTACTCCAGGTATTTCTTGACTTCCTACTTTTGCATTCCAGTCCCCTGTAAAGAAAAGGGCATCTTTTTGGGTGTTAGTTCTAGAAGATCTTGTAGGCCTTCATAGAACCATTCAACTTCAGCTTCCTCAGCATTGCTCATCTGGCCATAGACTTGGATTACTGTGATATTGAATGGTTTGCCTTGGAAACAGAGATCATTCTGTCATTTTTGAGATTACATCCAAGTACTGCATTTTGGACTGTTTTGTTGACTATGACAGCTACTCCATTTCTTCTAAGGGATTCTTGCCCACTGTTTAGATATAATGGTCATCTGAGTTAAATTCACCCATTCCAGTCCATTTTAGTTTGCTGATTTCTAGAATGTTGACATTCACTCTTGCCATCTCCTGTTTGACCAGATGGTGACTGCAGCCATGAAATTAAAAGACGCTTACTCCTTGGAAGAAAAGTTATGACCAACTTAGATAGCATATTCAAAAGCAGAGATGCTACTTTGCTGACTAAGGTCCGTCTAGTCAAGGCTATGGTTTTTCCTGTGGTCAGGTATGGATGTGAGAGTTGGACTGTGAAGAAAGCTGAGCACCAAAGAATTAATGCTTTTGAACTGTGGTGTTGGAGAAGACTCTTGAGAGTCCCTTGGACTGCAAGGAGATCCAACCAGTCCATTCTGAAGATCAGCCCTGGGATTTCTTTGGAAGGAATGATGCTAAAACTGAAACTCCAATACTTTGGCCACCTCATGCGCAGAGTTGACTTATTGGAAAAGACTCTGATGCTGGGAGGGGTTGGGGGCAGGAGGAGAAGGGGATGACAGAGGATGAGACAGTTGGATGGCATCACTGACTCGATGAATGTGAGTCTGAGTGAACTCCGGGAGTTGGTGATGGACAGGGAGGCCTGGTGTGCTGCGATTCATGGGGTCACAAAAAGTCGGACACGACTGAGCGACTGAACCGAACTGAATTTGCCTTGATTCATGGACCTGACATTAGAGGTTCTTATGGAGTTGCTATGATAGATGCTGGTAGGTGATAGTCGTAAGCAGACACAGCACAGACTCTGTTCTAATTTTTCTATTTTTAAAATACAGTGTCTCTAGATATAAATATTAAATAAATATTGAGTTGTTGTTGCTGTTCAGTTGCTAAGTCGTGTCTGACTCCTTGAAGCCCCACGGACTACAGCACGTCAGGCTTCCCTGTCCTTCACAGGGAATTTGCTCAAATTCATATCCAGTGAGTCAGTGATGGCATCCAATTATCTCCTGGAATTTGCTCAAACTCATGTCCATTGAGTCGGTGATGCCATCCAACCATCTCATCCTGTCACCGCCTTCTCTTCCTGCCCTCAGTCTTTCCCAGCATCAGGGTCTTTTCCAATGAGTTGGCTCTGAGATATTGAGAGTATCTATTTATTATTGAGAGTACTTATTTTAAATATTGAGAGTACCTATTTTAAATATTGAGAGTACCTATTTTAAAATATTTCCTGTTTTTGCTTTTAGAAAGCAAAAGTTTTATGTATGTGGATGATTAGCTAATTACCATTTCCCTGGCTGCTTTAACAGAATAAAAATTTATGCTTTTAATAATTATTTTAAAATTAGTTAAAATAGTTTGAAAAGAAATATTTTGTATTTTTATAACCAGTATATATTTATTTTGTCCAAGAAGAAAACATATTAAAAAATATGGATCCCTTAAAAGCTTTTTGAAATTTATTTCAGAAACACTGATGTTTCTACATCTATTGGCAATGACTTTATTAAGCATTACATTTAATTTCTTTATTATCTTTGTTTTTTTTTTTTCTTATCCTTTCATTTTCCTTTCAGTATAGTATCCAGAAAAAAGAGCTTCTGGACCTGCACTTGAAAACTTGCTTTAAGTCCAGGCTTTGCTCCCTGTGGTTGCATAACCTTGGGAAGTCACATTTACTGTATCTTGGCCTAGTTTCATCATTTGTAAAATGATAGGATTGTGTTGAATAATAGTCGAGGTCCTTTCCAATTTTAATGTTCTCTGGTTCTTCTTTCTTCGGGACTTGAGAGGACAATGTAGACACATGGCCACAAACACATGTTGAGATACAATATTCAAAACAGAAACTACCCAAAATTTTGGATTTAGTTGGAGTTATGAGTGACTTCTGATTTGCTTATACCGTAACACAGACTTCTCTGTGTTAGATTTATACTTTATCAATCGTACTTTCCAAGGAAAATGCCTGAATGTGGGTAAGTGAGGCATTTGAAATGAATGTAGCATTTAATCACTTAATTTAATTTAAATTTAATTTAATCACTTAATTTAATCAGAAATTATTTAATCAGAAATTCAGAGCACCCCAAACTGGATATCCCAACATTGTCCTTGGCCAGGGCAGGTACAGATCAGATAATATTGCGCTCAGATTATATTCCAAGTCACAGTGGCATCATGGCACTAGCCTGCAGGCATCCTGTTGACGCAAGGCCCAGGGTTCCACCTCACTTTGACTTAGTCTTTCCTGATCTCTTTCTAAGCTGAAAACACTTTCTTCCTTCTTTATGCTCCAATCCACTTGCATTCAACCTTGTATTAAAATTAGCTGCATTCAATTCTTTCTTGCTCAGTGGTTCCTAAGCTCCCTAAAAGAACATATCTGTTTCGTTTATCTGTGTGTTTCCCGTGGTGCGTTGTGCAAAGTAGGCACTCAGTCAATTTTGTTGAATAGCCCATCTCAGGTGCTGAGATTACTGAAGTTAAAACCAACTACAAAAGTCTTATGTTTTATTTCTTTTAAATTCCAGAGCAAAGTTAGAGCTTATTCGAAGGACTGAGACTTGGGCTTGATAGTGACAGAATGATGTCCAGTAACGAGCGTCATCTTACTAAGGTATGGGAATCTTGGCAGCTCAGTCAAGATGCAAACAGATTCTTGTCTGGCCTCGGGTTTTGGAAGGAGACTCAAATGCCTTTGTAGTCACCCATGGAATGATGTAGTCACCCATGGAATGATATAGTCACCCATGGAATGACTGGCTCACTTTGGTTAGCCAGTCACTGGTCCACTCTCCCATCTGGGGCTGTCTGCATTCTCCCATAGAGCCTGGCTGTAGAACATACTACTATTTCCTTACATGTTCATTACATGCTGACTCTATAGGCCTAAACCTTTATGTTGCACCAAAACAGTACTAGCCTGAACAGAGACTGAGATGCCAAGTAAAAAAATCATCTAGTGTAGAAAGATTTAGTAATAAAATATACTACTTGATGGACGTGGGTTTGGGTGGACTCCAGGAGTTGGTGATGGACAGGGAGGCCTGGCGTGCTGTGGTTCATGGGGTCGCAAAGAGTCGGACATGACTGAGCGACTGAACTGAACTGAACTGAACTGAACTGATACTACTCTCTGTCCTTTTTGGAGAGCACATTCTTTTCAGTTAAAATCATTCCCAACTTTTTCAGTAGTTTCTTCCATAAATATGGTAGTATATTTATAGCTATTTCTTGATCAAATAAACTTTAATTAGTGATGTTTTCCTGCACTATATCCTGTGGATTTAACTTCTTGAAGTACTACTCAAATTTTCTTTCTTCTAGCATTTGGTATTATATTATTAATTTTTGGTTTTCTGTTGTTACTTGTCCATGCCTGCAATAATATCAATAGTATGTTTCATTTTTTGTTCCCTCTGCTTTAGATGTACTTCTTGAATCAGTACCAAGTTAGATGGTGATAATATTCATAAGCTTTTCATTATGATGTTGTATCTTTTTATATTTTTTTTTTCATTTTTGGGAAAACTTTACTTTTCTCTGTTCTCTCTGTTCTTTTTCTGAAATTTGTATGTTGATATTTTATGACTTTTATCACTCTTGATTTATTTCATATTTAAATTTTTCCATTCTGTGTTCTGATGTATTTTTATTGATATCTTACTGCCCTTTATGAATTTTGAACTTTGCATTAAAAAATTTAGGAATTAGTTCTTACTGTGATCTACCCCATTTTTTTGTAGATCTTGTTTTTAAGGTTATAATATCATTTATTTATTTATTTGGTGTTGTTTTTTTTTTAATTAATTAATTAATTTATTTATTTTTTATTTTACTTTACAATTCTGTATTGGTTTTGCCTTACATTGACATGAATCCACCATGGGTGTACATGTGTTCCCAAACATGAACCCCCCTCCCACCCCCCTCCCCAAAACATCTCTCTGGGTCATCCCCATGTACCAGCCCCAAGAATGCCATATCCTGCATTGGACATAGACTGGCGATTCCTTACATGATATTATACATGTTTCAATGCCATTCTCCCAAATCATCTCACCCTCTCCCTCTCCCTCTGAGTCCAAAAGTCCGCTATACACATCTGTGTCTTTTTTGCTGTCCTGCATACAGGGTCATCATTGCCATCTTTCTAAATTCCATATATATGTGTTAGTATACTGTATTGGTGTTTTTCTTTTATAATATCATTAAAAAACTCATTAGGAGTCTAATTGGAATTTAAGAAAAAGATTTCTTCTGTTCCTTGCATTTCTGTTATGTTCTCCTGGAACTATGGCTCTGATTTGATCTTGATCTCTCTTTTTTATGCTGTTAGTCTTCCTCATATGCTGGTAGTCTTTGATCATCAGTTCCTATTTTAGACTAAATGTTTAGGTTGATTATTCAAGGTTGGGGTGCAGGTTTCCTTGACTACTCTATAGGTCCTTTCTTTCTCCAGGATGCCTCCTCCCCTGTAGTGAAGGCTCTTTCTATGTACGTAGGGCTTATTATCTGCAGAATTTTCACAAGGGTGAATGGATGAGAGACTGAGAAACCAGGGCTCATACTAGCAATCTGTACTTTCCCCCAGCAGCTTGCTCAAATCCTTTAGGGGCCTGCACTATTTTTCTCTTATAGAAGTCAACACTGAACTGCCTTTTACATGCAGAGGTCCTGAGTGTGTTAGATGCATGTGTGTGTGCGTCTATGTGTGCATGAGTGAACCAGTGGACCTGTTTTATTGAAGGACATTTGATGACGCCCTGTCCTCCCTGTCCCGCACTCTGTCTGTTCGCCTGGGCTGCGAGTCTCTGCAGGGTTCTGTTGGGATGAGGCCCCACCCTCCACTGCGGCCTGTTCTGCTGTCCTGTGCTGCCGGTTCCCATGCTCCATTTGCTGCACCCATAGAGTGCCTTTTGCTTTCTGTTCCTAGGAATTTACCTATTCATCTCTCTTGTTGTCTTTGCTGTGAAGCCTTCATTCTCTTGTGAATTTATTATCTTTTTGATGGTCTCAGGAACTCCTTTCCCATACTCTTGCTATAGGTGCTAGTTCACAGTTTGATGCATACTTAAGCAATCTTTTGAGGGAATTATTTTAAAGACGAATACTACTCTATAAGATTGTGAGAAATTTTGACTTCTGTATCCAGCAGAAGGAGAAATACCATGCCTGAGGCACTTTAACTGTTTGATGCAATAATAATAGGCATATAGAGCCACTTAGTTTTAGAAAAGCTGGTTTTAGAAAAGGCAGAGGAACCAGAGATCAAATTGCCAACATCTGCTGGATCATGGAAAAAGCAAGAGAGTTCCAGAAAAACATCTACTTCTGCTTTATTGACTATGCCAAAGGATCACAATAAACTGCGGAAAATTCTGAAAGAGATGGGAATACCAGACCACCTGACCTGCCTGTTGAGAAACCTGTATGTAGGACAGGAAGCAATAGTTAGAACTGGACATGGAACAGACCGGTTCCAAATAGGAAAAGGAGTACGTCAAGGCTGTATATTGTCATCCTGCTTATTTAACTTATATGCAGCATACATCATTAGAAACACTGGGCTGGAAGAAGCACAAGCTGGAATCAAGATTGCTGGGAGAAATATCAATAACCTCAGATATGCAGATGATAGCACCCTTATGGCAGAAAGTAAAGAAGAACTAAAAAGCCTGTTGATGAAAGTGAAAGAGGAGAGTGAAAAAGTTGGCTTAAAGCTCAACATTCAGAAAATGAAGATCATACCATCTGGTCCCATCACTTCATGGGAAATAGATGGGGAAACAGTGTCAGACTTTATTTTTTGGGGCTCAAAAATCACTGCAGATAGTGATTGCAGCCATGAAATTAAAACACACTTACTCCTTGGAAGGAAAGTTATGACCAACCTAGATAGCATATTCAAAAGCAGAGACATTACTTTGCCAACAAAGGTCCGTCTAGTCAAGGCTATGGTTTTTCCTGTGGTCATGTATGGAACTGAGAGTTGGGCTGTGAAGAAGGCTGAGCACTGAAGAATTGATGCTTTTGAACTGTGGTGTTGGAGAAGACTCTTGAGAGTCCCTTGGACTGCAAGGAGATCCAACCAGTCCATTCTGAAGGAGATCAACCCTGGGATTTCTTCGGAAGGAATGATGCTAAAGCTGAAACTCCAGTACTTTGGTCACCTCATGTGAAGATATGACTCATTGTAAAAGATCCTGATGCTGGGAGGGATTGGGGGAAGGAGGAGAAGGGGACGACAGACGATGAGATGGCTGGATGACATCACCAACTCAATGGACATGAGTTTGAGTAGACCCTGGGAGTTGGTGATGGACAGGGAGGCCTGGCGTGCTGCGATTCATGGGGTCACAAAGAATCAGACACGACTGAGCGACTGAACTGAAACGGACTGAGAGCCACTTATGTGACAGCCACTGTTCCAGATACTTTATGTACATTATTCAGTTCTTACAATAACAGTATAGGGAAACACTATATTGTCCCCATTTTATAGATGAGCAAACTGAGGCACAGAAAGGTTGACTCACTTGTTCAAGGTCACACAACTTGTGAGTAAAAAATGCCAAGATTCAGATTTCATCTCCTGAGACTGAACTCTTAAACTTTGTGCCATATTGTCTCTTATAATCACATCATTAAAAAAAAATAAGCCATGAGGATTGAATATGGGTGGAGTTTTGAATAATAGCTGATAAAATATTTTCTTTAAAAAACAAAATTACTTTCCAAAAGAGATAAAAGATGAATATAATTCTGTGGTGATAAAGAGTACTAGATTGAGTTGCCATTTCTTTTCCAAGGGATCTTCCCAACCCAGGGATTGAACCCAGGTCTCCCACATTGCAGGCAGATTCTTCACTATCTGAGCCACCAGGGAAGCCCCCAAGGACTGTTGAATTATGGAATTCTGGCTACACAATTAAACATACTCTCAGTGGAAAGAAAATGGGAGGCCTGAAGAGAAGTTGGCATATTTGCACTGAAAACTGATAAGGCTGGAAAATATCTGTGTAACTTGTGGACAGGAAAATACATAACTAAGGAGAATACAAAAGAATAGTACAAGAATTTCAAGAGAGTTAAAGCCAAGGATTAGCTGAGGCTCACAAAAACCACTAAAGACAGCAGCAGCAATTTTTAGAGCTATTTTCAGAACAATAGATAGATCAAAATTATAGGTCCATTGCTTGAGAATGAGGGTATCATGTTAAAAGAAAACACAGTACTTCCGTTTTTTTTTTTTTTCCTGTCTATACCGAGAAAGATGACCTTTAAGCTGGCAACACTGAGAAATCATTGTGTTTAGAGGTCATTGACATCCAGGGCAAGAGAAACTTTTGATAACTTAAATATTTTAGATGAGCTCAAATTCCAGGCCCAGACAAATTACATTTTAGGCAATAAACAATCTTATTGACATGATCAGAGTACTATCATATTGTTTGAAAAATTTTGGAAAAGACAAAAAAATTCAAAAGGTTGGAGAAAAGTGTGTAAGCTGCCAGTTTCAAATAAGGAGAGATGATCAGTTATATTGTGTGTTTTAAATATTTATTCCCCTTTCCCTTATGAACCTTTCATTTAGGCCCTTTTGTGTAGAAAGAGTCTACTTCCCACCCCATCAATGTCAGACTTCACCATATATCTTGCTGTGGCCAGTGGAATGTGAAAAGTGACATTAGCTACTTTCAAATAAAATCTTTAAGAAGCTCTGTGTTTTCTTCTATCCCTGTTAAAATATATGTTATCAATTATTTGAACTACTGTATAGAAATTATATTTCTCAAGTTTATTTAACATTAGACTGTTACATAAGATAATTCTCTGGAAAAGAGTTTCAATGTGTTGGATGGAAAAGTTAGCACTGAAAATGCTATAATATGTTGAAAAGGTACTGAAAATATGTGATAGATTTTAAAACCTGAAGTTCTAAATAATTTCATGTATAACTTGAATAAATGTATAACTTGAAGTTGTATATGTAAACATCAGTTATATTGGATGAAGGAGAACTGCTTATTGAAATTCAAGTAAAGCCAAATAGTATGGATTGGTCCAGACCTCAGATAGCATCAGTTTGCTGGTGCCTCTATAAAAATGAAGGTAACTTGAATCTATAATAATAGTAGATATTTAATATCCAGTTTATTAAGGGGTGATTATGCATTAATATTATGTCCTGTTCAAGCATTATCCTTTAATAGGAATATTGATAAAACCCAAGAGTGTTGAGGTCAGTTTATTGGGTAGAATTGGACAGATAGAGCAAGTGTGTCTAAAGCTGAAGAGACAACACTTGGTCTGTTAAGAGAAGCCTAGAGGAGGAGGAAAGGATACCAATTGCAGATATGTCCATATCCAAGGGAGGAAGCTGACTATGCATTCATGTATCAGGACCTGCTTGGCTGTATTAACACTTGATCAGACTCCTGCTTTCCTAATCAACTCTACTCCCTGGTGATACTAAGCTATAAATACATAGGAGAGAGTCACTGAATAAATGCAGTGCTTTCTAATTTTGGATGAGCATCAGGATCTTTGGGGAGCTTTTAAAAATGCAGATACCAAGCCTCCCGTCAGACCTACTGAACCATAATTTCTGGTGGGGGGCCCTGGGGCCCTGTATTTTCATAAAACTCCACTAATTCTAATGATCTAATGATTTGTGAGCCACAGGGTCTTGTCAGGTGATAGGTGTTCCAGAGGCAAGAGCTGGATTAGAGAACAGTGGTAACACAAGAGGCAAGTCCAGGGCAGTGGTTCCTAGAGTCTGATCTTTATGGACCATTACAGCTCTTCAAGAAATAGAATTCATTAACATAGGATGGCTAACTTTCTAGTAAAACCCACCAACCAACCAAGAAAACTAGTATCCTTCTAGTTTCACTTAAAACAAAAATTTCAGAAGGACTTGGGCAGATCACGATATAGGAGGGAAGTACTAGAATATTTTAGATGGAATGACCTTAGCTGTTTTTCTCCTTTCACCATTTTCCCTCAGCCTGTGGCACCACTTGGCATGTCAGCCTTTGAAAGGCAACATGTCGGGCATGTACAGTTCCATATGATCTCCCAACATGCTGCTCCACTGCTGGACAGGGTCAAAAGGCTTACAGCTGGGTTAGGGACTCTACTTCTGACTGGTGGAGGAGAGGCTCTGAAAAGAGAATGTGGGTGGTGCGGTAGGGTATAGAGATACTGCGGGTGATACAGGATCTGAGAGCAGTTTGGGAAACTGGCTCTCCAACTATAAAAGAAAAAACTTGTGGGTCCCTGAATACTGCATTGAAATGCATGAGCAGCTGTCATATATAATAACCCTTGTTGTGCCAGAGGGCAGACCCGTGGGAGGAGCCACCAGCAGACCCATTTCAGTTTAAAGTAAGCAAAAGTTTTCTGACAATCAGACCTTTCCAGTAGATGTTAACAGACTACATGGAGATGGGATTATCTCCTCTGGAAGAGCTCAGAACATGTCTGAGTAACAATTTTTTAGAAATGTGATAAATTAGGAGTTTGGGATTAACATATACACATTGCTGCTGCTGCTGCTGCTGCTAAGTTGCTTCAGTCGTGTCTGACTCTGTGCGACCCCATAGATGGCAGCCCACCAGGCTCCCCCGTCCCTGGGATTCTCCAGGCAAGAACACTGGAGTGGGTTGCCATTTCCTTCTCCAAGGCATGAAAGTGAAAGGTGAAAGTGAAGTCGCTCAGTCGTGTCCGACTCTTTGTGACCCCATGGACTGTAGCCTACCAGACTCCTCCATCCTTGGGATTTTCCAAGCAGGAGTACTGGAGTGGATTGCCATTTCCTTCTCCAGGGGATATTCCCAACCCCGGGATCAAACCCATCCTGCATTGCAGGCAGATGCTTTACCGTCTGAGCCACCAGGAGAGCCCAGGAGACTGTAAGTTAAATTACCTGCTGTTGTGGAAAACAATGATATGAAGCGAACTCCCAACATCTTGAAGTATCTGTGATGAAAGTCTACAAAATTCATAAAAGAGCATTTTTTAAATGGCATTAACATTTGAATATCCACTTAATATCACATTTTATTATTAGTTATTTAAAAGTTACATCTGAGTTCGCAATCCTGAACCCCCCTCCCACCTCTCACCCCATATCATCTCTCTGGATCATCCCCGTGCACCAGCCCCAAGCATCCTGTATCCTGTATCGAACATAGACTGGTGATTCGTTTCTTACATGATAGTATACGTGTTTCAGTGCCATTCTCCCAAATCATCCCATGTACACCCATGGCGGATTCATGTCAATGTATGCCAAAACCAATACAGTATTGTAAAGTAAAATAAAGTAAAAAAAAAAAAAAAAAAGAAATCCCTGCCCAGTAAAAATTATTTTACTTTACCTTTAAGTTGTTATTTTCTAGAATGAGTGACTGAAATTTATGTTTTCACTTGTCCATTGTGTGTGTGTGATGTATCATAGGAAAAATACCAAAGGACCTGTGGTATATGGGCTACCACCTCCTTGAGGTAAGAGTAGAGTGTGTACCATATCTTAGATCTGGCATAAAAATGCACATGCTAAGAATATGAACACATGTATCACAAATTATAAAAGTCAGTTACATTTGGAAATATATAAAACTATGTAATAAAATATTTATTTTATATCCATGAAAATTCATTATATTCATCCAGTCTTTCATTAGTAAAATGCTTCTACTTGTGACAGTGAAAATAAATAAATAAATAAATAAAAGTTACATCTGGTTACATCTGGTTATGTGACCATCAACACAAAATAAAAGCACTGAACTGTTTTTAAAACATGGTTTGATTTGAGCTTGAAAGAAGAATCAGCTTCACACGAGGAAAAAGAGTTACGGACCTGATTATGAAATATGGATATGTAAAAATGTCAAACAGATAACATGTTTGTGCCAAAATTTTTAATTTATAGGGATTAGTGATTCATTCTTTCATATTTCAAATAACCTATTAGTTTAAAATGCTAGTAAATATATGTTTATTTTTGCAGAAGAGGACTTTAGTTGGGACTTTTGTTATTTTGAAATAATTTTTCCTTTTTGAGTATTTCATTTTATTATAGCTTGAGTGACTGTCTCAGTAATACCATTATGAAGACAGACTGGAAGAGTAGCCCAAAGGTCCTCTGAGTAGCTTTTAGAGTCTAGTCGGATCTGGACTGTTATCTCTTTTGAGGGTTTATTTTTTCCTATTGAGTTTCTGTTCCAGTCTTCTCTGTATAGATGATCTAAAAGGCTTTCAACTGTTGACAAGAGGCGAGGCCTTAAATTACAGGTATAAGAAACTAGACAGATACCATCAATCAATTGAATATATAAACATTGCTCAAAATTTTTTGAAAGTCTAACTCTTGAGAAAAATTTTTCTAATATCTTTTGAGCTGTTCAATGCCTTAGAAATGTTTCTCATAAACATATTTTCCTTCTCTTAGCATCTAGACTCTATTTGAATATTATTCATTTACATATTCAGCAGAAACCTAGTGGGAGCTAACTTTATGCCAGGAACAGGGCTAGGTATACGGTAAGTAAGACTCCTGCTCTGAGGAAGCTATGTTCTGATAGAAAGAAAGAGATAATAAGCTTGTAGGTAAATATATAAGAATTTCAGCTAGTGACAAATGTTATAAGGTAAATCAATTGGATCAGAGAACTGTTGGGAGACTCTTCTTTAGATGAGGTGGTTTGGAAAAGGAGGTGATATTTGAGCCAAGACCTGAGCAATTGTGAGTGAAAAGCTTCCGGGAGAGACAGTATCCAGTTCAAAGGCCCTGAGGTCAGAATAAGCTGAAGAATTGAGAGGTTAATATAGTACCATTGTAATGAAAACTCTGGGGGAAGGGGACAAAAGGAAGTTTTTTTTAAAAAAAAAGAAGGCAAGGGCTAGATAATGCAGAATCTCACAGGCCATGATAGGAGTTTGAATGTATTCTAAATGTGATAGGTTCTAATTAGGCAGTGATGGTGTTGTTTTTCTGTTGTTCAGTCGCTCAGTTGAGTCCGACTCATTGCAATCCTGTGTATGACTACGGCATGCCTGTCCTTCACCATCTCCCGGAGCCTCCTCAAACTCATGTCCATTGAGTCAGCAATGCCATCTAACCATCTCATCTTCTGTCGTCCCCTTCTCCTCCTGCCTTCAATCGTTCCCGGTATCAGGGTCTTTTTACTTTTGTATTTTACAGAGATAACTCCACCTCTGCGTAGAGAAGAGACTCCAGTCAGTTAAGAGTGGAATGAAGACCAGCTTGAAGGCTATTGCATTAGTTCAGTTTATAGATGATGCCTGCTTGTTAGAATAAAGCTTTTGACTGAGAGAATGTGTGTGAAAATTACATATATGCCCCTTTCAATAGACATTCACAATCAGTAAAGTCACATGTGTGACTCGTACAACTTGATTCTTGAGTTTGCTTTTTTCAGCCTTGATGTTCTCATGTCTAGCAAATATCATCAGTTTCATTTCCCCCTGCTCTTAGCTTACTACTGCCTTCAGTTGAGAACCACTCGGTTAGATGACTGAACAAGAAAACTTGGTCTTTATAGGCCAAACATGTGTATTCCAGTTAAAATCCAGAGACCAATATTCAGTTTTTTTCTGCCATTTCCCTTTTTCTCCCCACAGACTCCTTCCCCTTAGTTTCTACCTTTTAATTTCTGTCCCCAGAGGAACATAGCTACCCAACTGCTCCCCTTCTCATCTGTCTACTCTAAAAGACACACGGATCTTAATTTTTATCCTGTCATTTTCAGGGATTTACTTTTTGTATATGGAGGAACACAGAGATGGATATAAATAAAAATGTAGGAAACAACTTAATTTACTCCATTAGAGGAAGGGAGGATGAGCAAGTTACCTTTCCTTTTCATTAAATCATAGGTAGAGCTGAAGGGGGTGGAGACACACTTTTAACACTTTTTTTAAAAAAAGAAAAGTAATATGTTGACGTGACAGTTGATAAGAATATAATAAAATCTAATGTTTATTGAGTGATTGTTATGTGGCAACCATTGTTGCCCAGGGTTTTCTTGGATTGATTCTCTTATTGTTAGCCCTCTTCACAGATGAGGAAACTGAGGTTCAGAACTATTAAGTGATTGGTTCAAGGCCCCATAGAGCAGCGGTCACCAACCTTTTTGGCACCAGGGACCAGTTTTGTGGAAGACAATTTTTCCACTGACTGGGGTAGGGGAATGGTTTGGGGATGATTCAAGGACATTGCATTTCTTAATTTTTGTTATTCCATCAGCTCCACCTCAGATCATCAGGCATTGATCCTGGAGGTTGGGAACCCGGCCACAGGCTGAGAGGGGCCACTCGGCTTTTCTCTTCTTTAGGCTATGCTGCCTCTCCAGGCGGGACGACTTGGGGATCTGCAGAGAAGGGAGCCTTTGCAGGTGTGGTGCTGAAGACTCGTTTACCAGGTAGGGGTCCTATCTTCCTGACTTCTAGTGTGGCCCTGTCTCCTCCTTCAGGCTCTCTGTGAGGTCACCTCTGGGCCTTGTTTCAGCCCCACTTTGCCTCTACCTATCCTTCCCTTGGGTCTTTATTGATAAGTATCTCTTTCATCATCTGTCTGCCAAAATGAAAAGAAACATTCCCCCTCTCCTTATTCCCGAATTCCCAACTCAGATGGTCCAATACTCATTTGCTTCACCAGCTGCCGTCTGCTTCTCTGTGGGTGCTCTCATTATGTCTGAAGCGGGGAGCAGGAGAGCAGAGCTCCCTAAGCTATGGGGACATGAAGGTTTCCTTTCTGTGGTTTGTCCCCTTGGGTGTTGGGACATTCATTTATCAGCTTGTCACTCTCACAGGTATACTCCTGCTCACAGCAGGCTCCAGGAGATTACTTGTCTCGCTACTGAATTTTCTTTATATGTTTTTTTAAGTATGTATAAAATTATAGTCTTGAGCTTTCCTTTTTCATACACAAACTAATCATTATGAAACCCAATAATGATCCCTGAGGGAAAAACCACATGGAGCAAAAGGGCTCAGACGTGGAGTGAGGGTGTTGGACAACAGACATCATTCTGGGGCCGTGGACACAATTCTTTCCGGGGGGTCGGTGCATTGCATTTTTATGACTTGAAGCTATTTTTCAGGGTATTACGCCATAGTTTCCACAGAGCACAATTGTGTGCTGTAATGTCCATTTTGCATGCTCTGTATCAGTCGTGAGTCTGAAATTGCAAGGCTTGAGCATCATGTATTATTGATCCGATGTTTTGACTTTAACACAGGAGAGGGGAAAGCTTAAGGGACCAGAAAATTCAGAAACACTTCACGAGATAAAGGGACTGATTTTCTGTAATCTCTTTGACAAAAATGCTTTAACAGTTTATTCTTATAGGTGATGTGACTACAGGACAAGTTAACTTGATTATTTGCTTTTGAATATAAGAAAGGAGTATGAGGGAGAAGTTTCTTTTAAATTTGAGATATAAATATGATTTCTATTTCATGAAATAGAAGATGGGTGTACATCAATATTTTACTTTTGATAGAGAAATTTTGGCATTTCAGTCTTAAAGGCAGAGCATCCCTGTTCTTGGGCCAAAATCAGAACAAGGAATGTTCTGGCTTCTCTGCCTCTAGGAAAAGAGGAAGAAAGTCTCACTTTTTATCTTCTAGCAAAATCTGTTCTTAAGAAAGCCTCAAGTACTTGTTTATACTAAAGTGAAAATGATGAACACTGCTTAAAACACCATCTGTCTCTCCCAAAGAATGATATAGTTTCACAAGGATCAAATCTTTAGGTGAAAGAGTGGAAAATCCTCCCAATTATTGATTTATGTATTTGTTTGTTTACTTCTTTCTAAAAATTTATTTTGTACTTTGTTCTGAAAGGGAGATTTAAGGCCATGCCTCATATGATTAAAAACATTAAAAATAATTGAGAATGTTAGGATGACTCTAATATTGAGAATTTGGTGCTTTAGGGAGACATGGAAAGGACTCTTTGTTTTGTTAGAGTTATTGTTGTATGTTATTTGCTCAGTTGTGTCCGACTCTTTGTGACCCCATGGACTGTAGCCAGCCAGGCTCCTTGGTCCACGGAATTCTCCAGGCAAGAATACTGGAGTGGGTGGTCATTTCCTTCTCCAAGAATTGTTGTTAGAAATTCTTAGTTTATCTTGAAATCTTATTGGGGCGAGGAGTGGGGTGAATTTATTAACTCCCTTATAGCAGATTAGCTTTTCAGCACATTTAGGAAAATTTTTGGTGAAAAGTTAGTGTTTCTTACACTCTCAGCTTGCTTGGGGCATTTAGTGTGGTTTACTATTCTAAGGTCAGTTCTTTGATAGTCTTCTCGTTGGTTATTGTTTAACTTCCCTTAAACAACTTAATCTTCCAAGGAAGGTACAAAGTTCAGTTAATGTTTCTATTGTTCCCAATTATCAGTTCAGTTGCTCAGTCGTGTCCGACTCTTTACGACCCCATGAATCGCAGCACACCAGGCCTCTTTGTTCATCACCAACTCCCGGAGTTCACTCAGATTCACGTCCATCGAGTCACTGATGCCATCCAGCCATCTCATCTTCTGTAGTCCCCTTCTCCTCCTGCCCCCAATCCTTCCCAGCATCAAAATCTTTTCCAATGAGTCAACTCTTTGCATGAGGTGGCCAAAGTACTGGAGCTTCAGCTTTAGCATCATTCCTTCCAAAGAAATCCCAGGGCTGATCTCCTTCAGAATGGACTGGTTGGATCTCTTTGCAGTCCAAGGGACTCTCAAGAGTCTTCTCCAACACCACAGTTCAAAAGCATCAATTCTTTGGCACTCAGCCTTCTTCACAGTCCAACTCTCACATCCATACATGACTACTGGAAAAACCATAGCCTTGACTAGATGGACCTTAGTGGGCAAAGTAATGTCTCTGCTTTTGAATATGCTATCTAGGTTGGTCATAACTTTTCTTCCAAGGAGTAAGCATCTTTTAATTTCATGGCTGCAATCACCGTCTGCAGTGATTTTGGAGCCCAAAAAAATAAAGTCTGACACTGTTTCCACTGTTTCCCCATCTATTTCCCATGAAGTGATGGGACCGGATGCCATGATCTTCGTTTTCTGAATGTTGAGCTTTAAGCCAACTTTTTCACTCTCCTCTTTGACTTTCATCAAGATGCTTTTTAGTTCTTCTTCACTTTCTGCCATAAGGGTGGTATCATCTGCATATCTGAGGTTATTGATATTTCTCCCAGCAATCTTGATTCCAGCTTGTGTTTCTTTCAGTCCAGCATTTCTCATGATGTACTCTGCGTATAAGTTAAATAAGCAGGGTGACAATATACAGCCTTGACATACTCCTTTTCCTATTTGGAACCAGTCTGTTGTTCCATGTCCAATTCTAACTGTTGCTTTCTGGCCTGCATACAGATTTCTCAAGAGGCAGGGCAGGTGGTCTGGTATTCCCATCTCTCTCAGAATTTTCCACAGTTTATTGTGATCCACACAGTCAAAGGCTTTGGCATAGTCAATAAAGCAGAAATAGATGTTTTTCTGGAATTCTCTTGGTTTTTCCATGATCCAGCGGATGTTGGCAATTTGATCTCTGATTCCTCTGCCTTTTCTAAAACCAGCTTGAACATCAGGAAGTTCACAGTTCACGTATTGCTGAAGCCTGGCTTGGAGAATTTTGAGCGTTACTTTACTAGCATGTGAGATGAGTGCAATTGTGTAGTAGTTTGAGCATTCTTTGGCATTGCCTTTCTTTGGGATTGGAATGAAAACTGACTTTTCTAGTCCTGTGGCCACTGCTGAGTTTTCCAAATTTGCTGGCATATTGAGTGCAGCACTTTCACAGCATCATCTTTCAGGAGTTGAAATAGGTCCACTGGAATTCCATCACCTCCACTAGCTTTGTTCATAGTGATGCTTTCTAAGGCCCAAATGACTTCACATTCCAGGATGTCTGGCTCTAGGTGAGTGATCACACCACCATGATTATCTCGGTTGTGAAGATCTTTTTGTACAGTTCTTCTGTGTATTCTTGCCACCTCTTCTATGATAGCATATAATACCACCGTATAACTAAAATGCCTCCTAAAACAAAAAATTCATACATCAAACAATTAGCCTGACTCTGGATATCAACATTATGCAGGGTAATCCTGCACTAACAGGAAAATGCTGCCATGTCAATGAAATGTTTATATAGATAAATCGTCTGTGTTCCATACTGTCTGTGTGCTTCAATCCTAACTTACACTGCCCCTGTTGCTTTCCTTAAAAGGACAGGATGTCAAAGGAGATCAAATACTTCCCTAGAGGGATCCAGAAAGAAGAAAGTGGTAGATCTCCTCCTTTCTAGAGGTATGTCTATTTTGCAGTTCATTGAGGAGGATGATTACTTAGGATCCAGAATTCAAACTCAATACAGGGGTTTAGTTTTTTTCCCCCCCTTTTAAAAGTAGAGGAAAACAGAGCCTTAGGAAACTTGAGTTAAAAGTGCTGCATGTAACAAGCAGAAGGAGATGGTGGTTCCCTTGCCGGTCCTCCCAGGACCTAGAACAGTGCCCACATATATATATGTTCAGTAAATACTTGTGAATGTGTAATGAAATCTTCCTTCTGAAACTTTGTTTCTAAATGTCAATGTAATAGGAGCTCTGAGGTACTTCCCAGGAATAAGAAATCCTTCAATTCCTACCCTGCTGATTGACTGAAGATGAGCTGGCATTGACTCCTTATACTGTGTTGGTCAAGGGTGCTCAGCTCTGAAATCAAGTTACTTGGATTCATCTGGTTCCTTCACCATTGTCTAGCTGTGTAAATATGGGGAAATTGCAGAGCTCCTCTAGAACTACAAAAGCGGTGGTTAGGAGAGGGAATGGATGTATTAAGCGCACAGCACTAGACACCCACTGTGCTTAGCTGCTCAGTCGTGTTCGACTCTTTGTGACCCCATGGACTGTAGCCCGCCAGGCTCCTCTGTCCATGGGGATTCTCCAGGCAAGAATACTGGAGTGGGTTGCCATGCCTTCCTCCAGGGGATCTTCCCAACCCAGGGATCGAACCCAGGATTCCCGCATTGCAGGTGGATTCTTTACTAACTGAGCCACCAGGGACGCCTGACTCCCACTGCCTGAAAACTATTGTCCAGCAGGCTGCAGTATAGTAGCCCTAGGCCCGGGAAAGCTCAAGTCCTATGGGTTAAGAGAAAGACTCTTTTTGGCTAGAAACAATAGGAGCTCCCAGGGGTTTAAAGACAGATTGACAACTACCATGACTTTTCAGGGTAGGTAATAATTAAAAGATCATTGTAAAGGATTGCTTTCAAGAAAGAAGTAGGCTGCTATCAAAAGGTTTTGAGTCAGGAATAAATGGTGGATTTCTTTCTTCAAAGAGATTTTTAGAATTATTTCCAATAAAATAAAGAGAGTTTACGGGTCTAAAAAAATAACTTTTAAAAACCTTAAAGATGAGATTTTGTTTAGAAGTTACTTTTTGTTAACAAATATGTCATTCAATCAGCAAATACTAAAAAACTACTATATCTCAAGCATTGTATTAGGTGCTAGTGAGAAAAAAGTAAAAAAAAAACAAAAAAGTATGGTGCTTATTCTTAATAAGTTTAGAGAAATATTCATATAAGCAATGCCCTTCAAAGACATTATCCTGAGATCCTACACATTTGTTCCAATATTGCTGCTGTTGCTCTCAACACCTTCAAACAACTTTTGAGCAAGGCCCAAACCAGCAGTGGTCTCTACTTTTGGAAGGACCAATATTCAACTGACATTAAAATACCCCAAATCTCCTTTATTGCTTGGTTATTGCCATAGTTCAGAAATCCCCAGGTGCCCACTCATCCCCACCACTACAGTTTCCCCTATTGGACCCTCTAGAAGGACTCACAGTCTTGCCACTAAAGAGTCAGTATTTGGATCTTGGTCAAAGTCCTCCAGTACCTTCTCAGTGACATCTATTTTGATTGATCTGTGCCCTGCCATACCTATTGCTGAGTATCTAATATATCACCCCTAATTTAGTGTCACTTTGAAAGTGAAAGTGGTAGTCACTCAGTTGTGTCTGACTCTTCCATGGAATTCCCCTGGCAAGACTACTGCAGTGGGTGGTCATTCCTTTCTCCAGGGGATCCTCCTGACCCAGGGACTGAACCCAGATCTCCCGCAGTGCAGGCGGATTCTTTACCATTTGAGCTACCCGGGAAGCCCATAGTCTCACATTATATTTAGTGTCCTGTTGCATTTCCCCTAATCCAGGTGCTCAGTGGGTAAAGAATCTGCCTGCAACGTAAGGGCCACATGAGACACCGGTTTGATTCCTGGATTGGGAAGATCTTTTGGAGTAGGGCATGGCAACTCATTCCATTTTTCCTGGCTGGAGAATCCCATGGACGGAGGAGCCTGGTGGGCTACAGTCCATAGGGTTGCAAAGAGTCATAAATGACTGAAGCAACTGAGCATGCACGCAATCCTGTCACAATCACTGTTTTTTTTTTTTTTTTTTTCAACCTGGTGCACCTAGGATCCCATCTCCTATTCTAGATTACCTTTATCTGACTTTAAAGGGCAATGCTTTGCCATCTTTAAGGACATTCATTTTTTTTTAAAAAAGGAACAGAGTAAAATCAAGTCCAAAAGAGAGGTCCTAAGATTGTTCTGAACAAAGACAAACCTCATCAAGGTTTGTCTGAGGTGTCCCAAGGTGACTGCTCAGAGAAGATGACATGCATTTCCTCTGTAAAGTCTGGTGCTTTTATGAACAAAAAGAATTATATCAGGCCAATTCCTTAAAGTCACATCTTGCATATTAGATGAATGTCTGCTTTTAGAAAAGTTGTATTTAAAAGTCATAAACCTCATTTAGGAGCATTATTAAAACCTAGCATATTTTTTCCAGCTAACAAAATGTTAGCATAAAGAGATATAATATGCATTTTGGAATTCCTAATACCCAGATATAAAAATAAAACAATAGTGAATATTTTTTCCAGTGCCAATGACAATGTGATCCAGAATCAATCAAAATTGTATGGCGTGGCACAATCATAGAGAAAGGAAAAGCGTTTGTTTCCAGGAATGTGAATTCAGAAACATGTATTGTTATAAAATATGCTGATTTTTAAGAGGAGAATTGATATGAGGGGATCTAAATTTATATTTAGTTTGTTGCTGCTGCTGCTGAGTCGCTTCAGTCATGTCCGACTCTGTGCAGCCCCATAGACGGCCTCCCACCAGGCTCCTCCGTCCCTGGGATTCTCCAGGCAAGAACACTGGAGTGGGTTGCCATTTCCTTCTCCAATGCTCTTTGTTAAATGACACTCAAAAAAGAAAAATGCCAATCAGCAAAACAAAATAAAACAAAAAAGACTCGTGAAGATAGAATTATTTAATGATTGGGTGGGACACAATTTTGAAAGCGATGAGTATATGATATTTGTGCCAACTGCAATTTACTGTAGGTCTCATAGCCTATAAAGTTCATAAATGGTGCTTAACTAACACTTCTACTAGTTCAGCTGCTAAATCATTGAAAATCAGTAGATTTTTTTCCCAAAATGATGGTAGATTTTATAGATAGCATTAATTCATTTTATAATGTTGACCATTGCAGTGAGGTTTATTTGTTGAATGAATGTACACAGAACTGATCAGAGGTAAGAATAGCATATCTTTATGGATATTTCCTTAGGGCTTTATTTAAAAATAATAATTTTTAAAAATTTTCTTTTAAAAATAATTACAAATGTGTAGAAGCTTTTTACAAATGAGATAAAAAGGTTATCTACAGTTCCTACCAACTGTAAGCAACCACCATTAGCATTTTTATGTGTCTTGATACACATGTTCTGTCCATGTATATTATAAGTATGTATATATGTGTATGTATGTGTGATTTACAAAAAAAGATCATATGTACTTTTTCTTTTAGACAATATATTGTGATATCTATTCATGTAAGCCATTGGTGTTCTATAGAATTTTGTTTAGTGTCTGCATAATATTCTGCTGTATGTATATACCATAATTCATTTCACTAATCTTCTGTTATTGGGCGTTTAGGTTGCTTTTAATCTTTTAACCATTATGTTGTAGACACTTTTGGCCATTTCAAGAATTTAAAATCATTTTTGTGCCATTATTGCCTTGGACAGTTTAGTTAAACCTGTGAATCTCTTCTCAGAATAACATTTTGCATAAAAATATAGGGTAACAGAAGAAACCAATGATATTGAAAGGATTATCAAAATATATTTTTTAAATTTGTGATATATGTGCCTCTTGTTAAATAACAAGATCTAATGGCACATCTAATAACAACAATAATTTTAACTAGTGATAAACATAAATGAATTTTGAGATACCTAAAGCAATTAGAGTAATAGTAGCTGCTATGTTCCATTTACTTCATTGTAATCTGTTGCTTATCTTAGTGATAGAAGGAAACACTCAATTTCAGTGAGAGGTTAATAAAAATAAAGATGCGAAATGTGTCCCTTCCAGACTCAGATAGCTTGAATTTTATATGTGAACCTTCATTGCTACAGGCCTCAGATTAAGAACCTTACTAGATTTTTCAGATTAAAAAGATTATTTATCAGATTATTGAAAGCACTGAAACTAGTAATCAGGGAGAAGTTTTGTATGTTCCCCAGAGATTAGCCATATGGACTTAAAATAACAAAATGGTACTAAACTTGGTGAAACCAATGGAGGCTGAGAATCATAATCTGTAACACAAATAGACCAGGATGATGAGTAATGGTGGAAGAAACCAAGGAGAGTTGTGGGAAGCTAATTATGAGTAGGGTTTCAAAGGAATGGAATAGCAGAGAAAAACCCTGCTATTTAAGGCTTCTAATGAAAAGACAACGGGTTATTGAAAAGGGGAGAGTGAGCTTTTCTCTTAGCATAGTGAAACCAAATGTCCCTGCTTCAACAACCAATATTTCATAGTCACAAAATATTATCTTAAGTGAAGTGAAGGTGAAGTGAAGGTCCCCAAGTCGTGTCCGACTCTTTGCGACCCCATGGACAGTGCATGGATTTCTCCACACCAGACTACTGGAGTGGGTAACCTTTCTCTTCTCCAGGGGATCTTCCCAATCCAGGGATTGAACCTGGGTCTCCTGCATTGCAGGCAGATTCTTTACCAGCTGAGCCACCAGGGAAGCCCAAGAATACTGGAGTGGGTAGCCTGTTCCTTATCCAGCGGATCTTCCCAAACCAGGAATTGAACCGGGGTCTCCTGTGTTACAGGCGGATTCTTTACCAACTGAGCTATAAGGGAAGCCCTATGAAATATTATCTTACTTCCTCTAAATACCCAAGCGATATGAGCTCCTGTCTCACAGACCAGCCTGCCTGCCTGAAATTGGCCCCTCCCACAAGGTTTCCTCTAAATTTCCTTCCCTTCCCCAAGGATGCTGTCCTGGGGGTGCACAGGATAGAGCCAGATCCTCGCATTTTTCCACCTGGGCTTTCTGTAGAGCCACCACTCATTGCCTCTGCTGTCCATCACCCTCATGAGGTTGATGTGAAGATGTTTGTTCTACCTCTCTGACTTGGTGTGGGGGGCAGGTGTGCAGGAGTCTTCTCTGTGCTGTGCCCTTAGCTACTCAGTTTCAAGCACAGACCAGTTCTCCTAATTCCACACAGCAGAGACCAGGCTGCAAGTTCCCACAAAACTTCACCCGTTGTGGGATGTGGGCCAGGTAATGTTGGGAAGTACTACCCAGAGTATAACAACTTATATCTAGGACCAGCCTTCCCTTAGGGCAGCTAAAGGGATTTCTCACTCTCTGGCTCAGTTTAGGAGTGTTGTTAAATATTCCCCAAAAGTCCCCAGACAGAAGAGAATTTCTCTTCTCTCAGTGAAAGTCCTGCTCCTCATAGTCTACATTTCCGACCCTTCCTGGGATCAACCGTGAAAATACTGTATGGAGAAGACCCGAGCTATACCCACAGAGATCAGCCTGTAATTTATTAGTTCATCATCTGTATATTCTGGATTATTTAGTACAAAATAACATCTAGAGTAGAAATGCCAAAGTCTAGCCTATTTTTTTTTTTCAGTTTCTCTTCTAACATTCAGCGAAGTTCATACCTGCATGTATTTTTTATGTGTTTAAGTCTTCTGGCAACAACTACTGTGACAAACACATCTTCATGTCTTTTGCCCATTTTCTAGTTGGATGAGTTGTTTTTTTATGGTTCGGCCTTGAAAGTTCCTATGCAATAGGCTTTTGTCGAATATGTGGTTTGCAAATATTTTCTTCCAGTCTGTTTTTCTTTTTTTTCTTTTTTTGGTCTTTTGCAGAGTTTTCCTTTTGATGAAAGGACAGTTTATTGATTTTCCTTTTTATGGGTTGTGTCAAGTCTAAGAACTCTTTGCTTGGATCTCAAACCCTAAGATTTTCTCCTGTTTTTTTTCCTACTAGTTAGAAGGTAATATAGTTTAACATTTTACATTTAAGGTCATGATCCATTTTGTATTAATTTTTGTATAAGACATTTAGGTTGAGGTTTATTTTCTTTCCTCCTCCCCCCTCCTTTCCTCCCTTCCTTCTTTCCTTATCCAATTGTTCCAGAACCATTGGTCGAAAAGTCTATTCTTCCTACATTATATTTCTTTTGCACCTTTGTCAAAAGTCAGTCAGGTGTGGGTGTATTTCTAGGTTTTCTGTTCTGTTCCACTGATCTGTATGTCTGCCCTTCTGTCACCCCACAATTTTGATTACTGTAGATATACAGTAATTGGCTAGACTGATTTCTCCTCCATTATTCTTCTTAAATTTTTTTTAAAAGCTCTTCTAATTCTTTTGCCTTTCCACATAAATTTTAGAAAGAATAATCTTGCCTATATCTTTGGAAGGACTGATGCTGAAACTGAAGCTCCAATACTTTGGCCACCTGATGCGAAAGGTGACTCATTAGAAAAGACTCTGACGCTGGGAAAGATTGAGGGCAGAAGGAGAAGAGGGTAACAGAGGATGAGATGGTTGGATGGCATCACCGATTGAATAGACGTGAACTTGGGCAAATTCCAGGGGATGGTGAGGGACAGGGAAGTCTGCTGTGCTGCAGTTCATGGGGTCATGAAGAGTCGGACACGACTTGGCAACTGAACAACAACAACATATCTACAAAAATTCTGGCTAGGGTTTTGATGAGAACTGAATTAAATCTGTATATTCATTTAAGGAGAATTAACATCTTTACTATGTTGACTCTTCCAGTCCAGAGACATGGTGAGTTCAGTTCGGTTCAGTTGCTCAGATGTATCCAACTCTGCAACCCCATGGACTGCAGCATGCCAGGCTTTCCTGTCTTCCACTGTCTCCCAGAGTTTGCTCAAATTCCCCATCTATTAGCCATGAAATTATGGGGCCAGGTACCATAATCTTAGTTTTTTGAATGCTGAGTTTTAAGCCAGTTTCTCACTCTCCTCTTTCACCCTCATCAAGAGGCCCAAAAAGTTCCTCTTTGCTTTCTGCCATTAGGGTGGTATCATCTGCATATCTGAGGTTATTGATATTTTTCCTGGCAATCTCGATTTCAACTTGTGCTTCATCCAGCCCAGCAATTTTGCATGTTGTCCTCTGCATACAAGTTAAGTAAGCAGGGTGACAATATACAGCCTTGACAAGACACAGTATGTCTCTGCTGCTAAGTCACTTCAGTTGTGTCTGACTCTGTGCGACCCATAGACAGCAGCCCACCAGGCTCCCCCGTCCCTGGGATTCTCCAGGCAAGAACACTGGAGTGGGTTGCCATTTCCTTTTCCAATGCATGAAAGTGAAAAGTGAAAGTGAAGTCGCTCAGTCGTGTCTGACCCTCCACCACCCCATGGACTGCAGCCTACCAGGCTCCTCCGTCCATGGGATTTTCCAGGCAAGAGAACTGGAGTGGGGTGCCATTGCCTTCTCCACAGTATGTCTCTACATTTATTTAAATATTTTTTATTTTTATTATTTTCATTAGCATTTTGTAGTAGTCAGCATATACAAATCTTGTTAGGTTTACACCTAAGTATTTGGGTTTTCTTTAATGATTGTAATTAGTATTATATTTTTAATTTTGATATTTACTTCTAGTATATAGAAGTGGAAATGATTTTTGTATAATCAGTTTGTTTTGTATCCTATGCCCTTGCTAACTGACATAGTATTACTAGAAGCTTTCTTGTAGATTCCTTGGGATTTTCTATGTAGAGAGTCATGTCATCTGTAAGTAGGTAGTCCTATTTCTTTCTTTCTGATCAGTATGCCTTTTATTTCCTTCCCTTGCTTTACTGTATTATCTAGAACTTCCAGTAGTATGTTGAATAAGAGTATAGGTGTTTCTGATCTTGGAGAAAAACACTTTGTCTTTCATTATTAACTATAATATAAGCCTTATCAAGTTGGGGAAGTTCCCCTCTATTTTTAGTTTTCTGAGAGTTTTTATTATGAATGGGTATGGGATTTTGTCAAATGTTTTTTCTTATCAAGTGATATTATCATGATATTTTTATTAGCCTGTAGGAAATCGGTCCTGAGTATTCACTGAAGGACTGATGCTGAATCTCCAATACTTTGGCCTCCTGATGTGAAGAACTGACTCATTAGAAAAGACCCTGATGCTGGGAAAGACTGAAGGCAGGAGGAGAAGGGGATGACAGAGGATGAGATGGTTGGATGGCATCCCTGACTCAACAGACATGAGTTTGAGCAAGCTCCGGGTGTTGCTGATAAACAGGGAGGTGTGCTGCAGTCCATGGGATTGCAAAGAGTCGGACACGACTGAGTGACTGACTGAACTGAATTGTTGGTATATTACATTTGTTGTTTTTCAGTCACTAAGTCATGTCTGACGCTTTGTGACCCCATGGACTGCAGCATGCCAGGCTTCCCTGTCCTTCACTATCTCCTAAAGTTTGCTCAGATTCATGTCCATTGAGTCAGTGATGCCATCCAACCATCTCCTCCTCTGCTGCCCCCTTCTCCTCCTGCCCTCAATCTTTCCCAGCATCAGAGCTTTTCCCAATAAGTCAGCTCTTTGCATCAGGTGGCCAAAGTATTAGAGCTTTAACAGCAGTCCTTCCACTGAATATTTAGGGTTGATTTCCTTTAGGATTGACTGGTTTGATCTCCTTGCAGTCCAAGGGACTCTCAAGAGTCTTATCCAGCACCACAGTTCAAAGGCATCAGTTCTTGGTCCAGCTCTCACATCTGTACATGACTATTGGAAAAACCATGGTTTTGCCTCTACAGACTTTTGTCCACAAAGGGATTTCTTTGTTTTTTAATATGCTGTCTAGGTTTATCATAGCTTTTCTTCCGAGGAGCAAGCATCTTTTAATTTCATGGCTGCAGCGCCTTCCACAGTGATTTTGGAACCCAAGAAAATAAAATCTGTCACCACTTCTGCTTTTTCCCCTTCTAGATTATGTTGACTGATTTTCAAATATTGAACTCTCTTTGTGTCTCTGGAATAAACTGTACTTGTTTGTGGTATATAATTTCTTTTATTTATTGTTAGATTTTATTTAGTGTTTCCCTTATGGTTTTTTACAACAGTGATGTTGGCCTGTAGTTTTCTTTTCTTTTTTTTTTCTGGTATTGTACTGGCTTCTTTTATTTATTTATTTATTTATTTTTTATTTTACTTTACAATTCTGTATTGGTTTTGCCATACATTGACATGAATAGTTTTCTTTTCTTGTACTCACTTTGTCTGGTATCAGGGTAATACTAGCTTCATAAAATGAACTGGAAGTGTTCTTTCCTCTTTTATTTCAGGAAGAGATTGTGTACAACTGATGCTTATTTTTCTGTAAATGTTTGTAAGAATTCTCCAGCGAAATCATCTGGATCTGGAGATTTCTTTTTTGGAGATTTTAAATTATGAATTTAATTTCCTTTATAGTTATTGGGCTATAAAAATTATTTATTTAATACTGTATTGCTTGTGGTAGTTTGTGCTTTTCAGAGTTGGTCATTTCATTTAAGTTGACTTACGTGTATAAAATTTTTCACAGTACTCCTGTATTATCCATGGCCTATTGTGATATCCCTTGTTTAATTCCTAATTTTGCTGATTTGTGGATTCTTTTTTTTTTTCTTTTTGATCTTTATTATTTATTTTGGATATAATTTTTAAATTTTTTCTAGGTTCTTCTGGTGGGAGCTTAGATTATTGATCTGAGACTTTTCTTATTTTCTAATGTAAGCATTTAGTTCTATAAATTTCCCTGTCAGCGTCGCTTGATTTGTGACTCCCAGGTTTTCGTATATTCTACTTGCATATTCATTAGGTTCAGTGTTATTTTTAATTCTCTTGAGACTTCCGCTTTGACTCATGGATTATTTAGAAATGTATTGTTCTTGTTTCTGTTGTTGATTTCTATTTTACTTCCATTGTGGTCAGAAAACAAACTGTATGATTTAAATTTTGTAAATTTGTCGAGGTTTGTTTTATCGCCTGTGACGTGGTTTATCTGGGTATATGTTCCATAGTTTTGTAAAAGAATGTAAGTTCTGCTGTTGTTGAGGAGACTGTTCTATAAATGTCGATTCAGTTCTGTTGGTTGATGGTGTTTTGAATTATTTTTATATTCTTGCTGATTTTCCATGTAGTTGTTCTACCAGTGGCCGAGAGAGGGATGTTGAAGTCTCAATTATAGTTGTAGACTTTTCTGTTTCATCTTTCAATTTCTCTGGCTTTTGCTTCAGATATTTTGTAGCTTTGTTGTTTACATACCCGGGATTGCCGTGTCTTACTGATGGTCTGGCTCTTTTATCATTTGGTCATGTCATTCTGTGTCTCTGGTAAATCTTTGCTCCTTCATTTATCTGATACTAACACTCACTTTCTTCTTCTTTTTTAAAGACTGTTTGGTTTTGGCTGTGCTGGGTCTTCGTTGCTGAACAGACTTTTCCCTGTGGGAGAGGGGGCGGCTGTTCGCTGCAGCATGCGTGCTTCTTGTTGGTTGCAGAGCGCAGGCTCTCGGCATGGGGGCTCAGTAGTTGCAGTTCCCAGGCGCTAGAGCAGAGGCTCAATAGTTGTGCAGGGCTTAGTTGCTTTGTGGCATGTGAGATCTTCCCAGACCAGGAACTGAACCTGTGTCTTCTGCCTTGGCAGGCGGATTCTTTACCACTGAGCCACCAGGGAAGCCTCGCTCCTGCTTTCTTTTGAACAATGTTTGTATGATTAATTTTTTCTATCTTTCTACTTTCATCTTACGTATATTATATTTGAAATGAGGTTCTTATAGGCAGCATATAGTTGGGTCATGTTTTTTAAATCCCACTGCTAATCTCTATCTTTAATTAGTGCATATAAATATACTCTTAGGTATGAAATTTATTTTCTAAACCTTAAATAAGTAATACAGTGTACAAAATTCAAAAGGTATCAAAGAGAACATATTAAAAATCAGGCTCCTTCTACTCTTTCCCCCAGTCTTCCCAACCAAGCAACTATCTTCTTCAGCCTTCTATCATCCTTCAGAGCCATTCTGCTGCCACTGCTGCTGCTAAGTTGCTTCAGTTGTGTCCAACTCTGTGCGACCCCATATATGTCAGCCCACCAGGCTCCTCTGTCCCTGGGATTCTTCAGGCAAGAGTACTGAAGTGTGTTGACATTTCCTTCTCCAAGTCAGAGCCATTCTATGTACATGTAAATACTTATAGGACTGTATATCTTTTATTTAAAAAGGAAATACAAGCAAGAGCAAAGTATATATACTGTCCTATGTCTTGCTTTATGTATGTGGGGAGTGCTAAGTTGCTTCAGTTGTGTCTATCTCTTTGCGACGCTATGGACTGTAGCCCGCCAGGCTCCTCTGTCCGTGGGGTTCTCCAGATAAGAATATTGGAGTGGGTTGCCATGCCCTCCTCCAGGGGATCTTCCCAACCCAGGGGTCAAACCCAGATCTCCTGCACTACAGATGGATCCTTTAGTGCTGAGTCACTGGGGAAGCCTTCTTTACATATACTTAATACCCTATCTTAGAGATCTTTCTATGTTGGTACATATAGAGCATGCTGGTAACATATAAACAAAAGTATTTTCTTCTAGCTTCAAAAGTCTTAAAAGCCAGTCTCAGGGGCACTCTCCATCCCCCTTCTTATGTCTTGTCCAAAGCTTTCTATGTCCCTTTTCTTACTTTAATAAAACTCTGCTACACACACACAGAAAAAAAAAGCCAGTCTTGGAAAGTGTGTTATTCTACACAAGAAGATTAAATCAGAAAATCTACATGAATTGAAGACATTTAAGGAACAGAATGGAGAATATAATTTATCATGGAATATGTAAATTGCTAAATGTATATAGCTTGAATAAGAAATAATTTATAAGAAACATGATGGGAATCTATTTATAAGTCATACATTTCCAGGGAGTTGTGAAGTTATTGAGCATCAATATATACATGGCTAAGAATAATGGAATGAAACCAAGAAAAGGAAAGGCTATATTGTAAGTAAAAATATAGCTCCTGGAAACTTTGTAGAATACTTTATGCTCTTATTTCTTACGTTGTCAGATAGGAAAAGCCTAAAATCCCGTGAACTAAAAGACAATTTTAAATCTTGGAATTTTCATTTGCCTTTTATGAATTGCAGAATAAACAGATTTATGAAGAGGAGATGTTTTGTCTATTAAACAAAAATATATTAGGTACCTACTGCGTCCCTGACACAGTTCCAGTCAATAAACAAGACATACAAGGTTTCTGCAGTTTTAGAGCTCATATTCTGGGGAAGGTAGTGAGGAAGAATGAAAACAAAGGAATAATATCAAGAGAAAAAAAAAAAAAACCAGATAGTGTTCAGCATTTCGGTGAGAACAAAACAGGAGTTATGTGTTACAGAGCCACAGGGAGAATGTTTTAGAGCTAGTGTTAGGAGATGCTGTTAAATGGAGAAGCCCAGGAAATCGTATCCATAATCCAAGAAAAAGCCTTGTGCTTCCATTGCTCTAGTTTGCTCTGTCCTCCTCTGACCTCTTTCTGGCCAGATCCTTAAACCACAGCACAGTCCCACATTCTTGGTAAAGCTTTCTGGGATATTCCTGCCAGGAGGAAGAAAGCGCACCTGATGTAACAGCCACTGTAAAGACTGAACTGGGGGATGATCTGAGTGCCCCGGTGCAGGAAGGGTTGGAGAGCAGAAGAAACCACAAGCAGAAAGGCCAGATGAGGAAATTAAGCTAAATATATACTATCTCGAGGATATTCCCAGAAGTTACTGTTAAAATTAAATCCTTGCTCACAATGAAATACTGTACAGCAAAGGTTCTCAAACTGTTTGGTCTGAGGGCTTTTATGCCCTTAAATATTACTGAGGACTCTAAAGAGCTTTTGAGTGTGTAGATTATAGCTATTCATGTTTAATGTATTCTTATACAAAACTGAGAAGTTTAAAAAATATTTAAACATTAAAAAATAATGCTAAACTCATTGCATGCTAGTGCAAATAGCATATTTTTATTGCATAGGAACCTGGAATGTTAGGTCCGTGAATCAAGTGAGAATAGGGGCCCTGTTTTACATTTTGCAATCTCTTTGACAGTTGATTATGAGAAAGTAGCTGGCTTATCACCCCTGCTTCTCCAGTGATCTATTGATATATGTTTTATTTCAAGCATGTGAAGAAATCCCAGCCTCACATAGGTAAATTCATTGTTTCTTTTTTAGATAAATGTGGATATTTTTTGATACTACATTGAAACTTGATAAGTGGTAGTATTTTAAAAGTTAGTTGTAATGTGGATTCTGAAATCACAGCAATAAACTTTTTATATTTTGTTACAAAATCCATTGGTCTATCATGAACTTTGAGTGGGTCTTTTACCCATGCTTTTGTATCTAAAAATACCCATGATTTTGTGTCATGCATTACTTGTTTGAAAAATATTGGTACACTTACTTATACAGATCCTTCAAATGTTTATGTATTTCCTCATATAATTTTTTAAAAATCATATAAAGTCATTAAATATTGGGAAGATATCAAGTATATGGTGGTAGACATGTTTTCCAAAATTCTAATTTTGGTTTGAAAGCTCAAATTTTGTCATTTGCATCAAATACTGCTTGTCATCTTCCTTGAAGTAACAGGCTCATTTCCTTTACTTTTGAGAAAATGTTTGACAAATCCAGTCCTTAATAACCACAGTTTTTCTGTCAATAATCCTTTTAAGTAATAAAATAATAGTGTTCTGTGACAAAAGTGACTAGTTTAGTTTGCATCTCAAACAAATTGCTTTGCCTCATGAGTTCTTTGGGGCTACTCTGGTGGCAGAGTAGTAAAGAATCTGCCTGCCAAGGCAGGATGCGTGGGTTTGATCCTGGGGTCAGGAAGATCCTCTGGAGAAGGAAATGGCAACCTGTTCCAGTATTCTTGCTTAGAAATCCATGAACTGAGGAGTCTGGCAGGCTTCATGGGTTCACAAAGAGTTGGACGTGGTGGCTCTGACGGCGCAGAAGCACAGCCGAGAGGAGCTACCCATCCCCCCTGCCCCCGCCCCGCTACCCCATGTCCAAGGTAAGGAGCAGTGGCTAAGCTTTGCTGGAGAGATCGCATGTCCAAGGTTAGAGAAACCCAAGTAAGACGGTAGGTGTTGCAAGAGGGCATCAGAGGACAGACACACTGAGACCATAATTACAGACAACTAGGCAATCAGATCACATGGACCACAGCCTTGTCTAACTCAATGAAACTAAGCCATGCCGTGTGGGGCCACCCAAGACGGGCGGGTCATGGTGGAGAGGTCTTACAGAATGTGGTCCACTGGAGAAGGGAATGGCAAACCACTTCAGTATTCTTGCCTTGAGAACCCCATGAACAGTATGAAAAGGCAAAAAGATAGGACACTGAAAGATGAACTCCCCAGGTCAGTAGGTGCCCAGTATGCTACTGGTGATCAGTGGAGAAATAAATCCAGAAAGAATGAAGGGATGCAACCAAAGCAAAAACAACACCCAGTTGTGGATGGGACTGGTGATAGAAGCAAGGTCTGATGCTGTAAAGAGCAATATTGCATAGGAACCTGGAATGTTAGGTCCGTGAATCAAGACAAATTAGAAGTGGTCAAACAGGAGATGGCAAGAGTGAACATCGACATTCTAGGAATTAGCGAACTAAGATGGACTAGAATGGGTGAATTTAACTCAGATGACCGTTATATCTACTACTGCGGGCAGGAATCCCTTAGAAGAAATGGAGTAGCCATCGTAGTCAACAAAAGAGTCCGAAATGCAGTACTTGGATGCAATCTCAAAAACGACAGAATGATCTCTGTTCGTTTCCAAGGCAAACCATTCAATGTCACGGTAATCCAACTCTATGTCCCAACCAGTAACGCTGAAGAAGCTGAAGTTGAACAGTTCTATGAACACCTACAAGACCTTCTAGAACTAACACCCAAAAAAGATGTCCTTTTCATCCTAGGGGACTGGAATGCAAATGTAGGAAGTCAAGAAACACCTGGAGTAACAGGCAAATTTGGCCTTGGAGTACAGAATGAAGCAGGGCAAAGGCTAATAGAGTTCTGCCAAGAGAACACACTGGTCATAGCAAACACTCTCTTCCAACAACACAAGAGAAGCCTCTACACATGGACATCACCAGATGGTCGACACTGAAATCACATTGATTATATTCTTTGCAGCCAAAGATGGAAAAGCTCTATACAGTCAGCAAAAACAAGACCAGGAGCTGACTGTGGCTCACATTATGAATCCTTATTGCCAAATTCAGACTTAAATTGAAGAAAGTGGGGAAAACCACTAGACCATTCAGGTATGACCTAAATCAAATCCCTTATGACTATACAGTGTAAGTGAGAAATAGATTTAAGGGACCAGATCTGATAAACAGAGTGCCTAATGAACTATGGATGGAGGTTCGTGACATTGTACAGGAGACAGGAATCAAGACCATACCCTAGAAAAAGAAATGCAAAAAAAACAAAATGGCTGTCTGGGGAGGTCTTACAAATAGCTGTGAAAAGAAGAGAAGCGAAAAGCAAAGGAGAAAAGGAAAGATATAAGCATCTGAATGTAGAGTTCAAAGAATAGTAAGGAGAGATAAGAAAGCCTTCCTCAGCGATCAATGCAAAGAAATAGAGGAAAACAATAGAATGGGAAGGACTAGAAATCTCTTCAAGAAAATTAGAGATGCCAAGGGAACATTTCATGTAAAGATGGGCTCGATAAAGGACAGAAATGGTATGGACCTAACAGAAGCAGAAGATATTAAGAAGAGGTGGCAAGAATACACAGAACTGTACAAAAAAGATCTTCACGACCCGAGTAATCACGATGGTGTGATCACTCACCTAGAGCCAGACATCCTGGAATGTGAAGTCAAGTGGGCCTTAGAAAGCATCACTATGAACAAAGCTAGTGGAGGTGATGGAATTCCAGTGGACCTATTTCAACTCCTGAAAGATGATGCTGTGAAAGTGCTGTACTCAATATGCCAGCAAATTTGGAAAACTCAGCAGTGGCCGCAGGACTGGAAAAGGTCAGTTTTCATTCCAATCCTAAAGGAAGGCAATGCCAAAGAATGTTCAAACTACAGCACAATTGCACACATCTCACACGCTAGTAAAGTAATGCTTAAAATTTTCCAAGCCAGGCTTCAGCAATACGTGAACTGTGAACTTCCAGATGTTCAAGCTGGTTTTAGAAAAGGTAGAGGAACCAGAGATCAAATTGCCAACATCCATTGGATCATCGAAAAAACAAGAGAGTTCCAGAAAAACATCTATTTCTGCTTTATTGACTATGCCAAAGCCTTTGACTGTGTGAATCACAATAAACTGTGGAAAATTCTGAAAGCAATGGGAATGCCAGACCACCTGACCTGCCTCTTGAGAAACCTGTCTATGCAGAGTACATCATGAGAAACACTGAGCTGACTGAAGCACAAGCTGAAATCAAGATTGCTGGGAGAAATATCAATAACCTCAGATTTACAGATGACACCACTCTTATGGCAGAAAGTGAAGAAGAACTAAAGAGCCTATTGATGAAAGTGAAAGAAAAGAGTAAAAAAATTTGGCTTAAAGCTCAACATTCAGAAAACGAAGATCATGGCATCTGGTCCCATCACTTCATGGCAAATAGGTGGGGAAACAGTGGAAACAGTGGCTGACTTTATGATTTTGGGCTCCAAAATCACTGCAGATGGTGACTGCAGCCATGAAATTAAAAGACACTTACTCTTTGGAAGAAAAGTTATGACCAACCTAGACAGCATATAAAAAAGCAGAGACATTACTTTGCTAACAAAGGTCCGTCTAGTCAAGGCTATGGTTTTTCCAGTAATCATGTATGGATGTAAGAGTTGGACTATAAAGAAAGCTGAGCGCCGAAGAATTGACGCCTTTGAACTGTGGTGTTGAAGAAGACTCTTGAGAGTCCCTTGGACTGCAAGGAGATCCAACCAGTCCATCTTAAAGGAAATCAGTCCTGAATGTTCATTGGAAGGACTGATGTTGAAGCTGAAATTCCAATACTTTGGCCACCTGATGCAAAAAGCTGAAAAAACTGTGATGCTGGGAAAGATTGAAAGCTAGAGGAGAAGGGGACGACAGAGGATGAGATGGTTGGATGGCATCACCGACTCAATGGACCTGAGTTTGAGTAAACTCCGGGAATCGGTGATTAACAGGGAGGCCTGGCGTGCTGCAGTCCATGGGGTCGCAAAGAGTTGGACATGACTGAGCAACTGAACTGAACTGAACATTGGGATGCAGTTAAGGTCCTTTATGCATACTTAATATCACACAGAATATTAAAAGCAGTACTCATGGGTTGAAAGTGATCATGTCGTTAGATGCCTTTCCTTCAGGAATCTCATCAGGGAAAGGCCTTTTCAGTTTATTCCTGAGAGAGTGGAGTGAGGAATCATGGTATATACTCTGCCAGGCCATTAATAACCTACTTTTAAGGGTTGTTTGCCCACAGCTCCTTGCCATTCAATATGTCATTAGGAAATGAAGAGAAAGTGAGACAGCAGAGTATATTGGGGTCGCGAAGAGTCGGACACAACTGAGCGACTGAACTGAACTGAATTATGTGAAGGGCTTTCTAAGAAAGAGGAGTAGAGAGGAAAATAACATTTATTGTGGATCTTCTGTATTTCAGGCACTATTTAGGCACTTTACATGTATTCTCTCACTTAATCCTCAGAATATACCTCTGAAGTAAGTATTATACCTATTTTATAGATGAGGAAACTGAGCCCTGTAAGGATACTAAGTAATTAATCCAAGGTCATAAAGCTAATAAGTGATATTATATAGGCCATGCCAAAGTTGTTGGCGTGACTAACAAAACTGATATCTCTGGAATTTTTCTCTCTCACCGAATCCACTGAAGACTCTGCTCTGTCTCTTGCTAGGAGGCTGTCAGAATCTGTTACAAACATTCTAAAGTCACTTTCTTTGGGGGCCTCTGACTGGCCCTATTTATTGCCTAATAAACAATTTTATCTCCCCTTTCTTCCTTGCTATCTGTCATGGTAGAGGCAGAAAATGCTAAATAGTAGTTTTCCCTTCCTCCTTTGTTGTTCTGGGGTGGGCCTGTGAATCAGCCCTGGCTAATGGAACCAGAGGAGAAAGTTTCCTTGGAGACTTCTGAGAAAGTCTCAGAAGACTTATTACTTATCTTATTACAAAGATACGTAAGAAGAGTCTACCTTTCCTATCCTTAGTGCTTTGGACACTGATTTGTGAAGATGTGATGTTTGGAGCTGTAGCAGCCATTTTATGACCATAAAATTCTGTTATACTTTTTTTTTTTTTCTGCCATGCTGAATGGTTTGTGGGATCTTAGTTCCATGACCAGGGACTGAACCCAGACATTTGTCTGTGAAAACCCAGAACTCTAACCACTGGACTGCCAAGGAATTTCTTCCTCATGCTTTTTATCTTCACATGGTAAAATATACCATCAGGCACACTGGAACTTAACTATAATTAATCTCTTTTATTGATCTGTGAAGCACAGGCTATGTAAATAAAATGACTATAGTAAAAAATATAATTTTATGCAAATATTTTTGAAGAGAAAGAGACTTTTGAGATTATCTTGATTATCAACTCTTCATTTTACTGAGAAAAGAAACCCAGAGCAATTAACAGTCATTCCCAAAGTTACAGAGCTGGCTAGATCCTGTACTAAAACATGGGTCTTCTGACTATATTCAGTGTTAGTTCCAGAAGACATTCCTTGATGAATAAGACATCACTCATATGTAGCTATGCCATTGAAAATATTTGTGACTAGTAAGTTGACTATCTGAAATGATTCAGCTTGTTTGGTTCATTTTTGTTTCTAAATAGTTCTGAACTTAGTTGGCTATTTAGTGATATTATCCAACATTCTTTTCTTATGACAATCTTCCTTGAATTTAATAAGTTATTTGAAATTAAAGTGCCATGATTTCACTTATTCTGCAGAAAATAGACCTAATATATTTTCTCTGATGCCCTTTACCAGTGTCATTTATCAGAGAAAGAAGAGCTGTACCACTTTCTGGTACCATTATATATATAAAGTTTATGCTTTACTGAAGGAGATTATAGTTCAGGTCATTATGAATTACCCGAAGGTCACTTTGTTCTCTGTGGCCTATTCTGGGTTGATTTGCGTCCCCTAAGAAGATACGCTGACGTGCTAACATCTGATGCCTGTGAGTATAACCTTATTTGGAAATAGGGTCTTCATGGATATGATGAGGTGAAATGAGCTCCTACTTGATTAGGGTGTGCCCCACCTCCAGTGACTGATGTTCTTAGGAGGAAGCAGGGATTTGGACACAGAGACACAGAGGAGACGCTAGAAGCATCCCACGTGAAGATGGAGACTGAGATGGTAATGATGTGTCTACATGCCAAGGAGCACCAAGGATTGCTGGCAACTACCAGAAGCTAGGAAGAGGCAGAGAAGGGTCTTTCCTGGAGTCTTCAGAAGGAGCATGGCCCAGAGGATACTTCAGTTTTGAACTTCATACTTCTACCCTCCAGAACTGTGAGAAAATACATTTTTGTTGTTTTAAGATACCAAGTTTGTGGTAATTTGTTACGACAGCCACAGACTACTAATTCATCTTCTCAGATGACACGCGGTGGCAAGTTGCTTGTCAGAGCTCTCCTCAGGGTTCAAGTCGGTTGAAAAAGATAGCATTTGTTGTTATGGCTTCCACACAAGTAGTAGAATTCACTTTGAGGTGGCCAGCTTGGGTCACCTGCCCACCCCTGAATCAACTGGCAACGTCTAGGTAATTAGCTGTTCTGATTGGCTGCATCTGAGTCACATACTCAGGGGTGAAGGCCCACCCATCCACACGCACTGATTTCCCAAAGGAAGTTTACCAATTAGCTCCGAGGCAACAAGTATCTACCACATGACCCCTACCAGAATTCCTTCATGTCTTGATGCTATCCTCTTCTCAGTCCTTATTAGTTTGCTTTACAGATCATTTAAAGTACTACACTATGGTTTGTTTTGTATTTATCTGGCTTCTCTTCTTTTTAAGGAGAAAAATTCCTGTAAATTCCTGGAGGTTAGTGAAATGTTTATTTTTAGTTGGTGGCCCAAATTGTACATAATATTTTCTTGTTGGTGTTGTTGAATTTAAAATTAAAGGGGTACTTAACAGTAAATTTAGTGTTATAGTGCTAAATGTCTTACTGTAATAGCAAAATTAGCCAGGAATACATCTAGAATACATTCAGATTAGTTTGGTACAGTATGACTTCAGTTCTATAATATCTTATCTGTTATGTACCAACTCAGTATACATGTCCTTTCTTTTACTTTCTCCATCAAATTACCTTTTTATTTATGCACCACACCTCATTTTTTTAATGATGTAAACATAATCAATGTTTTGTTTCATCATTATAGCAAAGCCTACAATGTCCAATATATAATCATTTCATTAAAATATATTTCATATATATGGAAGTTTTGTTTTTCAAGAAATTCATGTTGATCAGCAGGTAGAGCTTTGAGGCAATCACTAGATCAAGTGTTGTAAGAGCAACTTTGAAGACTGAAGGAGCAGATATACCTGCGTTTTTAAAGAGATGTGTCATTTGCTTGCTCTTTTCAGATTTCATTCAGCCAGTGCATCAGTAGCTTCTGTTCTTCGTGCTTGAAATTTCTCATTTTTAAACAGTAGTGGCAAGCAGACATGTATGGTTGTGGTCCTTAATGCTTTGTTTTTGACCTTTAATGTTTGTGTTATAGGTGCCTCAAGAAACAGAAATTTATGTTTCTGCATTTCTGAGGCAATAATATATGTGCCACCTAACATTTAAATGACAACGTATTCTGTCCTCAGTGAAGACAGAAGGAAAAGTTGTTAGAAACCATCTTTTTCTCCTTAGGTGTATGAACTTGACATTTATCTATACTGTTGGTCAATAATCAGGACATGCATTTTTATAACGGATGCCTCAGATCTGTGAAGTAGACCAATACCAGATGAATCCAAATGACTTAAGAAAGAATAAAAAAGTCAATAGTCACCCAGTGAAGAAATGAAAAATCAAGTTTCAGATCTATTTGAATTATATTCTCTCATCCATTGTAATAGAATGTAAAAGGTGAATTTTCTTTCACACATTCAAGTAATCAATACTAGTAATAGTCTTATTTTTAAAATATAATTATTTAAAAGAAAATTGAAAGGGAAGATAAAGGGATGTAACAATACAAGTAATAAAATTACATGCAACTTATAAAAAACACATGAGGAACCTACTAAATCAGTTCAGTTCAGTTGCTCAGTCGTTTCTGACTCTTTGAGACCCCATGAATCGCAGCACGCCAGGCCTCCCTGTCCATCACCAACTCCCGGAGTTCACTCAGACTCACGTCCATCGAGTCCATGATGCCATCCAGCCATCTCATCCTCTGTCATCCCCTTCTCCTCCTGCCCCCAATCCCTCCCAGCATCAGAGTCTTTTCCAATGAGTCAACTCTTCACATGAGGTGGCCAAAGTACTGGAGTTTCAGCTTTAGCATCATTCCTTCCAAAGAAATCCCAGGGCTGATCTCCTTCAGAATGGACTGGTTGGATCTCCTTGCAGTCCAAGGGACTCTCAAGAGTCTTCTCCAACCCCACAATTCAAAAGCATCAATTCTTCGGTGCTCAGTCTTCTTCACAGTCCAACTCTCACATCCATACATGACTACTGGAAAAACCATAGCCTTGACTAGATGGATCTTAGTCGGCAAAGTAATATCTCTGCTTTTAAATATGCTATCTAGGTTGGTCATAACTTTCCTTCCAAGGAGTAAGTGTCTTTTAATTTCATGGCTGCAATCACCATCTGCAGTGATTTTGGAGCCCCCAAAAATAAAGTCTGACACTGTTTCCACTGTTTCCCCATCTATTTCCCATGAAGTGATGAGACCAGATGCCACGATCTTCGTTTTCTGAATGTTGAGCTTTAAGCCAACTTTTTCACTCTCCTCTTCACTTTCATCCAGAGGCTTTTTAGTTCCTCTTCACTTTCTGCCATAAGGGTGGTGTCATCTGCATATCTGAGGTTATTGATATTTCTCCTGGCAATCTTGATTCCAGCTTGTGTTTCTTCCAGTCCAGCGTTTCTCATGATGTACTCTGCATAGAAGTTAAAGAAGCAGGGTGACAATATACAGCCTTGACATGCTCCTTTTCCTATTTGGAACCAGTCTGTTGTTCCATGTCCAGTTCTAACTGTTGCTTCCTGACCTGCATACAGATTTCTCAAGACGCAGGTCAAGTGGTCTGGTATTCCCATCTCTCTCAGAATTTTCCACAGTTTATTGTGATCCACACAGTCAAAGGCTTTGGCATAGTCGATAAAGCAGAAATAGATGTTTTTCTGGAATTCTCTTGGTTTTTCCATGATCCAGCGGATGTTGGCAATTTGATCTCTGATTCCTCTGCCTTTTCTAAAACCAGCTTGAACATCAGGAATTTCATGGTTCACGTATTGCTGAAGCCTGGCTTGGAGAATTTTGAGCGTTACTTTACTAGCATGTGAGATGAGTGCAATTGTGCGGTAGTTTGAGCATTCTTTGGCATTGCCTTTCTTTGGGATTGGAATGAAAACTGACTTTTCTAGTCCTGTGGCCACTGCTGAGTTTTCCAAATTTGCTGGCATATTGAGTGCAGCACTTTCACAGCATCATCTTTCAGGAGTTGAAATAGGTCCACTGGAATTCCATCACCTCCACTAGCTTTGTTCATAGTGATGCTTTCTAAGGCCCACTTGACTTCACATTCCAGGATGTCTGGCTCTAGGTGAGTGATCACACCATCGTGATTATCCGGGTTGTGAAGATCTTTTTTTGTATAGTTCTGTGTATTCTTGCCACCTCTTCTTAATATCTTCTGCTTCTGTTAGGTCCATATCATTTCTGTCCTTTATTGAGCCCATCTTTGCATGAAATGTTCCCTTGATATCTCTAATTTTCTTAAAGAGATCTCTCATCTTTCCCATTCTGTTCTTTTCCTCTATTTCTCTGCGTTGATCACTGAAGAAGGCTTTCTTATCTCTTCTTGCTATTCTTTGGAACTCTACATTCAGATGCTTATATCTTTCCTTTTCTCCTTTGCTTTTCACTTCTCTTCTTTTCACAGCTATTTGTAAGGCCTCCCCAGACAGCCATTTTGCTTTTTTGCATTTCTTTTCCTTGGGGGAAGGTAAAGAGTTTACTAAATAGTAAAGAGTTAATGGGAGTCCAAAAATAAAGGGTGGAAGAAGCTCATTCATGTTGCTGTATAAGAGGGGATAGCATTGAGTTTACTTGAAAGCAATGAAAGTAAAACTATAAATATGTTGGAAGTTTTCTGAAAAGATGTTACTTATGAACTATGACTACCTCCTTAAGAATGTAGATAGCTAGTTATCTCTCTCGGGTGGTTTTTTGTTGTTGTGATTTTTGAATATTTGTAGATCTAACAGAAAGAATAATAAAGATGCTTAAAGATAAGTGAAGTGAAAGTTAGTTGCAGTCATGTCCGACTTGTTGTGATCCCGTGGACTGTAGCCTTCCTGGCTCCTCTGTTCCTCCCTCCATGGGATTCTCCAGGCAAGAGTACTTGAGGGGTTGCCACTTCCTTCTCCAGGGGATCTTCCTGACCCAAGGATCAAACCTGGGTCTCCTGCATTGCAGGCAAATTTCACCAACTGAGCCACTATGACTGATAAATATTATTAATGGGAAGTAAGTTGGCTATATCAGGAAGTTTATACTTAGAGCTATTCTATAATATGAATCTATTGAGGAAGAAAAACCAATGTATTCATAATTCTCTTTCATCCTCCCATCTCTTCCCCTTTCTGTGTTTTTGAATGTCTACGGCTCTTCAGTTACTAAATTACCTGACTTAGCATCCCTCTGAGGAAGGTCAAACTCCTAATATGGCACTAACTAGATGGCATCCCCTCCAGTACTCTCGCCTGGAAAACCCCATGGACGGGGGAGCCTGGTGGGCTGCAGTCCATGGGGTCATGAAGAGTCGGACACAACTGAGCGACTTCACTTTCACTTTGCACTTTCATGCATTGATTGGAGAAGGAAATGGCAACCCACTCCCAGTGTTCTTGCCTGGAGAATCCCAGGGACGGGGGAGCCTGGTGGGCTGCCATCCATGGGGTTGCACAGAGTCGGACACGACTGAAGCGACTTAGCAGCAGCATAACTATAGTTATAGTTATACAATAACTATAGTTATTTCCTGAACAGCCTCTGTTTTTACCTGTTTTCACCTTGTACTTCTCAGATAGGGTGAGAATAAGAATCAGTACAAGTATGAGTCTTTCTGAACCTGCAGAAATTCTTACCAAAAGACCTCAATTGCCCATTGGCTGTAGCAGCTGGGAAATAAGGACGAGAAGGACTCACCTGTTGTCTCTATACAAACTGGATGTCTTTCTTTAGTCATTTATCAACCAGGCAATTGACCCGAAGGTGATGGCAGATTTTATAACCATTGGGACAAAGAGCAGCAGGGACTCTTTAAGCATAAACAGCCTTCTGGGTGATGACATTTAGAGGGAAACAATCAAGTTTATTTTGGATTATAAGAATTATTTTATTGCAGAAAGTAGTATTTTCACCTTTTCCAGTTTCTTGTTGTCTAAGTTTAACTCCCCCCACCCCCCTGCTCTTGATTCTGCTCAACAGCCACCTTGGCAACTATGCCATGGAATCATTTCCTGTCATGACATTTTTAGAAACCAAAATAACAGCATTTACAATGTAACAGCTAAATATTCTCATAGGGTACCTGGATAAAACAAGCATTTCTGCACGATAGTTTTGAGTACAGCATTGGGTGTGTATTCAGGCGGAATCTCGTCTGGGTGTCCACAGTTTCTAACTAACCAACAGGCTGATTGGAGCATTGCTTGCTGTCATTTTAAATCATACCTCATGTACACAGCCGGCAATATTCTAGCTTCCAAGCTTTTCCCGTTTAGTTCCTTGTTTTAATTTTAGTGTGAATGTATATTTGGTGTTGGGATGCTTTTATAAGAAAAGGCCGCTGTGTAATTTTCTGTAAAAAAAAATAAAGTAGAGGTACATTGTAATATTTCATGGGCATATGAGACACCATAAATGGAATGTCAGTTGGACAAATTCAATACATTTTGAATTCTTTGGATTTTTTTTTTAAAGAAAAAGATTACTCATGTTTTTCCAATAGAATTATTTACTCAACCTTTCACATCATCAATTTTCCATTTCAAATTTAGTGCAGAGTAAACTCAGAGAGGTGCTGGGAAAATCATCTGAAGTATCTGTAGACAGTCAGTGCTCTTAAACCATGATGGCAAGACCTCAAAAATAGATGCAGCCCCATCAAAGTTAAATTGAATGACTCAGTGTCTGGACCACTCAGAAGGATTTTTTTTCTCCTAGTTAGGAAAGGGGAAACACTTTTCACTTTAGAACTTCAGATTCATGGATGGAGGAAGTTTGTTTGGTTTTGTTTTTAGATGGAGGAAAAGTTCCATCACAGGAAGCTTGAAATAAAAACTGAAGCCTCTTAAAAACATATAAAGTAAAAGTCAGATCACTTGTTTTTCATTCATTAGTCTAGAGCTATGCCTGAGAGATCAGTTGATCCAATTCCCACATTTTTTAGACAGAGCCATGAGGCTCCCTTCTTCCTCGTCTGTCATCTTCTTTAAGAGAATGGATAAGCCAGATCCTCACTTTGCCAGACTCTCTTGCGTATAGAGGTGGCCATGTGACCGATTTTTGGCCAACAGTATAAAAGGAACAATCTGCTGGATTGTTTTGAGGGAAAAACAATCTTTTCATTGTTAAGAGGAAGTAGCTAGATGGAAGATAAAAATCTTTCTCAGCCTCCCTGGCTTTATGATTTTGAATAGGAGTGTAATACTCAGAGGTTAGCAGCCATCTGGGGACTGTGAGGTGGCAAGACTAGGGATGGGGTGGTCACAGAGCAGAAGGATGGGAAGAGCTTGGGTCTTTGGTTCCTGCAGCAAGCCACTGCACCACATCTGGAACATCTTGTCTCTGGGTCTTCACCTTCGTGAGACAATTAAATGTCTTTCCTTAAGCCTCTTTTCATCAGTTTTTCTATTACTCACATCTCTGCACATACATCCCGAGAAATTAATCTGTTCAAGTTCATAAGAGAACAGGGTAACATAGTCTTGACTCAACTACTTGATTAGCCTTCTAATTTCTTGTTTCATGTTTCCTCACTTCTTCTAACCTGTTGCATCACTAGCTTATTCTCTGCATGAATAAATGGATTGTTGTCTTGATTAAACCTATTTTTAAGTGTGGGACTCCAGCCTTCTAATTTCTTATTTCATATGTTTTCCTCACTTGTTCTACCCTGCTCCATCACTAGATTATTCTTTGAATGAATGAATGGATTGTTGTCTTGATTAAACATGTTTTTAAGTGTGAGACTCCAGTAAATTTTATGTGTCCTATAGATTAGTGTCTGCATTTGCAATCCATTTATCCAAAGAAACTTATGTAAAGTTTATAATCCATCTCTGCACAGAAAGCCTTGACAAAGTAAGCTCTGGATTATTGCATGATTCATTTACATATTGAAAGCCTTGATTTGAAAAGAAGATATAACTATTCTGAGTCACAGTAATACTCAGAGAGAATTTAATGTGTCAGCATGCTTGCAAAGTTGATTGTATTTCAAAACCTTGAATTTCTATCCTGGAGACTGTTTTAAGGAACAAGTAGATGACATTATACCAAAATAGAAAACTATGAGCAAATATTTTATGAAAAATTTGAGAGTAAGAATAAAATATGTAGGAGACAATATCTCAAAATAGAGGAAATTTTAGATGAAAATTACCTGAATATTGAGTTCTGTTCCATATCTATCCTTTTTGTGTAAAAACAAAAAAAAAAAAAACAAGAAAAACCATGCCTGGTTGGTTTGCTCTCTCTTTAAAACAACCATTTTGTGACTCCACCGAATCCTAGGGTTGGAAAGACTGAAAAATTCAGATTATCCACTATGCAACTTTAAAAAAGAACCCATTAAAGCATTCCACTTAGGTGAGGATAGATTTTCTTCTAAATGCTCTCTGTTTCTCTACAGAATAGAGAGTGATCCTGTGTTATGAAGATGTATCAAATCATGTGTTGAGTACTTCCAGATTGTTACATGAAGGATGCCAGACAGACAACACTTCACTCTTTTCCCCATCAGGTCCTTAGAAGGCATTTTGTTTTCCACTAGGCTGGCAAAAGACCTTTCACATTTCACCATTGTGTTGTGATTGGGTTTGTTTTTCATTAATGATGCCTTCTAGAATGCCTTCAGTGTATAGTGACTTCGTTGTATCAAATAGTTCACAGTGACCCTTATGTTCCTTTCGTGTTTTGAAGGGAAGGAATAAGGTTTCAACACAGTGTGTGCTGTTTTTCACTCCTGTGATTCATTCATTGAATTAGGAGACATTTACTCTTCACATAGTACCAAAATGTGAAGGGGAAACTAGATTCAAAATGCCCATGGTACTCATTTCTTTGATGAAGTTATTTTGACAAGCCATCAGTAAATTCTTCTCTTATCCTCACCCGTGTTCGTTCTGTTATAAAATAATAGTATCTTCCTGGTTCTTCTTCCCATATGGACCAAGGAGAACAGTTGACCGGTGACTCTTGGTAGTTGGCTGTTGGACCTAAAAGGTAGCATCTATGGACAGATGGTGACCCTGGTGTTATCCACGATGACATTCCTGGTGATGGTGACAAAGCTGATACTTCCTTATGCTCAGATATACCTCTTAACCAGTTGAAGAAAGAAGCCTCTCATTCTTATGGGGACAAATGACTGATCAAGCCTGTATGGTATCAAGCCTGAACTTGGTTGTAGGGCTTGGAAGTGACTGCATTCCCTCTAGCTGATATCCTACAGTATGAGGGCAGGAGTTAGGGTTCCTGACTTCTCCTTTATGATTGGCAGCCATCAGAACTGCTTTGGAATGTCCCTCAGAGGTGCCCTGGGCAGAGAGACAAAGTCCTCTGATTTCTCACCAATCCAGGTTCTACCTATTCCTTAAGTGTTTTTAGGTTCACCATGACTTTGCAGTTCTCTCTTTATTGATACTTCTTCTATTAACTTATCAGTAGTTGGAGTTAATGCCCAGGAACTATCCCATAATCCTAGTAATTATTACCTGTAAAATTAAGTAATTGAAATATTTTCCCTGGATAGTTCTTTGATTATACCACTTTAAATTTCACTTTCCATTCATTCACATCTATAAAAGTAGTCATGGTAATAAAAATTGTGGAAGAAAACACAGAAGTAACTCTTCATCTTGGATTAGGCAATGATTTCTTAAACACAACAGCAAAAGCATAAGCAATGGAAGAGAAGACTGTTAACTTGGACTTCATTAAATTAAAAACTTTTGTGCTTTAAAGGACATCATTAGGAAGAAAATAGACAGTCTATTGGCTGAGGGAAACATTTGCAAATCATATATTTAAACATATATCCATACTATATAAAGAACTCTTACAACTCCATAAGAAAATGACAATAGATTTTTTAAATATGCTAAGGATAAGAATAGACATTTCTCCAAAAAATATATATACAAATTACCAACAAGCATATGAAAAGATGCTCAACATCCTTAGCCATTCAGTTCAGTTCAGTTCAGTCGCTCAGTCATGTCCGACTCTTTGCAACCCCATGAAATGCAGCACGCCAGGCCTCCCTGTCCATCACCAACTCCTGGAGTTCACTCAGATTTACATCCATCGAGTCAGTGATGCCATCCAGCCATCTCATCCTCTGTCATCCCCTTCTTCTCCTGTCCCCAATCCCTCCCAGCATCAGAGTCTTTTCCAATGAGTCAATTCTTCGCATGAGGTGGCCAAAGTACTGGAGTTTCAGCTTCAGCATCATTCCCTCCAAAGAAATCCCAGGGCTGAGCTCCTTCAGAATGGACTGGTTGGATCTCCTTGCAGTCCAAGGGACTCTCAGGAGTCTTCTCCAACACCATAGTTCAAAAGCATCAATTCTTCGGCGCTCAGCTTTCTTCACAGTCCAACTCTCACATCCATACATGACCACTGAAAAAACCATAGCCTTGACTAGACGTACATTTGTTGGCAGAGTAATGTCTGCTTTTAAATATGCTATCTAGGTTGGTCATTGGAGAAGGCAATGGCACCCCACTCCAGTACTCTTGCCTGGAAAATCCCATGAATGGAGGAGCCTGGCGGGCTGCAGTCACATGGGGTCACTAGGAGTTGGACACGACTGAGCGACTTCCCTTTCACTTTTCACTTTCATGCATTGGAGAAGGCAATGGCAACCCACTCCAGTGTTCTTGCCTGGAGAATCCCAGGGACGGGGGAGCCTGGCAGGCTGCCGTCTATGGGGTCGCACAGAGTCGGACACGACTGAAGCGACTTAGCAGCAGCAGCAGCTAGGTTGGTCATAACTTTTCTTCCAAGGAGTAAGTGTCTTTTAATTTCATGGCTGCAGTCACCATCTGCAGTGATTTTGGAGGCCCCAAAATAAAGTCTGACCCTGTTTCCACTGTTTCCCCATCTATTTCCCATGAAGTGATGGGACCAAATGCCATTTGGCCATAAAAAGGAATAATGATATGTGTTACAACATGGGTGAACTGCAGAAACACTAGTCCAGGTGAAAGAAACCAGTCATAAAAGACCACATATTGTGTGAGTCCATTTGTATGAAGAACGCACAAGAAGCAAATCTGTAACAACAGAAAGTAGAATAATGGTTGACCAGAGTTTGTGGGAAAGAGAGGGACAAGGATGGGAACTGACTGCTAATGGGTATGGGGTTTCTTTTTGGAATGATGACAGTATTTAAAATTAGAATATAGTAGGTTTCACAATCCTGTAAGTATTTTAAATACCATTGAATTATATACTAATGTGTACTTAAACAAGTGAAATTTATGGTATAAATTATATCCTAATAAAGTTGTTAAAAATAGTTATGGTAAATAAACTGAAAACAATGACATTAATACTTTATGATTTTCATTGTAGAACAAAATGATTAGATTATAAATAAAAATATTAAAAAAGAAAGGCAAAAACATGCATATTGAATTTTGGCAATGACCTAGGTATTTAGATACTATTCAGTAAAGCACTGCACGTTAGAGCAGAAGAGATAGCCAGAAGGTTATGTAAAATAAGAACTTGGTGGTGGTTTTGTCGCTAAGTCTTGTCCGACTCTTGTGATCCCTCAGTCTGTAGCCCTCCAGGCTCCTCTGTCCATGGGATTTTCCAGGCAGGAATACTGGAGTGGTTTGCCTTTCCTTTCTTCAGGGGATCTTGACCCAGGGATTAAAGCTGGGTCTCCTGCACTGCCAGCAGATTCTTTACTGACTGAGCTACTGGTGAAGCCCCAAGAACTTGGTGTAGGATGCCAATCGAAATTAAGCAGATGCTTAACCTATTTTTTTTTTTACTAATCAAGATTGAATGGAGAGAGTTGAGATGCCAGTAGGGTCACTGTGCTTTAAAGAATATGTTATATGTTGATGGTAAAAGGACTAAAAATCAGAGATTTGGTATAGACCACAACTGTGGGTGTATACTTTATCTACAGAAGTGTTTCTATGAATTGGGGTCAATTCCCATCAGTATTTTGAGCAGAGAATACTTATCAAAAATGAAAATTTATCAATCTCACCCTAGACCTATGAATCAATATCTTTGCAGGGTAGGGGGATAAAAAAAAATTGAAGGAATTTTAATGTTGCTAGGTGATTCTTTTTTATTTCCATCTTTATTGAGTTATAATGGACAAATAAGCATTGTATGTATTTAAAGAGAATGACCTGAACTTGATATTTCAGTATACATATACATTGTGAAATAACAAGCTAATTAACACATCAAGCTAATTAACATATCCATTACCTCACATAGTTAACTAGGTAATTCTGAACACTGACACTAAGCAGGAAGGCCTTGTTGATTGGATTTATGATTTCTGTTCTATGAAGTCCCAGAATATAACAAACCTTAATTTGAATCATCTCTGGCGGCTCAGAATCCAGCTGCAATGCAGGAGACCTAGGTTCGATCCCTGGATCAGAAAGATCCCCTGGAGAAGGGAATGGAAACCCACTCCAGTATTCTTGCCTGGAAAATCCCATGGACAAATGTACAGTCCATGAGGTTGCAAAGAGTTGGATATGACTGAGCAAGTAACACTGGGCTAGGTAAGCCTGAGAATCTCGGAATCTTGAATCAAGGTTTTTATTGTAATTCTAAATGAAAATAGATAGTTTAACAGTTTAAGTTAAAAGATCTGATTTAAAGACAAACTGTTGTCACTCAAGGTCATTCACCTTTCCTTCCCAACAAATGCATAACTCCTTACCCTCATCATGACGGTCTTAAAAGTGACCTTCTTATAAATGGCCATTATAGAAGTATGTTATAAGTGATGGCTTGGTATAGTTGAAAGAACATATTTTGTACTTGTTTCTGGTATATCACGGAATAAATAGATTTTAATGAGTTAGTGTGAGAATTTAACTATTTTTAATGTTTCCATTAGAAAATATTTTGCATGTGCACAATAATCTGCTTAACAAATGAATTTTAAGATCGTTTGCTTCTCACAAGTAGATTATCTTTTGGGCAAAGAGCAGTCAAGAAGTTGCCCCATCTTTAGGAGAGATGACCCCAAACAGATTAGACAAGCCAGTAAAAAGAGTAAAGTGGGATATTACCATGTTTTGCCTTTTTATTCTCTATTTTTAAATTGAAGTATAGTTGATTTACAGTATTGTGCTATACAGAAATTATACACATATTTATACTCTTTTCCATTGTGGTTTATCACAGGAAATGGAATATAGTTCCTGGTGATATAGAGTAGGACCTTGTTGTTTATTCATTCTAGATGTAATAGTTTGCAGCTAGTAACCCCAAACGCCCAGTCCATCCCTCTACCTCCCTTCTACCCCACCACCCTGTCACCCCCTTGACAACCACAAGTCTGTTCCCCATGTCTGTGAGTCTGTTCCTGTTTTCATTTGTGACATATTTTACATTCCACGTATAAGTGATATCATATGGGGTTTGCCTTTCTCTTTCTGTCTTTCTTTACTTTTAATGTGATAATCTCTAGTTGCATCCATGTTGCTGCAAATGGCATTATTTCATTCTTTTTTATGGCTGAGTAGTATCCCATTGTATATATACACTACATCTTCATTATCCATTCATCTGTCAATAGATGTTTTGGTTGTTTCCATGCCTTGGCTATTGTGAACAGTGCATCTATGAACATAAGAGTGAATGTATCTTTTTTGAATTATACTTTTGTCGTGGTATGCCTAGGAGTGGGATTGCTGAAAGCTGAGTGCCAAAGAATTGATGCTTTTGAACTGTGGTGTTGGAGAAGACTCTTTCTTTTTTAAAGCATTGCTGGGTATAGTAAAAAATGAGGAACAGCCTAACTCTCCACTAATCAGGGAATGGATAAGTTAACTGTAGATTATTACTAGCTAACAGTTAAAATAAAGTACTTGTGTCAATCTTCCTATATCAGTATGAATAGACTTATAAAACAAAATACATGCAAATTAAATTTAAAAACAGAATAATATATATTAATTCTTGCATATGCACGTAGTAAAATTATACAGTCTTACATGGAATTGATTCCCCCCAAATTTAGGATACCTCTGGAGAAAGAAGAGAGAGAAAGCCTGGGGTGAGATTAGCACTTTAGCTGTGTCTGGAATACTTTATTTAAAGAGTAAATACATAAAATCAATATACAAAAATTGATTTCTGGAATTTTCAATACTGATAAAGTCTTTGACATGAGCTGACACAAAGCCCTATACTTAGTTAAAATCCTCTCATCAGTATTTGCCTTACCTGAAGGCTGCACAGATGGCAAATATAATATTATTTCTCTTTGACAGATGGGTGAACTGGGAGGTTTAATTAGTTTCTCCTAGTTATATAACAAGTAGCTCTGGAGACGAAATATTTTGGTCAATAATTTGTGGGTTTGGCCACCACACAGAATGTTAGATCACAGTGCTAAGTCTTTATCATAACATATTTACTTATATGTTCTGTTACATATGTAAAACTTTATATTTCATGTATAATCAGATATGGTAGAATAGGAAAAATATTCTTAAAAGTTTGATTTTTCTCATAACCACTGTTGTAAATAAGCTTTTCCACTCTAACATTCCAAATACATAACTTATTCATCATTTTTTTAAAGGTGATAGACTTTCATATTAAAAAAAAAAAAAGCCAAGAGTAAATCAGGTCTCTTACCAGAGCATTTGATTTTCCTACTCCAGAAATGGATATTTAAGGCAAAAGCATCTGGCTTATATTTAGAAGACATTTTCTTCTCAAGTCTTCCACTGGCCACTGTGATAGACATAAATTCTTTGAATCTTCCAAGGCCTGTAAAAGATTATGGAAGAAAGACATATCAGGTTAGGAAAACAGCATTAATCTTAAAATACATTGCTTATTTGGAATAAGGGAAAGAGCCTGCTGGGGTTGGAAGGATGTCTTTATGAAAGGCCATAGTAGGAGATAAGACTAGGGAGGCTTGGGTCTTAAAACTGAAGATTTTTTGCAGTGTTCTCTTCTTTATGCTTTGCTTGAGAATACTGTCACTCAGCAATTGGAAGCAGCATCTGAATAAACCATGCAATGTCAGGTCAACCAAATAGAGATTTATTTTTCTCACAAAGCAAAAAATCAGGAAGTGGACCAGCCAAGGCGGATGCAGCCTCTCCAGATAGTTGCCCGGGACTAGTGATCAGGTTCCTTGTAGCTTGCTGTCTCACTGGCCTTAGCTTGAGGCTTCTGTCCTTGTTCTCTCAGGACAGCTGTTTCACCTCTAGACAGAAAGAAAAGGGAAACTCAAAGGCAAGAGTTCATCCATCTGAGCTATCAGGGAGGCAATATGTAGACAGCAAAACCTCTGCTATTGTCAGGGGCTTGGTCAATTCATGATTCTGTGTAGTTTTACACACATATTTTCTAATCCACACTGAGGACATCACTGTAGAGCAGAGGAAGGCCCTGTTATTAAAAGACTGAGTGGAATTTCATGTTATTAATATTCAAACTGAACAGTATCACAATAGCTTTAAGGGAAACCCCATCTAGTAGACTTATGTACACTTATGAAATCTTCATGATAGTTAAGCTACCAAACAGTTCTCATAGGTGAAAGAATAGCTCAAAGTTCTTTTAGCAAGGGAAGAATAAGATACTTGAGAGGTCACGAGCAGTATCTGGCACAATGTTCTGCTTCATAGATTCTCCACAGGGTGTCCTTCCAAGTGGTTTTCCCAGATGGTAGAAAAACTTGGTGGACCCCAAGACAGGTTGGAGGGAGAGAGCCAGGGCAGAAACTTGCATTGCAATAGCTTCTGGCCTGTGTGCTTTGCCTGGCAGTATGACACAGGGGCAAGTGTGGTTCTGAGCGTCAGACTAGGGTTCAAATCCCAGCTCCTTCCACTAACTCGCTGTGTGGCTTTGAATGATTCAGTTCAATGAATATTTATTAAGTACCAACTATGTGCCAGGCACGCTGCCATTCCTTGGGCATATGCAGTGAAAAGGGTAGACACAGTCCGTCCCTTCACAGAGCGTACTTTCTGGTGGCGACTGAGCCTTTTCTATAAACAGGAGTTGTGGTAAGGGTAAATTTAGTCCTTATAGCATGGAAATGCTAGTTAAAATGGTAATTGTTCAGAAGCTGTCCTAGATTTGGTTTCAACCTACTGAAACTGGTACTTACAATTTGGGAGTTTGGATCTCTCCACTAGAAGTTCTGCTTGCTTTTGGATTAATCCCAGGAGTCCTGGGCTTTTTTGGGAGCTAATTAAGGCCAACTATCTTCTCTCTCCCTCTCCACTGTGACCCTAAACCTCACTGGGTTAAGAGCACATGACCTAGTTTCTTCCCTCTGGGGGAAGAACGTTCTCAAATATCTTCTTGGAATCTCAGAAATTCCCTGCTTTTGAAAATTCTTCTATTTTGAAGTCACTCAGGGACTGGAGTGTATTTCCCCACCCTTCCCTGCTCTGTGGGTAACTCTGGTTTCCTCTCCTAACAACGAGAACCTGAGAACACTCCGAGCACTCTAGAGACATCGGATGCCTCGGGATGCTGGAATGGGTCCTAGATGATGGCCCTTTGATTCTGGACCACATGATTCCTGAGCTCTCTCAGGGGTCTAAGGAAATACTGAGAAGAGCAACAGTTCTAACTTTTCTTGTCATTTCTTTTGCCTTTGGTTACTTAGCACATATCTGGAATATTATAGAGATTACCCCTTACTAAGCAACTTCTATGAGCTAAGTGTGCGTGTGCGTGTGCTCACTCACTTCAGTTGTGTGACTCTTTGCGACCCCATGGACTGTAGCCCACCAGGCTCCTCTGTCCATGGGATTCTCCAGGCAAGAGTGCTGGAGTGGGGAGCCAGTCCCTTCTCCAAGGGATCTTCCTGGCCCAGGGAACCCACAAACTTCTGTGTCACAGGTGGATTCTTTACCCACTGAGCCACCTGGGAAGCCCATGAGCTAGGTACATTTAAAAATATTATCTCATTTAATAAACTTGCAATTTTCCCCATTTTACAGAAGAAACTGAGTCTGCAGAGGTGACTTACACTCTGTCCAAGGTCATTTGACTCACAGTGGGTGGGGTCGGGATTAACACCCAACTGTGACTTCAGACCCCATTTTTTAAACCACTATGCTCGACTGTGGTTGTTTTTAGAATTACCTATTCTTGTGAAATATTTATCACAGCCGTCTTTGGACACAGTTTTGTGGAAATCCCAAATACCATAATGGTTAGCTCTCTTTCCCTTTTAAAACTCACAGTTCAGTGATACGTCCAGGAAAAGCGACTGCCGTTGCCAAGCGCCTGGGTTCTCTGCCTTCAGCCTGGCTCTCTGCTAGCTGGCCTGGCCCAGTGGGCAGTCGCCAGCTCTGAGAGCTTGGTGCACACTGTGTCCTGGTGGTGACCGGAGCTGGGCTCGCTACACACGTGCTTCTCTAGTACAGCCTTCTGAAGGTCCTCTGGAGGCCTTCCCTTTTCTTAGCCCGAAGTTATGTGCTTGAATGGCACTTCCAGTGTATCTCTCTGAATTGTTGTGAGTTGAGGGCTAAGGAATGGAGGAAAGGCAAAACAAAATCATGCTCTGACTGTCCAAAGAGCAAGTCAAAGGCATTCCTACTGAACTTTCTGGTATTCCATTCCTAGCTCTGCGGTGGTTTCTACCCAAGGTTGCACGTTTTGGGCATACTTATACTAAAACCTGGGCTTCCCCAGTTGCTCAGCAGTGAAGAAGCTGCCTGTAACGCCAGAGCAGCAAGAGACGTGGGTTCCATCCCTGGGTGGGGAAGACCCCCTGGAGGAGGGCATGGTACCCCACTCCAGTATTCTTGCCTAGAGAATCCCATGGACAGAAGGGCCTGGCAGACTACAGTCCATAGGGTCTCAAAGAGTTGGGCACAACTGGAACAACTTACCATGCACATTCTAAAAATTATTTGCTATCTAAAGTTCAGACTTAACTGAGTGGCGTTTATCTCATCTGGCATCCTACATTGGACAATATCTTGTGATTGACAGGACCTGGATCCTTGTTCTTCCTTGACTGTTACGTTCCTCCCCAGGTGTGATAAGTCAAACAAGTCCGAACTCTATCTTTGAAATACCAACTCAGAAGCCACCATCTCTTTCCTGATTCCTCATCCTTCCAATCAGAAGTAAATCTTCTTCCACTGAACCCTTTAGCCCACCTCTAGTTTTCTTTGTGTGTTTAACATACAGTGATGGAAGCATTTCTCAGAAAGAAGCTGAGACCCAGGTGCTTCTGGTCATTGAATTCAGCCCTCTGGCCTTCTAGCAATTCAAATCCATTGATGTTCAACAGGAGCTAAAACCGTTTGAGGTCTGTCCACACTGAGTCTGTGGGGCTGTGGTGACTCTCAAGAGGCTTGTTCTGTAGGGAGAGAGAAAAACAGCCCCGAGAAGAGGGCTGGCGTAATGAGCCACCTCAGAACTTTCCTACAGGGGTGAGTATCCTTCGTTTGTCTCTGCTGGAATTTTACGTATATGAATCTTTTTCAAATATGTGTTTAAATTTTTCTTAGGTCTATCTGTTTTCTAATTTTGCCTAATATGGGAGTAAGGGGCAAACTGGTTTCTTAAAATGTTGTCCAGAAGTTTGTGGAAGCAATCACTGGTAGTTTGAAAAATCATCAATTCCTTGGACATTTTTCTATCATTTGTACATAAAAATAAAAGGGACCTGGAACCATATTCTGGAAATGATCTTTGACAAAGTCTTAAATTCTTTTCATAATCATCAATCTGTTGAGGTTGCCTCTATCTTCTTGATTGAATTTTGGAAGTTGGTATGTTTTTCAAGTGTATCATTTTTATTCACACTTCAAGTTTATTTTTCATAAAATTGAATGTATGTATTTTAACAATGGGGAAAAAATATCTCTCTGTATCTGTTCATTTGGCTTCTTACTCATTCTTAACTTTTCCTAAAGCCTATTTTTATCCAAAGGATTTGTTCATGGATTTATTTTTTATTTTATTTTTCTATTTTTGAATTTATTAAGATATGTTTTTATACTTTATACTTTATTTTTATACTTTATACTTCTTTTTTGTTCTTTTCAAAAAATATTCTATTTATTTTGGCTGCATCGGGTCTTAATGAGGCATGCAGGATGGTTAGTTACAGCATTCAGGCTTCTTAGTTGCAGCATGTAGACTCTTAGCTGCAGCATGCACGCAGAAGGGATCTAGTTTCCCCACCGGGGATGGAACGGTGCCGCCTGCATTAGGAGTGTGGAGTCTTACCCACTGACAACCAGGGAAGTCCCTCTTTTTGTTCTTTAGGTTTGCTTTACCTTCTAATTTATTGAAATTGTATACTTAATTCTTTCATTTTCATTATTTCTTGGTTTAATAATGGAAGATCATGTAAGTATAACCCAAAAGTTTAAACCATCTTCCTTAACTAAGAAAAAATTTAATGCAATGTTACTTTTTTCAGATCATTTTGAGAAAAGTGAAAACAAGAAAAATGTGTAATCTGTATAACCTGGTTGAACAAATGTTAAGCTTTGGGGGGGGGCATATCATTTTGGATTGTTCTCTTTCCTCTGCTTTCATTCTCTCTGTACATATTTTTCAATGACATCATATTATATACAATTTTATATTTCTTCAATTTTTAGATAAATTTTAATGTTGTAAAATTAAAACCTATTCATCATTTTTGATAGTTGCATACTTTTCCACAGTTTGGATACAGTAAAATTTATTTAAACTATTCGCCACTGATGAATATTAAAGTTGCTTCCTGTTTCCTATGTTAATAGGTTCACTAAGGGAGGAGCCAATAAAAAATACTGTGTTAAAAATGATCATACGTACCTCTTTGTGCAGCTACCTTAGTATTTCTAATTTTATTTTCTGCAGCATCAACATAGGTTAAAGTTACGATATTACATCTTTTGGTCTCCTTATGATATTACCTCCCCCTTTTAACCAAGTAAACTTCCATCGAATTTATAATTCAACCCATTTCACCTTTTATAGTTCATGTATTCTTAATCTTATTGGGGACATGAAGGTCATGTTTTCTAACATTTACTTGTATTTCCCTGTGTAGTAGGTATGTAAGTTTGATTTTTAAAAAATCGTGAATGCTGTCTTCAATTTGTTATGCCATAGAATGTCTTTATAAAGCAATCATAGTATTTTTTTCCTCCCTGTTTCTCATTTTTCTGTGAGCAGTGGGCTATTCGTGTTTGTTGTCTCCCCACATGCAGACAGGTTAGATTCCAGCTTTCTTAAGCTTGGTACTAGTTATTTTGTTGATTAGCAGATTCCTCTCCTGTAGATTGTAGAGAGAAGGAAGGGAGAGGTACACCTGTGTAGTCCAGTAGAGGAAGGTGGATTGGGCAGTGTTTTCTCTCCATATTTGGTGAAGATGCTCTGCAGGTGTCAGATTTCTGGGTCCAGGCTTCTTGACTGCCTGTTTGTTAGCCAGCTTGCCTCATGCTTTATGTAAGCTACATCTATGCCCAACTGCAATCTCACTACTTGATATGGCCTCTGTAATAATTTGAGGGCTTCAAATGGTGCTTATTCAAATCTTTGAGATACCAGTTGAAGGGATGTGTTTTTACTCTCTGCTGTCTTAGAACACCCAGCTATTAGATCTTGTCCTTACAAATAAGTGACTAGGTGCTGGAGAATTTGAGTTATTCCTTGACTGTTCTTGTTTGCTTTATATCTTATCTACTTTATATATAGCTGAAGCTCCTCTAAGTTTTTGCTTTGTGGATGATTATTACCATGGTTTCTAATTTGAAAGTGACTTTCTCATCTTTGCTAACCCTTTGAACATCAGTGCAAATCTAAGAATAGGGGGTGTGGGGCACTTATGCTTTGATTCACATATCAAGTTCTTTTAACATTATCCTATCACTTCATGGGAAATAGATGGGGAAACAGTGGAAACAGTGTCAGACTTTGTTTTTTGGGGCTCCAAAATCACTGCAGATGGTGACTGCAGCCATGAAATTAAAAGATGCTTACTCCTTGGAGGACTTCCCTGGTGGCTCAGACGGTAAAGCATCTGTCTACAATGCGGGAGACCCGGGTTTGATCCCTGGGTTGGGAAGATCCCCTGGAGAAGGAAATGGCAATCTACTCCAGGACTATTGCCTGGAAAATCCCATGGACAGAGGAGCCCGGTAGGCTACAGTCCATGGGGTCGCAAAGAGTCGGACACTACTGAGCGACTTCACTGCACTTCACTTTACTGCTTGGAAGAAAAGTTGACCAACCTAGATAGCAGATTTAAAAGCAGAGACATTATTTTGTCAACAAAGGTCCGTCTAGTCAAGGCTATGGTTTTTCCAGTGGTCATGTATGGATGCGAGAGTTGAACTGTGAAGAAAGCTGAGCACCGAAGAATTGATGCTTTTGAATTGTGGTGTTGGAGAAGACTCTTGAGAGTCCCTTGGACTGCAAGGAGATCCAACCAGTCCATTCTGAAGGAGATCAGCCCTGGGATTTCTTTGGAAGGAATGATGCTAAAGCTGAAACTCCAGTACTTTGGCCACCTCATGTGAAGAGTTGATTCATTGGAAAAGACTCTGATGCTGGGAGGGATTGGGAGCAGGAGGAGAATGGGACAACAGAGGATGAGATGGCTGGATAGTATCACCGACTTGATCATTATGAGTTTGAGTGAACTCCGGGAGCTGGTGATGGACAGGGAGGCCTGGCGTGCTGCGATTCATGGGGTCGCAAAGAGTCGGACACGACTGAGCGACTGAACTGAACTGAACTGATTGACTTGAATGTCACAGGCTTTTAAAGAACATGTAATGATGAAACAAGGGATGAATATCACCTTGAACTTAAAAGATATGAATTATCACTGTATAGCTTTTGTATTAGTCTTCATACGTTGAAAACTTTAAGGTTTCTTCATGTTTCTAAGATACTTCAAATGGTAGTAATGACAATCAGGTTCTGATTAGAAAAAAATGGGGACTACTCTTGAAATAAATTCAACTGTTTATTCTTTTCACTTATAACTTTTGACTTTGTTCCTATTCTCCTGCAGGAACCTCACATATAGTTTATTGGCAGCAACTGCTTTTTTCCCCCCTTTTCAGGTCAAACATCAGAACTGATTTTTGAAAATGAAAGTTCGCGGGATAATAGAATATCTTTTTTTCTCTGGCAGTGGGAGTCTCGTTTGTTTGAGTAACTCAGTGAAGGGATTGTTTTACCAGGGGCTTACAAGAGATTGGGAGAATGTTTATCTCCCTAATCCTGGGATAATGGAGGGAGAATTTCCTTCTCTCTTCTATGGTTCCTAGACCCAGTGAAGTCAGGAATGCTAAACTTGACTGAATTTATAGTTTTTGTTGTTGTTTAATACCTATTTTTAAATTTATTTTATTAATCACTGGAATCAGTGTGCAATCATATGTTCATTTTGAGTATTTCTGTATTTCTATCCACATATATAATAGAAGACAAAGTATAACTTCCATTTCTGGAAGATAGGCATTTTATTTTTGAACTTTCTAAATGCTCGTCAGTGTATATCACTAATAGAAAATATTTTGCCAACTAGAAATAGAGACATAGAATCTTTCAGAGCCAGGTATATGAGTTCTATCAAATGTAGTAGATATTTGTGGATTTTATCTTAACCCTTCTTTTGCTAAAATTACCATGGCCTCAGCTAGTCTATCTCACCTTGGTGGGACTATCAGATGAGATATGTCCTTACCCAATACATAGGAACGTGACTCAAGCTACACTGATGAGACTTTGCTTTTTTCCTGAGAATTACCCTGGCTCATAAATCCTCATTAAGTGAGGACTGACTTAATGCATGTACTTAGAAGCAGTATTGGCACAGGGTGAGCAGTATACAAGTGTGAACTTTCTTATTAAGCAGAGTGGCAGAACATTACAAAGTGGTTAGAGCTGGAACATTCCACCTGGCTGCCCTAAAGCACACTCCTAGTTCCTCTAATCTGGTCTCCAGAGCGACCTAGTCCTGTCAGTTCCTCCAAGGCAAGATTATAAAGCATTTCCTCCAATTCTGTGAACTACCCTGTATCCTTCTGATAAATTCATTTTGACTCAACTTTCTCTTCTTGCAATCCAAGAATCCTGATGGATAAAGAAAAACTCTTAGTACAGTTCCAAACATTGGAATTCAGTAATATTCTAAGATTTAAAAATTATTTATATTTACTTTGGAGTGTGTTTTCTTATTTCTTCTGAATATGCTGCTCTACTGTTCTGGGAAGTTATGTCAAGCAAAATAAAATATTAGTAGGATTACCTGGCATAGAAAAAATTGGGACATGCAAAATGATGGAAATAATGTGCTCTTAGTATTATTTTTTAAAGAAAACTCGTCGTCATCATCATTAAAATGATATATGCAGACACTGTGCTTAGAGATTTCCAGATATTATTTCTAATCTTTCTAGAAACTCTGCAAATAGTATTAACCTCATTTGATAGATGAGAAAGCTGAATGTTTGAGGCTTGTACATTAGTTAGCCTCTAACGAGACTTCTAACCCAGTTTTAATCACTGCAAAACCTGTACTCTCTCCCACAATGACACAAGGTAGCATTCTTAAATTGTAAAAATCTTTCTGTTTCGATACTTGAGATGTTCAGTTGAGTTTTTTAAATGGTGTGTATTCATTTCTTGATTAAATATGTACTGAGTGACTGTGTGGGTAAGGCCTCTATGAATGTAGTAAATATAGCCTCAGAGGATATGTTTTAGGAAGTGGGGATGGCAATATGTAGAAGAAGGAACTTTGTAGATTATTTAGAATAAATATAAACTATATCTACTAATCAAGAAAAGATAATAGCTGATTTCCATTTTTGTTCAGATAATCCACTCAAAACTTGTTTCAGTTGACTCCAGAGAAATATTTTTCATTGTTCCTCTGAGCCCAATCTATCTTACTCATTGAACATGTATTCATATAGTAGTGTGTTTAGAAGCCATACTATATTCTAGAGAATTTTAGTTCACTTAATTTCAGGGTATTTCTATGCAGTAATAATGTAAAGGGTGTTATTTGATGAAGAGAGCTGGAAACTTCTAGAAACTGGATAGAGTCCCAAATTTACCAATCCTGCTGTTACAGTTTTAAACATATCGGAGATGAAAAGCCACCATCCCAGTCTCCAAGGAGCTAGAATCTAATGATTTTGTGGAAACTTTCATAGCATCTCTGGACAAATCGGGCAAGCACTTAATTCTTGCCTTTTCTAGCACTCATAATGGGGATCTTTCAGAAAGGTATAGAATACTGTAAACTTTAATCTTTTCCTTCCCTTCAGTCTCACACTACATAGTATACCTGTTTAGCAATAGAAGGGAAGAGGTTAAACAAGCTGCCCTCATTGACAGTAGAGTTTACTTAGTTTGTGCAGAAGAAATTTTCTGTGTGCTCAGAGATATCAATGTTTGCTTTCTATGTAATGGAAAAAGACCATAAAGGTAATGAGTATGGCTGAAATGCCAAAGAAGCATAGCCAGGCTTTGGTTCTACCCATTCTGGAGGGTTTTGTATGTATATTCAAATTCATTACTAGTGATTCGTTTTATTTTAAAGACTTGGTGTACGTGTGATTGTATTTGAAAAATCTGTGCAGTTGGGGAGACTGTAATATTTCTGCAGAGAAGTCAAATTGATAAAAGAAAATAAAAGAGATTCATTAAAGAATGAAGCCAAATAGAGAGTACAAACAACTGAATAAATGATTGAGGGATAAACAGGCTAAGCAGTACCTAAGTGTGAGCTTTTATTTTTATTAAACAGACTGCCGGAAGGCTAGAAAGTGGTTACAACTGGAACATTCTGATCACCAGTGTCAGCTTCCTGAAGAAACTTGAAAAAAACCCCAAACTATTTTTCTTATAACTGCTTTTGATGCAGTAAAATATTCAATCTCCTTTTAATTTTTTTCAGATATTTTTCATTGGTGGTAGAGGGTGGAGATCAATTACCTTATAATAATAATAAAAAAACAAGTTGTGGCTAGTTTTACATTTCTTATTCTGCCTTAATCTCTTGCAGCTAGCTCGGAGTCTCACTGGGCTCCCCTCGGAGAAGGTGGGCTCTGTGTGTTCACATGGGAGGCAGGCTGAACAGAGTGTGTCCCAGAGGCAGCACCACGTGCCTTTTGGATCAGTGATCCCTCAAGTGGGAGGTACAGAACTGAGTTCAGGCATACAGAACCCCTCCCCAGAGCAGCATCCCAGGTCAGTGGTACCAAGCTTGGCCAAGGTTTAAAAGATGCAGACTCCAGGGATCCAGACAGATGTTCCAAACTAGCATATTCAAGAGTGGATTCTGGAAATCTGCCTTCTTAACCTGGAGATCAGCTAGAATTCCACGCTACTACTATTCTAAGTTCTTTGTGTAGAAGGGGTGACCCTCCTTCTTTGCTCCACCTGTCTGGTTGTGGCCATGTAGGGCACGTGAATAACCACCACCATGTTCTGGAAGAGTAAGACTTGTCTTCGGGGCAAGCTTCTCAGTACATCTGCCTCTTTTAAGCCTCCACCCACCTCTCTCAAATCGACAGCTTTGCTGCATGGCAATCTGAATTTGACATTTTCATCCAGTTTCCCCATTTTGTGGCTTGGCTTTCCCTGACTGGTTATTAGGTGGCTAATAACTATGTACCTTAAAGATACATATTGGTGTATAATCGTTTCAGTAAAATTACTTGGGAGTTCCAGAAAACGGAACTTTACCTATTGAAGTGCCATAACTTTTTTTTTTTAAATGTTAAAACTCCTCAGCTTTCACCAAGTATTGAAGCTTTGTATGTTTCCTGATGATTCAAAATTGTCATTAAAATATGACTTATTTTACTGTGCTCTGCAGTATATTATGGAAGTCACTGAAGCAGATAATTTTCTCCTGCATTTTTCTCTTATGTTGTTACTGGTTTTGGCTTGCTGTGTGCTGCTGTTAGCTCTGCCTTTTCCTTGAAAGCCAGCTGTTTCTGTACCACTGTCAGTACGTACACATGCTTTCATTTCTGTTTCTGATCTCTGTGGGCTGTACTACCACAGAGCCAAACTGCTGAGAACTAGGTCTTATTTAGAATGAACTGGATTTGAGGCAAAGCTCTGGCAGTCTTTCCTGAGAGTCACTGTCCAGCTCGGGAGAGGAATACTGTGACTTGTATTCTGGCTGCCCAGAAGGTTTTGTTTACTTGTTTGCTTTGACTGCACGATTGTGTCTCAGAGGACCCTGTGTTGTTGCAGTGGTTAGTTCTGAATCGCCGAGGAGTGATTGTTTAGAATGCAAAACTTGGAACAAGTCGTGTGTCCACGTGTGTCAGCATGTTCCTGTCTTGCACGCTCAGGATGGAGAGAAAGGATGCGATGTCCAGCTGGAATGCGGAGCAGACACAGTCCGATCAGCGATTTTTCTTTCCCTCTCGGGATGGCAGTCATGCCGGGTCCTGGGCTGCAGCAGGGAGACCTGACTTCTCTCCTTCCTGTTATTTTGCCCCCAGAAAAACTGCTTGGCAACTGTCATAACTTCACAGCCCCTTGCATGCTTGGTAGTTTAGGAAAATGCAGCTCCTTTAAATATGCTGATAGTCTAAGCAAAGAAAAGCACCTGCAGGGTTATCTTATGGGAGCAAAGGGCCAAGGCGCAATGTGCAGAGAAAAACGGCCACTGCCCTGGCTGTTCTGAGCAAGGCAATTGGTGCCCCAGAGCGGCCATGTGAGACACACAGCTGGGGTACAGGAGGAAGGACGTTCCTAACTTACAAGCTCAGTCATAGTAGACCCCTTGGTGGTGACGGGTAGGGCCACTGCTTATAGGAGACATATTTACCAAAGCCCGTAATGGGTGCATGTATTTTTGAGGTCAGTGAGAAGGACTTCCTCCTGGCTTTCTACTCTTTGCCATTAACACCGTAAATCCACCTGCCAAAAAATGAGAGCCATCACCAAGCTTTCTTGGCTTCACCTTTATTTATTTATCTCTACAAATCTTACTTCCTCTCTTTCTTCCTGCCTCTCTCTTCTTTGCTCCTTATTCCTTTTGGACCTAGTTCCAAAATATATTTTATTTAACTACCTGATGCACATTGAGCGTAAAGAGAGGGAAAATCGTATTCATGACCGTTGGGGTCTCCATGTCTGTAGTCAGGATGATACAGGCTGCACTAAGTGGGATGGTCTCCATGGTGAGGGGGTCAGAATGTGCCAGGCTTTTGTGAGATGAAACGCATGGCATATGTCTGGACATACTTGAAGTCCGCAGTTTCAGAGTTCTGATCCTGAGTTTATCTTGACTGATCAGCATGCAAGGCAGAATCAAAGTGTGTCAGAACAAATGGCAAAATGGGATAGAGCTTCAAAATGACTTAAAAATGAAACCAGAAAAAAAGAGTTTAGAATAAAGTTAATAAATGAATATTTAATTTGTTCAGCTGTAATGTCAGTGGCTATTTTTTTTAAAAAAACAATTAAGCAGTTATTTCAGCTTTTAAGGGACGTATTTTTAAGTCCTGACAAGGATTCATGATGAAACACTGTGCCAGGTCATACACATTCATATTCTTGTGTTAACAATGCTGTGAGAGAAAAATTTAGGACCTTTGGAAAAAGTGTCTTTTTTTTCAAATATTGAGTTAATTTCAAATATTGACTTTTAAATTTTGTTGTCAGATTTGTGAAAAATTACTGTGTTTTTATACTTTCAAGGTTTTTTAATCTGTGTGCTTCCACTCAGTCATCTATAGAAGAAGATTTCGGTTGGAGCTACTTTGGCTTACAAAGGTAATTGTAGCTGTTTGTGGAGAAAGGCTGACCTTATAACCCCTCACCAATTTATCCAGAGACTAAGTACTGTCCTTTGTCATATAGCTGCCATATGCCTTTTAAACGTGCATTATTTCAGATTTGTTTTTTACCAGGTGATATTTAGAGACAAGGATAAAGTGACATTGAATGTAAAAGAAGATAGTATTGGTAAAGAAATATTCAAGGAGGAGTGTTCAAGTGGAAGGGGTCATGGATAAACCTGTGGCTGATTCATGCTGATGTTTGGTAAAAAGCAACACAGTACTGTAAAGCAATTATCCTTCAATTAAAAATAAATAAATTTACAAAAAGACATATTCAAAAACTGCAGGGTATTTGACTTCATACTTTGATTTTATGGTCCCTGTAATTCACTTTTGGTTTTACTATGATCCTTAGATGTGTATGTCTTTTTGAAGCCAGATATAGAATAGGTGTCAGGAGTATGGGATTCTAGAGTCTGATTGCCAAGTTCCATTCTGGCGTCACCCTTAGTTATATGATCTTGACAAACTCCCTGGGCCTTATTTTTCTCCTTTAAAAATGGAATCAATGCAACTGTTTTCCTCATAGGATTGTTGTGAAATTATATATCATGAATTTAAAGCACATGGCTCAGTGCTTGGCATGCTATTAGATGCAACAAATGTCTGTAGCTTCTGCTTAGTCTGTTCTAGCTGCAAATGAATTTCTTTTCAAATTCTGACAAGCTAAAGACACTTCCAAAATTAAGTGAAAAGGCAGTTGTCCTTGAAAGAGGCCTACAGATGGCATAAGTTAGGTGAATTAAACACAATAAACAAAGGAAAGCAATAAAATCCACTTCACAGGCATTCAGAAAATATTGGTTATATTAGAGAGAACTGATGATTAGGTATTAGGAACTCATAGATTTATAGATTCTCTGGATTGGGTGTGGAAATGGAAGTAAATTTCATCCTTCCCAACTACCCCATTTAGTGTTTTCTTGTCCTTACTGTATTCCCGTGGAATAGACATTCATCCTAATACTTGAACCCTTCCACTGATGGAACCCTGTCCATGAGCAGCTAGATCTTATTATGTGAAAAATCTTTTAGTTTGGGCTGAAGTCTGCTCCTCTTGTTCTCACTCATCCTTTCTAATTTGGCTTCTGTGGCTGTTCATACATCAGTGACTCACGACTTTGAATATACTTATTTTCTATATTTTCCACTTCCTTCTTTTCCAGATGTAAATCCCCGGTTCCTTCAACGTTTCTCAAATGACATGATTTCAAGTCCTCTTATGTTATGATTGATAACTTCAGGACTGGACTTATTTCAGTCAGAAATTATATTTTGCTATGAACCAATAGGAACCACCAAACTAGAGGCTTAAAACAGAAGGGAGTTTATTTTTCTCTCCCATAGGAGAGATCCTGCAGTAGCTAGCTCGGTGGTGACTCAGCGGATTCATCAGGGACCCAGGACCTTCGAGGTTTCTCCTCTGCCTGAAGGTGTGATTCTCGTTCTCAGGCTCTGGAGGTGGGCCCTGTGGCTACAGCCACCAGTTCCCATTGCAGGCAGGAAAAAATGGGAAGCGCCCAAAGCAATAGAGTGCAAGCCTCCTGAGTCTGCTTCCCCTTTTAAGGAGCTTTTTAGGACACTTTAACAGCAACTTCTATTTCTTACTGGCTAAATTGTATCACATGCTCAATTTTTAATGCAAGAGAGGCAAGGAAAGGTAGTTTTTAAGCAACGTTTTGTTGCTACCCTAGATAAAAGCAGGGTTCTTTCGGTTAAAAAAAAAAAAAGAGTAGGTTGAATATAAGATACGTAGTGGATAGTCTGCATCAGGATGTCCTCTTAAAATATCCTCTTCTGAATTGTGGCTCCCCTGCTTCAACAACAGTCTAGATATGGGCTGACCCTGAGAAGAAGAGTGGGACTGTGTCTGTCTTTGGAAGCCCCACTTCTAGAATGTGGTACTGATTAATGGAAGATCAGAGAAAGAACACAGAGCAGTCCTTCCTTACTTGGGCAGATCCGTGTTTATCCATCTGATCTGAGCTCAGAGCCAATAATCTAACTGTTTACTAAGGCTTCCTACCTGCTGAAAGTTGAACACCTGCTCTTTGCTGGGCTGTTTTCTGCTCTACACTATCATCACTGTGCAAATATAGCAGGAGCATAAACCAGTTTCCAGTTGTGCTAATTGCTTCATAAAGGCATAACTTATTAAAAGCTTATCGATAAATGGCATAATTGTAAAGTCATTTTAGAAAGGTGTGTGAGTTGCTTAATAAAGTTCTGTTTGGCATATGTGTTAGTACCAATGATATTTTAATAAATTACTCCAAAGTACAGTCCTGTTGGGATGGATGGCACCTAGAAAATTCATCCAACCACATTTTGATAGCTTTTTTTCTGTCCAAGAATCCCAGATTCACTAGAAGGGGAATGGGAAGGAGGAAGCATAGTAGTAACTTTCCAGAAACACTCTAAATAAAACCAAGAAAGATGCATGCTTACTATACAAGGAGTCTTGGAAACTTATTCCTGGTCTCTGAAAGTAAAAGATGAGATAAAATGAATTGGTGTTATCACTGACATCAACCAGTCACAATTCTCTCTAAAGAGAAACCCAGACCTCGCTAGCTCAACTATGGTTCAGAGGCAAGTGGTTGTGGTATAATAGTCAAGGGCCTTCTTCTTGCCTAAGTCTAATGAATACAGGCATGTGATGAGTAACTTCATTCCAAAAAAACCTGAAAAATGCCTCAACTGGTTTGTTCTCTAGCTCATTAGACAAAGATTGTTTTCAGCACCAAGAACGCTGGCATTTAACATCACTTATGAGGCCAAGTTGAAGAGTGTACTCTTTTTCATGTTGCTTTCTACTTCATTTCTGTGTTAGAGATAGGAGTGGAATGTAAGCTTACAGTCCAAGAATAGGTGGATGAATGCAGATTGTGTCTGGTCTCCACATACTCTTACTTGATTCTTGGAGAATTTTATCTGACATTCACTGAAAGCTTCTCTTCAGCAGGTTTTCCCATTAGCTCATAGGAAAAAGTGGCAAAAAAAAGTTAAATATATAGTTACTGATTTCATAAAGGCAATTGTAGCTTTTGTGGTAGGGGGAAAAAGCCCAAGAATGCATTTTACTTATAATCATTAGCCTGTGTTTTCTGTGAGTTCCAATACGATCATATATTTTACAGTGCTTCCCAGCAGGCACTAGTGGTAAAGAACCCACTTGCCGATGCAGGAGGTGTAAGAGATGCGAGTTTGATCCCTGGTTCAGGAAGATCCCCTGGAGGAGAGCACGGCAACCTACTGCAGTATTCTTGCCTGGAGAATCCCATGGACAGAGGAGTCTGGTAAGCTACAGTCCATAGGGTCACCACTGAAGCTAGTTAGAACACACACATTCATTTATTTAATGAATATTGCTCATTTCCTTTGTACCTACCATATGCTTGGTATTGTGCTAAGTATGGAGAATGCAGAAATCTGTGAGAAACTGTTTCTGCCCTCATAAAACTTATGATTAAGTGGCTACTGACAGCTTACCTTTGTATTGTGTTTTGAAGTTTTCAAGTGCACAAGCATTGTAACAAAATCTTTAAGAAAATCTCAAGGGAAGTAAGGTAGATAATAGTCCCATTTTAAAAATGAAGAAATTGAGGCTCACAGAATATTAAGCAACCTATCTGATTGCACAGAAAGTTAGTAGCAGAGAGTGTTAATTGTTAATTCTTCTAAGTTTCATATTTTAATGGAAAGAGTTACTTTATATGTGAAATTTTCCTGTAAGAACCTTAGGTGAAGTTGGATGTCTGTTTTTAACCTCTTACAGTAATAATAATGTTTTGACTTAGATTCCTGAAATATAGGTATTTCATCCAGGTTGACTCACATATTGCAGATCTGTACTATTGATAAAATGTCATGAAGAGAAATAGCAATTGAATTTGTCAGTTGTTGAACCTACTTTGCAGTCAAAATTCTAGTGGTCTCAGAATGACTGGAGTCTGCCGGTTAAGGTTTGACTCTTATCATATGGCAGCTGGTAAACTTGATAAAGACGCACAGGCAGTTAAGAAGCATGTAGTTCAAAGTGAATCATATTTAAAGGATTACTTAAGAAAATGGGATCATGTCTCCTTTTTTTCTTTTTAAATCACCAAAAACAGACTTTCCCCCTTTAACCTTCTTTCCACACAACTTTTGTTTCTTATGTCAGAGTAGATTTTGTGATGGTTTCTGTCTCTCTTAATATAGCCTACTGTGAGAAAGTTTAATCTTTCCAGGATGGAAACCACAGAAAATACGGACATGGCCAGCAAATGTTATTACTTCTTTTTACAGGAGGCAGAGTGTCTAAACCAGTGATTCTCAAGCCTGGCACATACCAGGGCCAGCTGGGGTGCTTATAAAATGTGCTGCTGCCTAGGTCCTAGTTTACCCAGAACCACACAATCTCTGGGGGTGGGGCCCAGGCATTTGCATCATTTTCAGATATTCGTGGATGATTCTAAGTGTGCAGGCCAGGGCTGAGAATAGCTAGAAGCTCCCATTTCTGTTGAAAAGGAAAAAAATCAAATCAAGCTAATTTATACTAAAGAGCAAACAGCTTTTAGTGTCATTTGAATTTCTGAAATCAGTATCTAGTGGATATTTTGGTCAGTGTGATGAACTGTAATGACAATATCCAGGCAAGGGCAGAAAATGTTTCAAGCAGGAGACCCTTTTGTACGTTTTGAATTTCACCAGTGTGATGGCTATCCCATCTTAGCTTAGACAATTACTTTCCTTATGTGGCCCTGGCTTTGAATTTAGCTTTAGCTTCCTAAAACCAAATGTGTTAGAACACTTATCTGATGCCCAGATTTGAGTAGATTTTTCTTAAAACTGGAATTATAGGAAGAACCCCATGGACAGGGGAGCCTGTCAGACTACAGTTCATAGGGTTGCTAACTGTTGGACACAACTGAAGAGACTTAGCACACACACACACAAATACATTGAATGCCCAGAGCCCTGTTGCTTACCTGCTTTATCCCTTTATCATTACAGCTCTGTCTGTACAGGGAAGTAAAATGGACACCCTGAAATAGTCAGTGGGATAGCAGTGTATTTGAAACCTAATTTGCTTTTTTTTTTTTTTAAAAAAAAAAGGTATTTTAGCTAATAAGGAAGAGTGTGGGTATCAAATTATCAAAGTATTTCTCAGATCTTCTGGTCACCTAAAGTGTATTCACCTATTTATTTCATTTTCCTGTGCCTTAACCTTAGCTTAGCATTTATACATTCAGATTGGAATGCCTATCAGTTTAGTTCAGTTCAGTTCAGTCACTCAGTGGTGTCTGACTCTCTGCGATCCCATGAATTGCAGCACGCCAGGCCTCCCTGTCCATCACCATCTCCCGGAGTTCATTCAAACTCACGTCCATCGAGTCGGTGATGCCATCCAGCCATCTCATCCTCTGTCGTCCCCTTTTCCTCCTGCCTCCAATCCCTCCCAGCATCAGAGTCTTTTCCAATGAGTCAACTCTTCACATGAGGTGGCCAAAGTACTGGAGTTTCAGCTTTAGCATCATTCCTTCCAAAGAACATCCAGGAATGATCTCCTTTAGAATGGACTGGTTGGATCTCCTTGCAGTCCAAGAGATTCTCAAGAGTCTTCTCCAACACCACACTTCAAAAGCATCAAGTCTTTGGTGCTCAGCTTTCTTCACGGTCCAACTCTCGCATCCATACATGACTACTGGAAAAACCATAGCCTTGACTAGATGGACCTTAGTCGGCAAAGTAATGTCTCTGCTTTTCAATATGCTATCTAGGTTGGTCATAACTTTCTTTCCAAGGAGTAAGTGTCTTGTAATTTCATGGCTGCAGTCACCATCTGCAGTGATTTTGGAGCTCAAAAAATAAAGTCTGCCACTGTTTCCACTGTTTCCCCATCTATTTCCCATGAAGTAATGGGACCGGATGCCATGATCTTCATTTTCTGAATGTTGAGCTTTAAGCCAACTTTTTCACTCTCCTCTTTCACTTTCATCAAGAGGCTTTTTAATTCCTCTTCACTTTCTGCCATAAGGGTGGTGTCATCTGTATATCTGAGGTTATTGATATTTCTCCTGGCAATCTTGATTTCAGCTTCTGCTTCTTCCAGCCCAGCGTTCCTCATGATGTACTCTGCATATAAGTTAAATAAGCAGGGTGACAATATACAGCCTTGATGTACTCCTTTTCCTATTTGGAACTAGTCTGTTGTTCTATGATGGGTTCTAACTGTTGCTTCCTGACCTGCATATAGGTTTCTCAAGAGGCAGATCAGGTGGTCTGGTATGCCCACCTCTTGAAGAATTTTCCACAGTTTATTGTGATCCACATAGTCAAAGGCTTTGGCATAGTCAATAAAGCAGAAATAGATGTTTTTCTGGAACTCTCTTGCTTTTTCGATGATCCAGCAGATGTTGGTGATTTGATCTCTGGTTCCTCTGCCTTTTCTAAAACCAGCTTGAACATCTGGAAGTTCCTCTCTTAGCAGTTTCCAAATAGTAGTTTCCAAATTCGAGGATCATTACTTGTTTAGCTCTTGAGGGTAAAAGCCAACCATGTTTCCATGTATAGATATGTGGTTGGAATCTTACTCAGTTATTCTGATAGTTACAAAAGTATGCATTGATTGATGTGTGATAGGAGAAGAGTGTCTAATTTCAGGAATATTTTATTTTGGGAGCAGGTGAGAATTAAGGTTTTTGTTTTGTTTTTGTTTTACTTTTTGCTTTTGTTTTACGTCTCAATGAATTCACCATTAAATCACTAGTGTATATTTTTATGGGGCTTCCCTGGTGGCTCAGTGGTATAGAATCTGCCTGCAGTGCAGGAGCCGCAGGTCACGCGGGTTCAATCCCTGGGTCAGGAAGATCCCCTGGAGGATGGCATGGCAACCCACTCCAGTATTCTTGCCTGGAGAATCCCATGGACAGAGGAGCTTGGCACTCTACAGTTCATAGAGTTACGAAGAATCAGACACAACTGAATTGACTTAGCATGTACATACACATACCTTACATACAGACTATGATTTTTCTATTCCTGTAACTATTGGAGTTTATTCTCACCTTTCATCTTCTATATTATGCATGTTTGGTTTAGGACTTCCCTCGCAGTCCAGGTGTTAAGACCCTGGTGTAGGTTCGATCCCTGGCCGGGGAGTTCCACATGCCTCTAGCGTGGTGAGGCCAAAAAAGATTTTTTTAAAATGTATATATTAGGTATATTTGCTCATTGTTAAACCTTTTCACTTATTCATGATCCTAATTCAAATTTTTGCTGCTGCTACTGCTACTGCTGCTGCTGCTAAGTCACTTCAGTTGTGTCCGACTCTGTGTGATCCCATAGACAGCAGCCCACTGGGCTCCCTTGTCCCTGGGATTCTCCAGGCAAGAACACTGGAGTGGGTTGCCATTTCCTTCTGCAGTGCAGGAAAGTGAAAAGTGAAAGTGAAGTCGCTCAGTCATGTCCGACTCTTTGCGACTCCATAGACTGCAGCCCACCAGGCTCCTCCATCAATGGGATTTTCCAGGCAAGAGTGCTGGGGTGGGGTGCCATTGCCTTCTCAGAATTCAAATTTTTAGGTGAAATAAAATGCATTTCCTTTTAGATTATGTTGCAGACATCAAATGATTAAAAAAATTAAAAAAACACAACAAAGTAATTATTCTACCATGAGCTTAATGAGTCATGCTTTGGGGCAAAGTGGGGATTGGCAGAAGGAAGGAGTGAGGTGAAGAAGAGCAAAAAGTAAAAGCAGGCATGTATCAGGAAAAACTCCAGCCAGGGCTGATGGGCTGAGCACTATTGATGCTGCTTTATGATATGTGTCAAAATAAACGCAGGAAACAGCTTTTGCTTCAAAGTTTGGAATGCTGTGGTAACTGATATTTAAGTCAAGGAATGTTACAATTGGAAGAACTGACCTAAAACTCTTTCCAAAACCATCAATTTTATTTATTAAACTTACTGACGAAAAGAAAGTGACAAGACATAGATCATTTATTTATTTGACAAGGTACTCAGAGTTCTTTTCCTTGGTAGAGCAGCAATTAAGATGGGTTTTATTATGCTCAGCATGTGCATTGCCCTGGTTTAAAATTATTTACATATTTACTGGCAAGACACTAATGAAAATAAATCAGCCCAAAGGACTTTTATCTCCCTGTCTGTGGAACACTGTGAAAATTGCATTTTTAATGGATGATGACCACAGTTGTTTTTAGGATTCCTGAATGAAGTCATGAAGTCTTAAGAATTTTGGAACCCAAAATTTTGACTCATGTTACAATTTGAGTAACTGCTTTATAGAAAAGGGCCTGGTCTAATTTTGAGCCGTGGCTTCATTATCTTAAGTTGGAGGCTCATTTGCTGAGAATGATGATTATAAGTCCCATAATTAAGGCAAATTTTTACTTCGAGTTATTTAAGTTATGAGCAAAGAGATACATAGAAGTCACTATTTCTCAAATCAGGTGTGTTGTGCTACACTTTGGAAGTTATGTGTGCCTCAAAGTAGAGTGTGGGTCCCTCTGCAAAAAAGGCTTAAACTCTCTTTTTTTTTCTTGGAGCAAGATTTCTAAGAGACTTTAACATGCAAGTGGACACTGCGAATAATCAGGAAAGGACATGGCATTCGGCATTTCCCAGACTATTATCAAGCAGTATCTATTGTCATCTCTTAGAACTCTGTTTCTCAGAACATAGGGGAAATCTGCCAGGAGCGATAGGGTTCCTCGTAAGTACGCAGCTGGCAATGAGCCACTCTGGGTCGTTGTCTTTATGATGGTCATTGGTACGCCTGATTCAAGAGCAGGGCGTGGGAGCTTCTTCTCTGTGCTACTTGTATTTGTACTTTCTGAGAGTGCATCCAGAGGAGTCTACTGGCCACTATCCAATATGCACGTGCTAAGTTGCTTCAGTCTTGTCTGACTCTGTGCAGCCTATAGACTGCAGCCCACCAGGCTACTCTGTCCATGGGATTCTCCAGGCAAGAATACTGGAGTGAGTTGCCATTCCCTCCTCCAGGGGATCTTCCCAACCCAGGGATCAAACTCACATCTCTTATATCTCCTGTATCAACAGGCAGATTCTTTACCACTGGCATCGCCTGGGAAATCACCATCCTATATGGTGCATTCCTTTTGATCTGTCTTTAACCATGGTGCCCCAGAGTACTGTGGCCTTTATACATAATCTTTTGGCCTTAGCATGAATTTGTGAACCAGTTGGTGATGGACAGGGAGGCCTGGCATGCTGTAGCCCATGGGATTGCAAAGAGTTAGACACAACTGAGCAACTGAACAGAACTGAAGACAGGTAATTAAACATTAAGGACTGTTCTGTTCAGGTGGCATCCATCTTCATGTAAGATATTTGTTCAATCATTCTTTCAGCAGTATAAGATACCTATTATGTATTGAACACCATGTTAGGCTGCTGCTGCTGCTGCTAAGTCACTTTAGTCGTGTCCGACTCTGTGCGACCCCATAGACGGCAGCCCACCAGGCTCCCTTGTCCCTGGGAGTCTCCAGGCAAGAACACTGGAGTGGGTTGCCATTTCCTTCTCCAATGCACGAAAGTGAAAAGTGAAAGTGAAGTTGCTTAGTCCTGTCAGACTCTTATTGACCCAGTGGACTGCAGCCCACCAGGCTCCTCCATCCATGGGGTTTTCCAGGCAAGAGTACTGGGGTGGAGTGCCATTACTCACGTTAGGCTGTGGGGATACAAATATGAATAAGACACTTTCCTGGTTCTTAAGCAATGTATGGGTCATTTAAACCATTTATATAATGGTTGTTCTTGCTTGCTTCTTAAGATCTTATTTGGATATACAATTGGCCACTTCATTTTTGAAAGTCAGTATAGATAATTAAAATGTATATACTGCTTCAGTCGTGTCCGACTCTGTGTGACCCCATAGATGGCAGCCCACCAGGCTCCCCCGTCCCTGGGATTCTCCAGGCAAGAACACTGGAGTGGGTTGCCATTTCCTCCTCCAATACATGAAAGTGAAAAGTGAAAGTGAAATCGCTCAGTTGTGTCCAACTCTTTGCAACCCCATGGACTGCAGCCCACCAGGCTCCTCAATCCATGGGATTTTCCAGGCAAGAATATTGGAGTGGGTTGCCATTTCTTTCTCCAGGAGATCTTCCCAACCCAGGGATTGAACCTGAGTCTCCCACATGGTAGGCAGATGTTTTACCGTCTGAGCCACCAGGGAAGTCCATTGGCAGGTTGGTATAAACACCCCCACAGGGTTTCTGCCATAAGCCGTATGAGGTCACTGCTGAACTGAAGAGCAGGGCTTCTCACTTGCTTTGTGCAGAGCATGTCATTCATTCACACAAGCACACTGTAGAGTTAGCAAAGTATAGTGGAAAACCTATTCACTAGAAGAACAAAGAATGAGAGCTCCAAGCATCCTTACTTTATCCTGAAGAATCCTGGATGAGCCCCCAAGATGAAAGGTTGCTGCTGAGCCACAAAAGATGCTGGGATTCCTGGCCTCTGGAGGAGAAGAATTCAATCCAGGGCCAGAGACAAGGCTCGATTGCTCAGAGCTTTTGTGTAATAAAGTTTTATTAAAGTGTAAAAGAGATAGAGAAAGCTTCTGACATAGACATCAGAAGGGGGCAGACTGATATTGAGTCTAAATTTTCTGCAGTATTCCCCTACAGAAACCAGCCCCAGGCAGTGCCAGCCCAGGCATGGGCGACCAGGAATGAACTACTTGTTGGGTGTTTAGTTGGTAACGAAGGTAGATTATGTTCTCTTCCCTCTGCAGGAGACGTGGTGAAATCTGTATGATGCCATCGTTTTTCCCTTGTGCATTCTCAGGCCAGACAGCCCAGATGGCTCCTGACTGACTGTAGGACCGGAAAGGAACACGGCAGTAGTACCCAGAGCAAGGCCAGAAGGAACATTTCAGCAGCAATTGTGTGGATCTTTGCTGCCTGGGGGCTCTCCATCCCTGTGCTTCAGTGCAGGCCTTGATGAAGAACAGAAGTCCAGGGCAAGAGAAAAATTAATTTGTTCTCTTATCTAAGAGTTTTAGAAGGATCCTGTGCTCAAAGCTTCTTGGGCTTTAGATTCAAACACTGCAGTGTAGAGGGATCCCTGCACTGTCGGGTTCTGACTAAATATGTTGTAAATTATATGCCAGAACATCAGCAGGTTACAGGTCTATTTGGGTTTAAAAAAGGAAAGATTTCCACCTGAAAAGTTTAGATATATCTATATGAATATACTTCACAGTTAAAGAAAAAGTTGGGATATTTTGGGATAGAAAGGATACAAGGCAAAAATGACTGAATTTACTATTGATATTGACACGAGTTGCTAAAAAGATTGTTTTGGATTACTTTTCATTCATAGCCTGAGAGATAGTGAGTGGGGAAAGGTACACTTCCTGAGTCTTCTCCTCAGAACCCCATCACTCACCCTTCTCTTGGAATATTCTGCAAAGCAGCAATCTCATGCTTTATTCTTTATGGGCTCATTAGAGTTTCCTCTTTGGCTCAGCTGGTAAGGAATACAACCACAATGCGGGAGACCTGGGTTTGATCCCTGGGTTGGGAAGATCCCCTGGAGAAGGGAAAGGCTACCCACTCCAGTATTCTGGCCTGGAGAATTCCATGGACTGTATAGTCCATGGGGTTGCAAAGAGTCAGACATGACTGAGTGACTTTCATTTCCACTTTCTCACTTAGGTAGCTACTGACCCCAGAACTAAGTTTTTCCTTCAATAGTTCTTTGCACATGTGTTTTTCACAGTCCTCTGAGGGCTCACTCACCATGCGGCAGACACTTGTGCCAGGCCCTTGGGGAAATACAGCAGCGCACAAGACACACTCCCTATTGAAACACACACACAGGCAGATTCTAGCCACTGACAGAGTGGTGTGGACTAGTGTGTGAATATGCTGCTCAGACTTCCGCACAATTGCACTTATCTCGCATGCTAGTGGCTCAGAGGTTAAAGCGTCTACCTGTAATACGGGAGATCTGGGTTCGATCCCTGGGTCGGGAAGATCCCCTGGAGAAGGAAATGGCAACCCACTCCAGTATTCCTGCCTGGAGAATCCCATGGACAAAGAAGCCTGGTGGGCTACAGTCCACGGGATTGCAAAGAGTTGGATACGACTGAGCGAGTGAAGTTGAAGTTGCACATGCTAGTAAAGTAATGCTCAAAATTCTCCAAGCCAGGCTTCAGCAATACATGAACCATGAAATTTTAGTTGTTCAAGGTGGTTTTAGAAAAGGCAGAGGAACCAGAGATCAAACTGCCAACATCTGCTGGATAATCAAAAAAGCAAGAGAGTTCCAGAAAAATATCTATTTCTGCTTTATTGACTATGCCAAAGCCTCTGACTGTGTGGATCACAGTAAACTGGAAAATTCTTTAAGAGATGGGAATACCAGACCACCTGACCTGCCTCTTGAGAAATCTGTATGCAGGTCAGGAAGCAACAGTTAGAACTAGACATGGAACAACAGACTGGTTCCAAATAGGAAAAGGAGTACGTCAAGGCTTTATATTGTCACCCTGCTTATTTAACTTATATGCAGAGTAAATTATGAGAAATGCTGGGCTGGATGAAGCACAGGCTGGAATCAAGATTGCTGGGAGAAATATCAATCACCTCAGATATGCAGATGACACCACCCTTATGGCAGAAAGCTGAGAAGAACTAAAGAGACTCTTGATGAAAGGGAAAGAGGAGAGTGAGAAAGTTGGCTTAAAGCTCAACATTCAGAAAACTAAGATCATGGCATCCGGTCCTATCACTTCATGACCAATAGATGGGGAAATAGTAGAAACAGTGTCAGAATTTATTTTGGGGGGCTCCAAAATCACTGCATATGGTGATTGCAGCCATGAAATAATAGACTTACTCCTTGGAAGAAAAGTTATGACCAACCTAGACAGCATATAAAAAAGCAGAGACATTACTTTGCCAACAAAGGTCCATCTAGTCAAGACTATGGGTTTTCCAGTGGTCCTGTATGGCTATGAGAGTTGGAGTATAAAGAAAGCTGAGCACCAAAGAATTGATGCTTTTGAACTGTGGTGTTGAAGAAGACTCTTGAGAGTCCCTTGGACTGCAAGGAGATCCAACCAGTCCATCCTAAAAGAGATCAGTCCTGAGTGTTCATTGGAAGGACTGATGTTGAAGCTGAAACTAACACTTTGGCCACCTGATGCAAAGAGCTGACTCATTGGAAAAGACCCTGATGCTGGGAAAGATTGAGGGCAGGAGGAGAAGGGGACAACAGAGGATGAGATGGCTGGATGGCATCACCGACTCAATGGACATGAGTTTGGGTAGGCTCCGGGAGTTGGTGATGGACCGGGAGGCCTGGCGTGCTGTGGTTCATGGGATCGCAAAGAGTTAGACACGACTGAGCGACTGAACTGAACTGAACTGAACTGATGCTGCTTAAGGACTCCAAGTGACAAAACAGCAACCTCCTTTTGTGTAAACATGAAACTCATGTTCTTATGTTCTTTCAGAACTACACTTTGTGACTTCTGTGCACTCTTGAAGCCACAGGACACCATAGCTCTTGTTCCTTTTGGACACATTCACCTTCTGGGAACATAAGTACCTACTTGGTATATTTAGGCCATCACCAGCCTCCAGCATGGCTGATGGTCTTGTCTGGCACTCTGTGTTTCATGAGCAAGTCTATGATACATCTTTCTTTAAGACAGATTATTCTCTGATTTATGATAATATTTTAATGAAGGTGCTTTCTAACTTTTATTACATGTTGCCTCATTTAAAATATCATATTTAATTACCATATATCATTGATTTTAAAACCACATTTTTTCATATTTTAACAGTTTTTAACAGGATGTGTTTTACAGTCAATGGCATGCCATCATCTAGTTACCAATATTCCTCCCTATTCTTTAAAAAAAAATCTTCTTTCAAGACACATGTCTCAACTGGAGGAGTACTGGAGGCCCTTCAGCCTGCCTTTGTTTCTGGAACCTGACACACTAAAGGAATTCAGGCATCAGTGCTGCTTGGGTCCAACAGTTGTAAGAAAACCAGGGCACCGTATCTTATATCCTGACATATTATTGTGTCTCCCTTTTGAGAGAGGGAACAATGGCATGGTTAATATGGGATAAAATTGATTCATGAATTTAGACTATCTCACGGGCTTCCCTGGTAGCTCAGCGGTAAGGAACCCACTGCCAGTGCAAGTTCAATTCCTGGGTCAGGAAGATACCCTGGGAAAGGAAAGGGCAAACCACTCCAGTATTCTTGCCTGGGAAATCCCATGGACAGAGGAGCCTGACGACAGCCTACAGTCCATGGAGTCACAAGGAGTTGGGCACAGCTTAGCGACTATTAATAAAAGCAAACAACATAGAGGCTGCATCTAATATTCAGTGAATGCTGCAAAGTATGTATTTGTCTACTATACACTCGGACATATTTGAAGACTATAACAGGTGGAAAAGTCACTTCCATATGATAAGCTAAATGACTATGGAGAGGTGTAGTAATACAGTATATGGATAAAACCAAATGGGGGATCAGTTAATCCGTATGAATCCTGAGCAGGAAGAGGCTATTTTGGGGTTGGGAACAGTTAATGGAAGATATTAGAAGTAAACTGGTTTTTGAAAGTAGTTAAGGTTTTGGATAAGAAGAAATGGGGTTGAGGGAAAATATGTTCTTTTCCCTAAATTTTTTTATACATGTATCTCCGGTAGAAGAATTCAAAGTAAATGCGTATTTTTAGGCTCTGAACATGCACTTGAAAATACAGCATACATTTATGAAATTGACTGTTTTACTAAGAACCAATTAGAATACTTCTGCTTTTCTGGGAATTTTGAATATTTTTCACTAACTCCAGGTGGCAGAGGAAGACAGCAAAGCACTGACTCATCTCTGAGATAGAGCAGAAAGGATTAGCTGGGCAGACTTAATTCCAGAGAGGTTTCAAGGGGCCTGGCTATCTTAGACCTGAATGTGAAATGAGTATAACCCATGACTCACAGAAAACTCTCGAAATGGGTAAAATGACTAAGCCATTCTCATCTGAAACAAGCTGGACTAGGCCATGCTTGGATTATTTAGCAGGAAATCACAAGGTCTCCTCAATAAACAAGCCACAGTTTGGGAAGATAGTGTCGGCTTCCCTTGTGGTTTTGCCACTTAACTTCCATATCATCACAGTGAGCCCCTTCTTCCTGCCCTCACACTGTGAAATGCCATGCTACCTGCTGGGCTTAGCTGAGGGCTCATTTCCATTATTAAATGGGCCCGGGTCCCGCCTTCCCTTTTCAGTCATTTCCTTCCTTCCTTGCTTCTTTTAACACTTTAAAGCTCAGTTTGAGCACTCCAGAACAGTTTTATCAGTAAAGTTTGATGTTACGTGTTTATATTTTTAGTATAATTCTAAACTTTAAAAACAAATGATGAAGACCCACTCTGCTCTCATGAATACCAGAATCACATTGCTTAACATTTTTGTTTACCTTTGGTTCTAGTGATTAAAAGGGCCGTGCAACACATTTTAAAAGTCCACTTCCATTTTGACAATTTTTCCCCAGACTTGGGGCATCAGGTTCCTCTTTTTTCCATCTGTCCGTCCTGTTCTTTCTATCTGCTGGAGGAGCAGTTATCTACCATGCTGGACTCTAGATACTTTTATAAAACACTGGTCTCCATGCCCTATCCAGAGTGATTTTAATTTATTGCTCCAAACTGTGGTTCAGAATCAGAATTCTTTAAATTGAAGTATACATAATATATAGCGTTATGGTAGTTTCAGATGGATAACACAATGATCTGATATTTATATACATTGTGAAGTGTTCACCACAATAAGTCTAGTTAACATCTGTCATCACACATAGTTACAAATCTTGTGTGTGTGATGAGATCTTTTAAGATTTACCTTTGGTGCTGTGCTGTCCTTAGTCGCTCAGTCGTGTCCATCTCTTTGCGACCCCATGGACTGTAGTCCGCCAGGCTCCTCTGTCCATGGAATTCTCTAAGCCAGAATACTGGAGTGGGTTGCCATGCCCTCCTCCAGGGGATCTACCCAACCCAGAAATGGATCTGAGGTCTCCTGCACTGTAGGCGGTTTCTTTACCAGCTGAGCTACCTGGGAAGCCCAAGATTTACCCTTAGCAGCTTTTAAATATACAATATGGCCTTATAAACTGTAGTCACCATACTATGCATTACACTTCCATGACTGATTTATTTTACAACCGGAAGTTTGTATCTTTTGGCCACCTTATCCTTTTTGCCCACTCCTTACCATCTACCACTGGAAATTACCAATCTACTTTCTTTATCTAAAGGGTTTTTTTTTAAAAAACTCCTCAAGGAATTGTAGAACCAGATTTGAGAAACACTGTGTTAGTCTGGAAACCTGGTCAGAACCAGTGAAGGTGTCTAGATCTGAGGTCAAGCCTGGTCCAGTTTAGTGAGTCATGAGGCAGAATTTCCCCGGCAGCTGTTGAAACAAAGAATTGCTATGGATGTCCAGAACATTCTTGGGCCCCAATGCTGAATTATCCTTAAATTAAGGATTCTGAATTCTTTGTTTCTGGCCTCTAGCTACAGAGTGGCCCATGCAGTCGCCCTTGCAGCCAACATACACAGTACCTTTAAAAAGACAGAAAAAGCTACTCCTTATTTAAGGCACCTTGCTCTTTTCTAGGAAGCTGTTGGAATAAGTATACAAATGTATGATGACTTTGTAAATGGTGCCCCAGGGAGTTGTGCAGTGCACAGCCTGTACAACCACACCCTGTGACCCATTGCATTCTTGTGTTTTTGTTTAAACAAGTCATGACCTGAACTAGTGACTTGGGGATGCGGACAATTGTTGGCACAGCAACTAAGATAAAAGGCAAATTTAAAGTCTGAGATAATGGGTTAAGATGTTCTGGAAAGGTTCCCTGCTTATGGCTCTGTCATATTGCTTAATTTAGCCCAGGTTGCTAGGGAAATGAATTCAAAATTGACCAAGACAGTGTCTAGAAGCTGTGTGTGAATAATAAGTAAAATTCATGGCAAATATACCCTTTGCTTGACAACCTTGGATGGATTTATTTGCTTACCCAGAGCTGAACACTAACATAACCTGTCCAGCCTTGGCAAAATTGCTGAGTAAGTCATGCTTCTTTTCAGGTTCCTCAGCATCTTCTTTTTTACTTAATATTTTTTTAGCATGCTGATACTTTTAGTTTAATTAATTAATTTTTATTCAATTTATTTAAATTGAAAAAAACAACAAAAACAGTTCACCCATTTCTCCCACTCCCCACCACCCCACCTCTGGCAACTATTGATCTAGTGTCTATATCAGCTATGCTGTGAATGGAATGGCTCCCCTCATAGCTCAGCTGGTAAAGAATCCACCTGCAATGCAGGAGACCCTGGTTCAATTCCTGGGTCAGGAAGATCTGCTGGAGAAGGGATAGGCTACCCATTCCTGTATCCTTGGGCTTCCCTTGTGGCTCAGCTGGTAAAGAATCCACCTGCAATGTGGGAGACTTGGGTTCGATCCCTGGGTTGGGAAGATCCCATGGAGAAGGGAAAGAATACCCACTCCAGTATTCTGGTCTGGAGAATTCTATGGACTGTATAGTCCATGGGGTTGCAAAGAGTTGGACACAGCTGAGCAACTTTCATAACACACAATGAATAGAATATTCTGACAGAAGGATTTAGCCCTGAAACTCACTGCTGGCCAGTGGGTTACATGGATGGTTCCTGCCTTCACTGCAGTTGCAGTTAGGCCGGCCTGATGGTATAATTATGCTGTCCATTAGAACATTCTGCAGTGACAGAGATGATCTATAATCTGTGCTGTCCAGTAATATTGGGTGTATATGTGTGTGTGTGTGTGTGTGTGCACATCACTAACTGTGTGTGGCTATAGAGCACTTGAAATGTGACTATAGAAACTAGGAATTGAACTTTTAATTTTAAATGCTTTTAATTAATTTCATTTAAAATTTAAATAGCTACAGGTGGCTAGTGGGGACCATACTGGACAGTGAAGGTCAGAGAGACGTCTTCTCTAGACAATGAGAACACTCATGCTTACTATGCACCTTCCCATTGTCAGCAATGTTTTTTTATGATCTTCTTTAATCCTCAGGAAACCTTGCAAGGTAGGTATTGTCTCCATCTCATAGACTGAAAATAACTGAAGCTCAGGGAAGCAATGGCCCATATTTTAAGACTGATAAATGATCAAATCAGCATTCAAACTTTGGTCTCTTTGGTTCTAAAGCCTGTGCTTGAAGTTTACTTGGGGAGAGGGGTCTTCCCTCTGAAGAGTTATTATAGAATCTAAATTTAAAATTAAAGCAATAATGGCAACCACCAAAACACTCCCTTCAGATGTCACTGTGTGATAAAAAGAATTGTCCAGAGAGAGTGAGAAGGGAATGTGAGCCGGCGCTGGACAGACACGGCACGTGCAGTGGACAGGAGGGTGGTGCTGGAAGTGGGCAGTGGCAGGAAGAGAAGGGGCCAAAGGCACTGTGCTGCTGGAAGTTCTCCTCAGCATGGCCTCCTCAACTTGAATCACATACTCCGTCCCTACTCTTTCCTTTCTCCATCAGATTCAGTTCAGTTCAGTTCAGTTCAGTCGCTCAGTCACATCTGACTCTTTGTGACCCCATGAACCACAGCATGCCAGGCCTCCCTGTTCATCACTAACTCCTGGAGTTCACTCAGATTCATGTCTATCGAGTTGGTGATGTCATCCAGCCATCTCATCCTCTGTCGTCCCCTTCTCCTCCTGCCCCCAATCCCTCCCAGCATCAGAGTCTTTTCCAATGAGTCAACTCTTCACATGAGGTGGCCAAAGTACTAGAGTTTCAGCTTTAGCACCAGTCCTTCCACAGAAATCCCAGGGCTGATCTCCTTTAGAATGGATTGGTTGGATTTCCTTGCAGTTCAAGGGACTCTCAAGAGTCTTCTCCAACACCATGGTTCAAAAGCATCAATTCTTTGGTGCTCAGCTTTCTTCACAGTCCAACTCTCATATCCATACATGACCACAGGAAAAACCATAGCCTTGACTAGACAGCTTTTCAATATGCTATCTAGGTTAGTCATAACTTTTCTTCCAAGGAGTAAGCGTCTTTTAATTTCATGGCTGCAATCATCATCTGCAGTGATTTTGGAGCCCCCCAAAATAAAGTCTGATACTGTTTCCACTGTTTCCCCATCTATTTTTCATGAAGTGATGGGACCAGATGCCATGATCTTCGTTTTCTGAATGTTGAGCTTTAAGCCAACTTTTTCACTCTCCTCTTTCACTTTCATCAAGAGGCTTTTTAGTTCCTCTTCACTTTCTGCCATAAGGGTGGTGTCATCTGCATATCTGAGGTTATTGATATTTCTCCCGGCAATCTTGATTCCAGCTTGTGCTTCTTCCAGTCCAGCGTTTCTCATGATGTACTCTGCATATAAGTTAAATAAGCAGGGTGACAATATACAGCCTTGACATACTCCTTTTCCTATTTGGAACCAGTCTGTTGTTCCATGTTGGGTTCTAACTGTTGCTTCCTGACCTGCATACAGGTTTCTCAAGAGGCAGGTCAGGTGCTCTGGTATCAGCCGTCAGAGGCTGACTGGTTGGCAGCTGCTTAGGACTGAGTAGAGGTGCATCTGGGAGTTGCCAGCTTCTTTTCATCGGAGCCCAAACCCTGCCAAGGGCAGGACCTCAGTTCTCTCCTCACTCCCACTTCCTTCCTGTATTTTTTAAGAGGTCCAGAGTCCATTATTTACTGCCCTGTGTGTTCTGCTTCATTCACAGCTGTTCCCCACATCTAGGGAATATGCATTTATCCTCAAGGCTGTGATTCTCAAGACCTGGCTACATCAGAAATAACTATTGCACTTTTAAAAGTCCAGCTGCCAGGGATCTGCCCAAACAAACCAAGTTTGAATTTCTAGGAGTGGAGGCCCATCATCAGTACGTTCTGCTGGTTTCCTGAGTGACTCCGATGTGCAGGCAGGACTGAGAGCACAGTCCTTGCCTATGAGCCATCTGTGCGTCTCCCAGAGTTGCCCTGCTATCAGATGTTTTGAACCTAGAGCGCTTGGTAGGTGAGGGCTGTGGGTGGAATGGGTGAGCACTGCAGGGGGTAGGAAACAAGCAGTTTAAAAGTGCCTCTGAAGGACTCTGCAAGTGAGGAAGACCGAAAGAGAGATGTGGAGGGACCCTTCGGGGGGCTCCTATCACAAACCATTATGGGTGGAAAGCAGGAATCCCTGATGAAAGAGAGAGCTTCAGGGTGAATTATCAACAGTGACAGTTCTTCCATTTGACATCACTTGTTGAGAATATTTTGTACCAGCCCCTGCTGTAGGGGCACAAAGATAGATCAGAAGGGTCGCTTTCATGGAGAAGGTTGTCGGGTCTGGAATCAACAAAAAGAAGAGAAAAATTAGGGGAAAAACCCTCCTTTGACCAAGTAAGAATAACCTTTGTTTAACTCCATTTGTGTACATTTGCCTTGTATTCCCAACACAACTAGCTCCCAGACACATCATGTGTCGGATTCTCTTTGCTGTGGTTGTGTTCAGTTGCAGCAGTATCCTCTTATTTATATCTTCTTAGCCTTCATGTGGTCTGTTTGCGCACAGTTTAACCAAACTGCAAGGAACCTTAGTGCCTTGTCCACCTGCAATTTCTCCTAAAGTATTATGTGTGAAGTAAAAGTCTATAATGGTTTTTGGAAATGCATTAAAATAAGTCCACTCCTCTTCTTTGACACGCCCTTGCCAACTCATTCCCTCTACCACATCACAACTAACAAGTTTCCATTTCTAACCATAGCCTAAATCAAAGTATTTTCTGTGCTTTAACAGGGCTGTAAATTGGAGAATTAAAGACAAAGTTTCCTGTTGGTCTCAGGGGTCTGTGTTTGGAGGAGCAATACAATGTCCTTGTCTGCCCTGGAGGCTACATCAAGCATGTCTCTGTGGCTCTGTGCCTGCTTGCCACGGGCTTCAGCATCAGCATTCACTTGAAAAGCTGTCTTCATTTTATCGTGAGTGTTGTGCTTGGGGTGGGAGCCCTGCACAGGAGAAGGCGGGATCTTGGAGGATGACGAGTCCTCCCATCCTCTGGGCACTTGTCTCCCTTTTGCACCTTCATAAACACAAACAAGGCATCAATTAGTTTCATCTGGCTTTGTATTTTATGTACATGGGATCATGCACTATGTACCCTTTTGTGTCTGGCTTCTTTCATTTAACACTCTGCTTGTGAGATTCACTGATGTTGTGTGTGGTTGTAGATCATTTACCATCATTGTGGTAGAGTTTTCCACTGTGTGAATATTTATCCACTCAACCATTGATGTGTATTTGGGATTGTTTTTAATTTGAGGTAATTGCAATTGCTGCTGTGAACCATCTGGTAAAAGTAATCCAGCAAATGTACATACAAATTTCAGTTGGGAGTATACCTAAAATTGGAGTTGTCAGTCAATAGGGAATACGGGAGAGCCTGATGGGCTGCCGTCTATGGGGTCGCACAGAGTCGGACACGACTGAAGTGACTTAGCAGCAGCAGCAGCAGCAGGGAATGTGTATATTCAGTTTAAATAGGTACTGCCAGAACAAATTTCCAAAATGGCTGTACTAATTTTCCTGTCCACCAACAGTGTGTGAGAACTCTGGTACTTCCACTTGGCCTTTTCTATCTTTTCATGTTAGGCATCCTGGTATGGGGCATGGTCACACTGTGGTTTTCATTTGCAATTTCTTGGTGACTATTGAAGTTGAGCATCTGTCATGTTTACTGAGGGCTTCCCACGTGTCCCAGTGGTGAAAAATCTGCAATGCAGGAGATGCAAGAGACATGGGTTTGATCCCGAGGTTGGAAAGATCCCCTGGAGTAGGAGATGGCAACTCACTACAATATTTTAGGCCCAGAAAATTCCATGGTTAGAGGAGCCTGGTGGGCTACAGTCCAGGGGGTCACAAAGAGTCAGATACACCTAGGTGACTGAGCAGGCACACACATGTTTATTGGCCATCTATAAATAATTTCTGTTGCTCATTGTATTATGGTTATTTTAATAGCATAGAGACAAATTTCGTATCCTACTTTTTCACTAGCAGTTTTCATAACATTTTTGCTGCTTAATGTCATGGAGAAATCAAATTCTTTTTTCTTAGGCTAACTTAATACAATCATTTTCCTAAATTGTTCAGTTACCTGGTCATAAAAGGAACAACTCAAAGTAAAGAGGAGGATTTCACAGAAATTAAATGACTTACTATATAATAGATGTGAACAGATTGAAGGAAGATTATGCAGTTATTTTGGAATGTATAATAGATATGTCTTTAGATATTTTGCATCATTTTTATCTTCCTCAGCCTTAGTGCTGAGAGAAAGAGCAAGCTAGAGAGACCTTATCCTGATGAAGTTTGCTTTCTGAATGAAATTACTGTTCTAGAGTTGATATGTCATTGATAAAATTTGGTTCAAATCAAATGAGCTATTGTTTTAGAGGCCTCTTCTGTTATTGGAAATCAAGGCTACCAAGCTATTCTGTGAAGTGCAGTGATGGAACTTCAGAGAAGCCTTCCACAGTTAGGTGAATTGGATAAACTCATTAAGCCAACAGATTTGATCATTTGGGGCTTTGCTCAAGATCACATGGGCAGTGTGATGGTCGAGAATAGAAAAGCCAGAGAATAGCAAGAATCACAGAAATCTAACAAGCAAGATTATCTGGCCTTATCTTCATTTTTCTGTTCTAAGAAAATGTCAGATGGATTTATTGCCTGCCAGTCAGTGACAGTATATAGAAAGGACTGGCTCTACTTGTTGGAGAAAAACATTTTAGTTAGTCATATAATGATGACTGAACCTCTTTATGCTTTGAAGCATCAGTGGGATTTGAAATGATCCTACATCTTTCCAAATGGCTTGTTGGGATATTTTTCTAGACAGGGAACATTCTTAAGAAAATGTCTAAATCAAGGACAGCTTTCTCCGAACTTTAATTCCTTTGACCTCTACTCCCTGGGTCAAGAGTACACACAGTGCAGATCTCTCTCTTCACCTGTTGGTTCTTGCTCCTGTGTGTTCAGGGTTGGACTGAGCAGGAAATGGACTGTGCTGTGCTGAGGGGGCCTTGAGGCCTGACTGTCTACCCTCTCATCCTTGTCCCTGTCATTCTAGAAGTGCTGTACTCCTTTCAGGTTTGGAGGCTTTGGAGTTTTGGAATGAACTTTTAAAAATACATGCAAACTTGAGAGAGGACCCACTTGAAATAGTTCTTATTTAACATCTTGGTAAGGTTTTGCTAAAATAAATCCTGCAGAGGAAAAAGGAGGAGATGAGAGGGAAGGTATGAGAGAGTAAATGGATGAGAAAGCCAGTTTTACAGTTCAGTCGTGACTATGTCCACAAAATTTACCAAAAAATAACATTTCTAAAAGTATACATACATACAGTTCTCATCCCAGAAGCATCACAGATTTGACGGTAGAATGTATTTTGGGACAGACATCAAGAACTGTGATCAAATATAGTTTCCACCATTATTGAATTGGCCCTTAGGTCAAACAGATTTTTTTTGTGTGTGTGTCCCCATTTTTTCCCATTTCCCTCCTAGAGATAATGAGTTTGACAACAAATTGGAAGGGAGGCAATTAATTATTTCTTTTTGTTACTAGCCTTTGCTTCTAAAATTTCTTCTGGCTCGTCAAATTGGCATATTCCCTGTGCCTCTAAACACCTCATGTTTAAAAAATATTTTGAGAGAATTGTTTCAAGGCTTTTTCCATTCTGTCTTGAAGAGCCCTTGTTATACGTTCTAGAGAAATTTGATACAAATAATAATCAGGAAAAAAGAGTCCGCCAAAAAGATTACCTTATAGAGCTCACCTTGAGCTCCAGATTGGCTCTCTGACATCCCTTTTTCTCCTTCCTTCGTTTCTGTAAATGCCTGAATTATACCTTTATGGATGGTAAACTCTTTGTGTTTCAAGGAGGGAGAGACTAGGATATGCTTGACTTTTGCTGAAGGCTGATAGCAGATGCTATTACCTGGAAGATATATTGACATTTGGTTTGAAAGAAATCCGGGATTTCATTTCAGATAATCTTGTCTTAGATAATCCACAGCTGATCCAGGGCCTTTGGCTCTTTCATTGACAGTAAGCCATATTTTAAGTCATCCCCAGATATACAAAGTCTATTCAACTCAGTGAGTCACTAATTGCCTTTAAGGTTTCGTTAAAAGCAAAGACATCACTAAAGAGCTTGTATTAGTCACAATTTGATCCAGGTTCACTTAGACATTTGAGGGAAGAATGGACAATGTAGCCAGTGTCAAAAAAAGAGAGGCTAGTGCAGCTATTGGATTCTCAACTCTACATGTCCAACAAACATGGAAAATGTGAAGGACGTGTTGGAATGGCATCTGGTTGGCCAGGGTGATGGCTGCAGGGGGGCGGGATGTTACATTACTGAAGATGATAATTTGTGTAAACTCTCATGTTGGCCATTTCAGCCTCCTTTCCTTGTCTTTACTTCTACTACAGCATTCTTTGCTGTCATTCCTTCCAGGTAAACAGCACATCTGTTTCAGCCAGAGTTTCTTTTGAAGGACACAGCTCATTCAAAAGCTATTAATGTTCAGATATTATTTAACTATTTTAAATAGCCCAGCCACGATGAAATACTAGCATAGCAGAATCTAAAGTAGTTTGGGCCAGCTTATTAAGTTGTTATGATGCACATTACAGGCTCATTTGCTGTAATTAATTAGTGGAGCAAGGATAGAACCTCAGCATTAATTGCTTCTATCTAACAAATATTTTCGAAGAGAGTTCATTTATTAAGAAGAGCACAACTGGAAAGAGTATATATGTAGTTGACCCTTATGTTCCCCCTTCACTTGGCATTCTTTTCCAATGTTATCTAGAACTAACACCAAAGAAAAGATGTCCTTTTCGTCACAGGGGACTGGAATGCAAAAGTAGGAAATCAAGAGATACCTGGAGTAACAGGCAAGTTTGGCCTTGGAGTATAAAATGAAGCAAGGAAAAGGCTAACAGAGTTTTGCCAAGAGAACACACTGGTCATAGAATAACACCTCTTCCAACAACACAAGAGACAACTCTACACATGGACATTACCAGATGGTGAACACCAAAATCAGACTGAGTATATTCTTTGCAGCTGAAAGTGGAGAAGCTCTACACAGTCAGCAAAAACAAGACGGGGAGCTGACTGTGGCTCAGGTCATGAACTCCTTGTTGCCAAATTCAGACTTAAATTGAAGAAACTAGGGAAAACCACTAGACCATTCAGGTATGACCTAAATCAAATCTCTTACAATTATACAGTGGAAGTGAGAAATAGATTCAAGGAATTAGATCTGATTGACAGAGTGCCTGAAGAACTATGGATGGATGTTTGTGATATTGTATAGGAGGCAGTGATCAAGACCATCCCCAAGAAAAAGAAGTGCAAAAAGGCAAAATGGTTGTCTGAGGAGGCCTTACAAGTAGCTGAGAAAAGAAGAGAAGCAAAAGGCAAAGGAGAAAAGGAAAAATAGAGCTATCTGAATGCAGTGTCAGACTTTATTTTGAGGGGCTCCAAAATCACTGCAGATGGTGACAGCAGCCATGAAATTAAAAGACGCTTGCTCCTTGGAAGAAAGGCTATGACCAACCTAGACAGCATATTACAAAGCAGAGACATTACTTTGCTGACAAATATCCATCTAGTCAAAGCTATGGTTTTTCCAGTAGTCATGTATGGATATGAGAGTTGGACTATAAAGAAAGCTGAGTGTAGAAGAATTGATGCTTTTGAATTGTGGTGTTAAAGAAGACTCTTGAGAGTCCCTTGGCCTGCAAGGAGATCCAACCAGTCAATCCTAAAGGAAATCAGTTCTGAATAGTCATTGGAAAGACTGATTCTGAGGCTGAAGCTCCAATACTTTGGTTACTTGATGCAAAGAACTGACTCATTTGAAAAGACCCTGATGCTGGCAAGATTGAAGGCAGGAGGAGAAGGGGATGACAGAGGATGAGATGGCTGGATCACATCACCGACTCGATGAACATGAGTTTGAGTAAACTCCAGGAGTTGGTGATAGACAGGGAGGCCTGGCGTGCTGCAGTCCATGAGGTCGCAAAGAGTCTGACACGACTGAGTGACTGAACTGAACTGATTATTTTAAAACATATTTTTTAAAGTTCCAAATAGAAGCAAGCATTGTGTTCCTTTGCCAGTAGTCTTTTTGACTAAACTGACATATCCTAAATCACCATCTTTACATGCTTTTCTTTTTTCCTCCCAGTGGTTCCTGGCTGACTTTTGTGCTTTTAAATCTTTCAAATCCTTAGAGTGTTTAGGGGACAGAGATGGAAGAAGGATGGGACTCAATTTTCTCTCTCTCCTTGTCAAGCCTCCAGAGTAGGATGAGATGACTAGTATAATTTTGCTGTCAAAATAGCAGTACAAAACCCATAGTTAAAATATACACAGTATGTTGATATTAGTTTCCCAATCTAGCATTAGTATTTTTTATGGATATCTGGGTTTTTTACATGGCAACACACAAACAGTAACAATTATTTAGCTCTTAATAGTTTTCAACAGGGCTATTTTTTTTTTTTCATTTAGTCATCTCTCAAACACTGAAACAGACTAGGCAACATTCTATTACCTTCCATTTACAAATAAAGGAACTGAAATGACAATATGCTAAGGGATTTGGCTAAAAGCATAAAACTGCCTTCAGAGGAAACCAGAAAGAGGACTGGATATCTGATGGTCAGCTGGTGCATACTCTTCTATATAACTGTTGCCAAAAATTTTAAACATACAGAAAACTATTGTTTCAGATACCCATGTTTCTACTTCCATAGGTTCAACAAATGTTAGCCTTCTGTTTGTTTGCTTCAGATCATTTTTGTTTGGGGGTTTGTAACCAAGCTTTGCCAATGCATCTAATATTATCCTTTCTCTATCTTTTTCCATCCCTCTTACCCTCCCTTGTTGTGGTTGTTCAGTTGCTCAGTCATGGTCAACTCTTTGTGACCACATGGACTGCAGCATGCCAAGCTTCTCTGTCCTTCAGTATCTCTTGGAATTTGCTCAAACTCATGTCCATTGAATCGATGATGCCATCCAACCATCTCATCCTCTGTCATCCCCTTCTCCTCCTGCCTTCAGTCTTTTCCAATGAGTAGGTTCTTCGTATCAGGTGGCCAAAGTATTGGAGCTTCAGCTTCAGCATCAGTTCTTCCATTGAATATTAAGGGCTGATATTTCCTTTAGGATTGACTGGTTTGATCTCCTTGAGGTCCAAGAGACTCTCAAGAGTCTTCTCCAGCACCGCAGTTTGAAAGCGTCAGTTTTTCATCACTCAGCCTTTTTATGGTCCAACTCTCATATCTGTACATGACTACTGGAAAAACCATACCTTTGACTCTACAGAGCTTTGTTGGCAAAGTGATGTCTCTGCTTTTTCATTCACTGTCTAAGTTTGTCATAGCTTTTCTTCCATGGAGAAAGCATCTTTTAATTTCATAGCTGCAGTCACCATCCACAGTATTTGGGGCCTAAGAAAATAAAATCTGTCTTTGTTTTCTTCTTTTCCCCATCTATTTGCCACAAAGTGATGGGACTGGGTGCCGTGATCTTAGTTTTTTGAATGTTGGGTCTTAAGTCAGCATTTTCACTCCCCTCTTTCACCTTCATCAAGAGGCTCTTTAGTTCCTCTTTACTTTCTATCATAACAAAGATGTCTTTAGATGCTTTTCTGAAATTCCCTGCATATCTGAATTTATTGATATTTCTCCCAGCAATCTTGATTCCAGCTTGTGATTCATCCAAATCAGCATTTTGCATGATGCACTCTGCATGTAAGTTAAAACAGCAGGGTGACAGTATACAGCCTTGATGTACTCCTTTCTCAATTTTGTACCTTTCTCAGTTTGTTGTTCCATGTCCAGTTCTAACTGTTGCTTCTTGTCCTGCATACAGGTTTCTCAGGAAGCAGGTAAGGTGGTCTGGTATTCCCATCTCTTGAAGAATTTTCCACAGTTTGTTGTGATCCACACAGTCAAAGGTTTCAGCACAGTCAATGAAGCAGAAGTAAATGTTTTCCTGAAATTCCTTTGCTTTTTCTATGATGCAGCAGATGTTGGCAATTTGATCTCTGGTTCCTGTGCCTTTTCTAAATCCAACTTGCACATCTGGAAGTTCTTCAAAGTGTTGAGTTTGAAGGATTTTGCACACTACCTTGCTAACATGTGAGATGAGTGCAATTGTGCAGTATTTTGAACATCCTTTGTCATTGCCCTTTTTTGGATTTGGAACGAAAACTGAACTTTTCGAGTCCTTTGGCAACTGCTCAGTTTTCCAAATTTCCTGGCACATTGAGTGCAGCACTTTCACAGCATCATTTCTTAGGATTTGAATTAGCTCAGCTGGAATTCCATCACCTCCACTCATTTTGTTTGTAGTAATGCTTTGTAAAGCCCACTTGACTTCAGACTCCAGGATGTCTGGCTCTAGATGAGTGACCACACCTTTGTGGTTATCTTGGTCATTAAGACCTTTTTTGTATAGTTCTTCTGTGTATTCTTGCCACCTCTTCTTAATCTCTTCTGCTTCTGTTAGGTTGTTGCTGTTTCTGTCCTTTATTGTGCCCATCTTTGCATGGAATGTTCCCTTGGTATCTCTGATTTTCTTAAAGAGATCTCTAGTCTTTCCCATTCTATTGTTTTCCTCTATTTCTTTGCATTGATCACTGAGGAAGGCTTTCTATTCTCTCCTTGCTATTCTTTGGAACTCTGCATTCAGATAGCTCCATCTTTCCTTTTCTCCTTTGCCTTTAGCTTCTCTTCTTTTCTCAGCTATTTCTTACTCCTTCTCAAACAGCCATTTTTGCTTTCTGCATTTCTTTTTCTTGGGAATGGTTTTGATCACCCCCTCCTGTGCAATATTACAAACCTCCATCCATAGTTATTCAGGCACTCTGTCTATCAGGTCTAATCCCTTGAATCTATTTGTCATTTCCACTATATAATCATAAGGGATTTGATTTAGGTCATACCTGAATGGTCCAGTGGTTTTCCCTACTTTCTTCAATTTGAGTCTGAGTTTTGCAATAAGCAGTTCATGATCTAAGCCACTGTCAGATCCCAGTCTTGTTTTTGCTGACTGTATTGAGCTTCTCCATCTTTGCCTGCAAATAATGCAATCAGTCTGATTTTGGTATTGACCATCTGGCTATGTCCATGTGTAGAATCATCTTTTGTGTTCTTAGAGGAGGTTGTTTGCTATCATCAGTGTGTTCTCTTGGCAAAACTCTGTTAGCCTTTCTCTGCTTCATTTTGTACTCCAAGATCAAACTTGCCTGTTGCTTCTGGTTGGAAAGTATTCCCATAAGTATTTTGAGAGTATTACTCTATATATCTGTGTCTATGAACATAAATAGAATTGTTATGTTTTTAAATTTCACATATGTAGAATTATATGTACCATTTCCAGTTGCACATTGGTCCTGTCTCTTTGGTAACATTTCTGAAAATTTCCCATGTACCTCCCATTCCTTCTTTTCAGCAGTTGCATAGTATTCCATTCTATGAATAAGCCACTGTCTAATTCATCTAGTTCTTATTTATGGACATTTGGGTTATTGTCCATTTCTTCCTGTTTCAAACAATGCAAGAAAAAACATCTTTGTGTAGTTCTTCTTGGCCACAAGTATAGTAATTTCTCTAGGTTTGAAGGTTATACCTGGATGTTTAATTAATGTCCTGTGTCCATTTTAAGCTTTTCTAGGTATTATCATAGTTTTTCTTCAAGGTAATTGTACCAATTTGTTCTCTCATAAGCAATACATAAATTCTCTTTTTCCACAAACTCTCCAACTATTGGTATTATCAACTTTTATATTGTTCTTCCCCTCATCCTATACCATTTGTATGTAATGATTTCTCCTTGTTTTAGTTTAATCCTGGTAAGTTTGCTTATCTTTTCTGATATTTATTGATCATTGAGATATCTTCTCCCACAAATTAACTGATTATATTGTTTGCTTGATTTGTTTTTTCTATTAAACTTTTTTGCATTTTTATTGTTTTTAGGACTTCCATATATATTATAGATACTTTAACAATTGTATACTTTGCAAATATCTTCTTGTCTCTTGTCTCAACTTTGCTTATGTTGACTTTTTTGATATAGAGATTTTGATTGTAATGTGCAAGATGATTTATCAGTATTTTCTCTTACATTTTATAGTGTTCTGCCTTTTAAGAATTCTGCCCTAGACTGATATCATAAGTATACTCACCCATATATTTTTCTAAAAACTTAAAGCTTTGCATTTCACAGACAGGTCTTACATTTATTTTGAACTTACTTTTGTAGATGATGAGAAATATAGAGATTTACTCTTATCTTTTCCTTATGGATAACCAGTTGTCCCAGTGCCATCTACAAAATAATCCACATTTAAGCCTCGATTTTTAAGAATTTGCTTTTAATTTTCTATCAAATTTGTATATGTACAAAATATAGGTATTCAAGAAATCTATAGTCTTTTTTAAAAATTAAAAATGAAAGTTCCTTGCTGTTACACTTCTTACCATTTCCCTGCCCTTAGATACAAACATTATTTTACTCTTTATAAAATTAACAAAACCGCTTTTATCTTTTAATAGTATCTTTGTGTTTTTATTTCTTAATTTTACATTTTGGGAATTATTTTTTAGATTTTGGAAGATTAGGGTTCTCCCCTGTCTTCATTCTTGTAAAATAGTGTAATTGTAGTTGGATTATTGTTCTATTCCAGATTTAAATTATTTTACCATGTAAACTCTGTTTATAAATGAACTATGTACTGTAAGAATTACTTTTCCTTTTCTGCATATTTTTGGTATCTTTTTCCTGGAATTAGTGTCTTATTCATATATTTTTTCTATGTTCTTATTATAACTATATTCAACTTTTCTCTAATTTATATAAATCTCCTCTCATATTTAAACACTTCCATTTTCTGATGGTGTCATCTTAAAATTTTCTATTTAGATATAATTCACATTACATTTTATTAGTTTCAAATATGACATAATAATTTGATATTTGTATAATTACTAAAAGGTCACAAGAAAGCCAGTTAACATCTGGTGCAACACATAGCTGCAATTTTTTTTATTGTTTGGTGATGGAGTATTTATTAAACCAAAGTTACAATAATACTATTTCAGGAGAATAGAAACAGAAAAGCACCCTCATCTTCCAAAGTTTGAAGTTAAAGAATGATGCCTGAACACAAGCATTTTATTAAGAGAAAAATTTGTTTTTAAGTTTTAGTTCAGTTCAGTTGCTCAGTTGTGTCCGACTCTTTGCAACCCCATGGACTGTAGGATGCCAGGCCTCTCTGTCTATCACCAACTCCTGGAGTACACTCAAACTCATGTCCATTGAGTCGACGATGCCATCCAACCATTTCATCCTCTGTTGTCCCCTTCTCCTCCTGCCCTCAATCTTTCCTAGCATCAGGGTCTTTAAATGAGTCAGCTCTTTGCATCAGATGGCCAAATTATTGGAGTTTCAGCTTCAACATGAGTCCTTCCAATGAATATTCAGGACTGATTTCCTTTAGGATTGACTGGTTTTATCTCCATGCAATCCAAGGGACTCTCAAGAGTCTTCTCCAACACCACTGTTCAAAAGCATCAATTCTTCAGCACTCAGCTTTCTTCACAGTCCAACTCTCACATTCATACATGACCACAGGAAAAACCATAGCCTTGACTAGACGGACCTTTGTTGGCAAAGTAATGTCTTTGCTCTTCAATATGCTGTCTAGGTTGGTCATAACTTTCCTTCCAAGGAGTAAGCGCCTTTTAATTTCATGGTTGCCATCACCATCTGCAGTGATTTTGGAGCCCCCAAAAATAAAGTCAGCCACTGTTTTCCTGTCTATTTGCCATGAAGTGATGGGACGAGATACCATGATCTTAGTTTTCTGAATGTTGAGCTTTAAGCCAACTTTTTCACTTTCCTCTTTCACTTTCATCAAGAGGTTCTTTAGTTCTTCTTCACTTTCTGCCATAAGGGTGGTGTCCTCTGCATATCTGAGGTTATTGATATTTCTCCCGGCAATTTTGATTCCACCTTGTGCTTCCTCCAGTCCAGTGTTTCTCATGATGTACTCTGCATAGAAGTTAAATAAGCAGGGTGACAATATACAGCCTTGACATACTCCTTTTCCTATTTGGAACCAGTCTGTTGTTCCCTGTCCAGTTCTGACTGTTGCTTCCTGACCTGCAGACAGGTTTCTCAAGACGCAGGTCAGGTGCTCTGGTATTGCCATCTCTTTTAAGTTTATAGAGAGTGAGAGAGTATTTGGCAGCACCTGATGTGTGTTTGGTGTCTTTTTCTTGCCTGGGAGAATGGGCTGGAGGCACTCAGAAGGTGTTAGTGAGGAGAGAAGTCAGTAAGTGGGAGGAGCTGATAATTTGGAAGACCAAGGATACACGTATTTCCTGTGAACCGGGTGAAGGTAGCCGGGCTTGCATTGTCTTCAGGCAAACTCTCTCAGGAGCTTCCTCTTAGGCAAGGAGACCCTAGTGGTAGAAGAGTATGAATGTACTTTGGGGTCAAGATCTGGGAGGTACACAGGAGAGCATTTGTAAACTGAATTTTTCCATATGGAGGCTCCAAGATAGCTGGCTGCCCCTCAAATGATTCTGATATTTACTTATGAGTACCCACCACCCACAAGACACCCATGATCAGATTTCAACAACGCCATGGAGGGTCCGGTGGAGATGTTCATGTAATAACAAGTTTTCCACACAAAGAGCCACTTTGTAAATACTCCTGCAGGAAATACTCAAATAAGAAAAAAAACCTCTAGGAGATATAGCCAAAGATATAAGAAATAAAGATGAGTAAATAGATATACTAAAGTTTATTTGTCCAAAAATTTATCAGGGAGTGAAAGGGAAGAAAACAAAAAGCAAAACAAGAAAGCTTCCTAACATTCTAGAACTAAAATTCTAGATATTATTAGGATAGAGAAGAGAAATAAAGATGAAAGGGATGTAAATGTGTCCTAATATAGCCTCAAAATCTGCAGAGCATCATGACTAACGTAAGGCTTTTTTTGTTTAACCACCAGAAGTATATTTCAATGTCAGAAAATTTCAGTGAATTAGTTGTAGTATTTACATCAAGAGATGTAGGGAAAATATTTGATAATAGCAGTCAGTGAGTGGAGTGAGTATAGTGGGAAGCTGGAAATGCAGTAAGAAAGTACCCGCTTCTCTGATGGTTGATGACCTTCCTATAGACAACTCTTGAGTGAACGGTAGAGAATCACCACTTTAAATGAAAGTAGAGGTGTTTTGTTTTGTCTTAGATCCAGTTCTCTAGAAGCAGAAACTGAGTGTAGAGTTCAGAGGCAAACAAGCTTTTGAGGACTGCTCTTCAGAAGAAGTCAGTAAGTTTAAGGATAAGGAAGGTGGAGAAGCAGAACAAGGATGTGATTTCAGGTAAAAGTCAAGCCTTAGTGTGACATATGAGGGAGAGATCTGCCGTGTAACCTGTAATTCTCTCTCAGGGGCTCCTGAGAATATTCTGGGAGCCATTCATCGACCACCTGCACAACAGCTGGGAGACGGATGTGCAAGCCCAGTAAATGCGATGGAACAGGGTTGGGGGCAACACCCAGCTTCTGCCACACTGATTTCTATCTCAGACTAGAGATTCTAGTTTCTGAACCATGATCCTACTTTACAGCTTCAAGTGATTGAAGATTTTTCTGTATCCAAAGTGTGCTCAGAAAAGGCATGAGATCGTCTGTGTTTCCATCTGGAGCAGAGGAAGATGTCCCCAGACTCTAAAGGACAGAGGAGTACAGAATACAGAAATAAAATGGCTTTTTATGATTATACCTCGTGAGTCCTACATGCTCAATAGGCCGCATGTGTGTATACACCCATATGTCATGCATATATGCATATGTTTACACATTTTATCATATTTCATACCATACATACAACACATATGCATATCTATATATTTCACCTACTATCTCTTGTTTTATAGCTCAGAGAAGAATATTACATTCTTTCAATGATCTTGAAAGTAGCCACTGTTAACACCACTATTGTACAACTCTAAAATCTGTGTGGCTATTATTTCTATAGCAATAGTACAGATGATACTCATATTTTCTTGTCAGCATTCTACTTCTTTGAAACAGAGAAAGTTGAAAAGAGGGCATTTCTTTTTCTGCCAAAGATCTGGAAACACTTTGTCCTTGGAGTGGACTTCCAGCCAAATGAGGATCTCCATAGGAATGGAAGAAATCACACGCTCTGCTCCAGGATCCTGTGTTTGCCAGGTCACATTGCTTTACTCTGGATTTCTACCATCTGAGCAAGTGTCAGTCCAAAGGCCCGAGACCCACCGTGGTACAGCCGACTGCGATGCGTCGCCAGGGCAATGTGCCCTCTTGTGTCTTTGCCAGGTAAGGGTCTGAAGATGAGATGTTTGCATCCCTGGCGCCTCCCATTTTGTGCCAAACCAGGACTGCACTGCAAGAGATCTCCCTGCCAATTTTCCTTTATTAAAAAGATACCCCTTTCCATGCCCAAGAATAACATTATGGAAAAGGATAACCATTTAACTATGTTTGACCATGGTCCTGAGGAATTCAGCAGGATCCCACAGAGTTCCAAAGTATGCATTTTTTCAGTTCACAGGCAAAGGATGAATGATATACCAATGACACGAGAATACAAAATGTATAATCCTTTAGAAGGCTTACCAATGTCACCACAGTGCCAAGCACCCGTATTATGACTGTTGTCACTCACCCTGGCCGTATACATATCTGTATGTCAGTGTGCTTGCATTACTTTTTGAGCAGTGATAGAATATCACTTTGGAAGTTGTGAAAGCTGGGCTGCCATTAAGGATTTGGCATTTCCTTTTGCTATATGGAAAGACATTTAGCACGTGGTTTGACACCCAGCATTTGGGAGTTCATCCAAGTTCGGTGGTCCTAGACTGTTAACATCGTCTTACAGAGTTTAGATATCCCTGCTAGCAATCAGAATCTCCAGCCACACACTGCACCATTGTGTTAAGCACACCTTTTAGTGCCAGACAACAGGCAAATACTAGTGAAGTTCCAGGTAGAGGCATGTTTATTTGTTTTCTGTGGTTCAGAAACCATTTCCTTTTGCTTGAATAAGACAGTGTCTAAAAGCAATTTCCTTTCTCTTTCCATGGCTCCTTGAAACGGTAAATTATTAAAATGATCAGGCTGCTGGTATGATAATGAATGAGAGGTGATCTCACATTGGAGGAGGTACTGAGCACAGAGGAAATTTGAAAAAGTAATGTAAATCCCTTTTAAGGGACCCATAGTTGAGATTTTTTTTGTTACTGGCGGCTCCTCTGTCATCCGTGATCCACACACACACTCCTTGGTTCCAATACTGCGGAGTAAAGATGGTGCATCTCAGGATGAAGTTCTGTCTTTTAGCGCATGTCACTGTTCAGAAGAGGGCATGAATATGAAAGCCTTTTGGCTTGAGCTGAGATATCCACGTTTTCCGCTTTTGAAGAAACATTTCTGCTCTGTAGGCCTTTGGATGCAGACTGAATTAACACCACTAGCATTGAGTTCCTCGGTTTGCAGATGGCAGACTGGACCTGTTCAGCCTTCATAATCATATGAAACAATTCCTATACTAAATCTCCGTGTATACATCCTATTGGCTCAGTTTCTCTGGAGAATATTGCCTAATACAAGGAGGATGTCTAATATCATAAAAAGCGGAAGGGGTGCTGGATGGATATGAAGAACAGGTGTTCACCTTAGCTTCTCCGTCTCTAGCTTCAGCACCAGCATATTTTATTTCATTCTTTGTCAGTGGAGAAGCAAAACACATTTTCTACACTGAGAAAAAAGAATCTTCTGTAGTATAATTTCTGTACAAATTAGGGTAACATTTTATGAGGTATGTCTAAATAAGACAAAAGCCTGAATATTAAGCTACACTCCTATTTCCCCAGTGAGATGCAAATGTTGTATGAATGTAACCCCTTGGAGTTGTGCAGTGCATAACATTGCAGGATATGGCACACTTGGGGCTGGTACGTGGGGATGACCCAGAGAGATGTTGTGGGGAGGGGGGTGGGAGGGGGATTCATGTTTGGGAATGCATGTACACCCGTGGTGGATTCATGTCAATGTATGGCAAAACCAATACAGAATTGTAAAGTAAAATAAAAAATAAATTAAAAAAAAAAAAGAAAACCTTAACAGGCATCCTTAGATGCTATCAATGGAAATTTTACCCCAAGTATCAATCACCCATTGATGTAACTAGGAAGAATTTTAATTTTCTATGAGTCTTGTAGGTGAATATTCACAATCGCTGCAACCTAACCATACATTGTAGTTTTTAAAATTCTTTTTATATAGCCACCCATCAGTGCTTAAGTGAAACCCAACCCTTGTCACTGTGAGGTTATCATAACCTTAGGAATATTTACTAAATCTGCTCTTTTAAAAATCACTGATTTTACCAGATTAGTGCTTTCCAACCTTGGCTGTTGCCCCTTAGAATCACCTAAAGGATCTTAAAGAAGAAAAAGGATTCCAAGGTCTCATTGTCTATTGATTTATCAGACTATCTAAGAAGTGGGGCTTAATTGCTGTCCTTTTTTTAAAATGTAAGTTTCATCAGATTGACCTCTGCAAGCAATTAAAATTAGCATTGATTAAGGTCTATGTTGGCTAATTGATCTTCTATTTAAAAAACAGTCAAACACAGACGGTGAGAAATTTCATAAAGACTCAAATATGAAGTGGTGTGTTTTTTTGCCTTATATACAGGTACATATAAGACAGGTTTCTTCAGTTATCTTGGTTGTCTGAAAATGCAAAACTCTGTGCATCTCCTTAGTCATGGATACTTGGACACACTCCCAAGAGGAGCCCAAGCTCCCTGCCCTTCCCGCCTCCCTGACGTTTTGACTGGCAGGACTTCGGCTGCTGTTTGAACCCTGCGGTTCCTCTTTGCTGGTGAACAGTCTTAGTGTTATGTTCATCTTGTCCAGGCTTCAGCCTACACTGTTTAACAACTGAATGAAATATCCTGAGCTCGGCCCTGTCCTAGGACACTCCACTGAAGCTGCCCGTCTTAAATGTGCAGAATTCGCCTTCTCCAGGCAACTGCATCTTGCTCGTCCAGTGTCATAAACCCGCCAGTGAACCTGTGTCGACTTAACTCAGTTCCTATCTCAAATGACTTCACAAATGGTCAGTTGCAGCATTTATTTTCATGGTCAGATCAGCATTTTCAGTGACAGAAACCTGATTGCCAAAATATCTGTGTCCCCCACCCCTTCTCTTCAGCCACTGTTTAGGAGGTGCCATTTTTCCTCTAATGAGATGTGATGCACCAGTTTAGAGGTAGAATTTGCACTGACTGTGGGGAGGGACGTGAGTCGTGAAGGGCCACTTTCTGCAGCTGCTCACTACTAGTTCTAAAAGGCATGAACTTAGTGTTTCACTAAGAAGAAAAGGAGAGAAAGAGCAGGGGGTAGAAATAAAGGAAAGCACAGTATCCTTACAGAATTGTTTTGGTATAGTGGATGAAAGGAGGAAAGATAAACTTAATCCACTCATTACCACCAGGGCCTGTGTCCTCCCAGAATGACTGTTGCCTGGATCATTGCTTTCCTTCTCATTCTAATCCTAAACTGAATCCTGAGGGATATTCAAACACCCCAAACCTTTTCCAGACTCTGGGGTGCTAATAGTCAGGTCTCTGCGTGCATGCGTGCTTAGTTGCTTCAGTCGTGTCTGGCTCTGTGAGACCCCATGGATTGTAGCCCACCAGGCTCCTCTACCCATGTAAGTCTCCAAGCAAGAATACTGGAGTGGGTTGCCATGCCCTTATCCAGGGGATCTTCCTAACCCAGGGATCAAACCCACATCTCCTCTGTTTCCTGCATTTGGCCAGCAGGTTCTTTACCATGGCACCACCTGAGTTAATCTTTTGCTGATTTCCCCTGTCGAGGGGTCAGGTGGCTCTGTCCTGGGGCTCCCAAAGATTGCTTCCAAGAGGCCAAGCCTTTCAAGGGAGGCAGTGTGGTGGAGTGGAAAGAAACCAAGCTTGAGAGCCTGATAGATCTACAGCTTCCTGGTTGTGAGTGGACAAAATAGTAAAATTAAAATTAATTTAATACTCATTGCATTAAGCTGGGCTACTTTAAAATGGAACTCTCTGTTAACATTCGGTAGTAACAGCTCATTCTTTCTTGTTCCAAGATGCTTTAAATACTCTCTAGTCAGTTTTTAGTTACCATAGGAAGTTGGCCTACAGAAATATTTTCTAGGCCTTTTAAGCAATACCAAGATAGTACCTTTGTCTCAAAGGTCAGGGAGGGTCAATGGATGGATGCTGTGGATAACTCCTATAGAGAAATCTTCCTTCACTTCCTCTCTGGACTCAAAGAACAAATATTAAAAGAATCAATAGAGTATTTTATAAAAGAATGAGCCCCTAAAGTTACAGGCAGGATATGGACTGTGTTGTGACTTTGAAAATGCCATACAGTATTGTAAAGTAATTAACCTCCAATTAAAATAAATAAATTTATATTAAAAAAAAGAAAAAAAAATGTCATGTTTCGCCCTGGTAACCAATATCGTTAGCTTTAAACTGTCCTCTGAGAGTAAATCCAGGGATTTTTCCTAAGTTTGTTTCTCTGAAAATTTCTGATTTGTCTAAATGGGAAAGACTCTTGCATTTTTAAACAGTATTTATTTATTTGGATGTGCCTCGTCTTCGTTGTGGCGTGTGTGCCTTTTAGTCGCTATGTGGGATATTTGAGTTGTGTGTGAGCTCTTAGTTGCAGTATGTGGGCTCTAGTTCTCTGCTGCTGCTGCTGCTAAGTCACGTCAGTCGTGTCCGACTGTGCGACCGCATAGACGGCAGTTCACCAGGCTCCTCCGTCCATGGGATTTTCCAGGCAAGGGTCCTGGAGAGGGTTCCATTGCCTTCTCCAGGGGATCTTCCCAACTCAGGGATTGAATCCAGGTCTCCCACATTGCAGGCAGATGCTTTACCCTCTGAGCCACTAGGGAAGCCTCAGAAGTGGGGCTTGCTGGCAAAAGTGGGAGTAATTCTCTCAGACACACTCTTTTTCTATTTCCCACCATCTTGACCAGATCTTCTCTCTGTCCATATTCCAATCTCAAAATTTGAGAAGGAAAAAGAGAATGTTGTTCCAGTTCATTCTGGCTGGAATAGGCCCAGTATTTACAAAGAGTCACTTCTATGACAGTATCAGTGTCCTCAATTTCCATTCCTTATTATACAGAGGAAAATCTCTCCTTTGAGTGACCCTTTAGACCTGTATTTTCCCAAGGTGTGAGATCGATGTGAAATGAACTCAAAGAAAGTGGTTGGGAAGAACCAAAAGGCATGCGCTGGAATTCTTTCCTGGGGTGTTAAGGGATTCCATGTAACCTCAGCTATATTTGCATTAGTCCTCTGTTGAATATAGGAATTATAGAAAGCACTTTAGATAAGGAAATTGAAACTTCATACACTTCTATTCTAGATTCTAATGAAAGCTCAGACACATCTAATAAAATAAAAACACATTTGTGTAGACAGTGGCACTTTTCTAAGAAATTTTAAAAATTCAAATAACTAGGGAATTTGCTAGATTAGTATTTAAAGAGCAGTCATTTCTGTTGTCTCTTTAAAAGTCATTCTATTTCTGCATTGTTTTATAATCTTAAAAGATTAAAAAAATATTTTCTATAGTGCGAGAAGCAGAAAACCTTTTTTATGGTGAGGTTTTTGAGTAGCAATTCTGCTTTTAACACTTTTCAAAATACTGAAGATAATAAAATCAAAAATAAATATATTAAACTTAAAATTTTTTCTCTTTTTAAAAAGCTGTTTTGAGTTTCAGATGGGATTTCAGTCTTTCCTATTTTGTGGGAAAGATTTTGGCTTTTAAATTGCACAGCTCATCTGTCAAGGGCAAGCAAATCTTGGAAGCATGTTGTCCTAATGCTATAAATTTTCTTATATATCTTCAAATATTTTGGAGAAATTTACAGAAGACAAAGAACTGTTTTTTTTTCCCTCTTCCCCTTTTGGGAAGTAAAAAGTACTGTTGAACACAGAGTTTCATAATAATTGCATAATTATTTTTGTTTTCTTACCAATGCCAGCATGCTACCGGTAAAGTACAATAGTACTTAAAAGAATTCATCTGAGAGCTGAATTCTAACCACTTAAAAAATATTTCCTGCAGCCTTCTCTCTGCTTTGCAAAAAGCTATTTCAAAATTTTCTGAGCAGTGACACAGCTGCACAGAATGATCTGATAAAATAGTAATTATATATTTATAACTCCAAAGTCAATGTAATAAAATAATAAACTTCTGCATTGTTTTAGAACCTTAAAATATATGTGTGTGTGTGTGTGTGTGTGTGAGCTGCCTCATTTTCCAAAAACCTGGGAAACTTTGGGCATATGACTGTTACAAGGACAAGTAAAGTACTATATGTACATGGAGTCATGAAGCAAAATTCTTTGGCAAATTCCATTTGTGTGTCTTAGGAAGAGTTGAATTCCCGTGCCTTGGTTTCTCTGTTAAAAACATGGATAAAGAGGTGATTGGCTATTAGGGACAAACATTCAAAGTTCTCAGAGTTGAGCTTTCCTTCTGAATTTGCAACTAAATGAGAAGGAGGAAATATGGGAGGTAAGGAATACATTGTAGAATAAAAGCCACTGAGGTTTCCTTTAAGTGAACTGGTTAAGGAGCAGACCATTTCCCTTATGTGTGATTTGAGCTGTTTTGCAGTCAGTCCCTGGGACTGCAAACCCCATGTGTGGTGAGGAATTTTTCATTTCAAGTGTCACGTTCTTATTTATTTATTTTTAACTTGACTATGTCAGGTCAGATCTTAGTTGCGGCGGCCAGCAGGATCTTCACTGCAGCCTGAGGGCTTCTTTCTAGTTGTGGCCTGAGTTGCAGCGTGTGGTCAAGTATCACATTCTATTCCTGCTGCTGCCATGCCACATTGCTAAGTTTTGGAGAGATATATATGTATTTCATATATATATTTATATACAAATGCATATAAATAAATACATAAATAATATTTTAATCTTAGAGTATGTCAGGCATAGTGGGTACTAGTTAGGATTGATAATGATTTTTTTTCCCCTTCTGTGTTGTACATATGATATTTTTATGATGTTTCTATTGTAAATATTTTCTTCAATGTATTTGAAATTTGCTTCTGTTCAAAGAAGGAGACCACTGTACTGGAGACAGTGTGCTTAGTGGAATGAAAATAGGTTTTGGAGTCAGGAATTCCAACCTGGCTTTAATAAATAACCTTGGATAAGTTATTTAAACTTTCTGACTCTCAGATTTCTCATCTGAAAATTGAAATAATAATGTACAATTCTCAGTTTTGTCGGGAGACAAATGAAATGAAAAAAGATGCCAAGTGTGGTTCTTGGCATACAAATGATTTATTTTATAATTTCTGTTTTTAATAGAGGTAAAACTCTGCTGTCTACTTTCATTTAAAACTTTCTTTGAAGATTTTTTGAAAAATTGAGTTGACAAAATGGCATGATCAAAATGGGTTGTTACCCTTTTTTTTTTTTAATGTAGATAGCATTAGGGATTTTTTTCATCTCTGAAGCATTGGTTTCATTTTTTTTCAGAATACTTGGTATTTTAGACATGTGTGAAAGAAATGTAACCTATATTTTTTTCTGCATGTTAATTTTAGCTCATGCCTTCATTGTGCTGTTTGAGCTTCTGCCCACCTTTCCAGGGTTACATACAGGTTTGGGGGGCTTATACAATACCAGGGCACAAGGATTGGGGTGGACAGATCCTCCCTTAGTTTTTGGTACACACCAGTCACTGCTGGAAATTCTTGGACAAAGATCGGGAAAAACGCCCTTCTCCTTGCCAAGTCCTAAGTTAGTTGGATGTTTTCATAGAGCAATAAGTAAAAGTTTCAGGGTTTTAAGAAACAGACATTAATCTGAAGAGATTTTATAGCAATACCCCTTTTATTTTCCATTCTCAATAATATTAAGTAAAAATCAGATATTATCCATGCTGGTTTCTCAATGCTTTACTCATGAGGTTTCACTTTTATTTCTTTGGTCTAAGCCAAAAACCTGAAGCTTCCCATATGCACCTGATGCCTTCTATTTGGAAGACAGACCGAAAGAAGTTTATTCAGAGTCAAGTTCAAAGAGTGCCACCTAACCCATTGTTTCCTTTTGAAAATGAAGTGAACTGTTTGCCTTGTTTATATCTGAGATGACTGACAGGGATGACATTTAATTAGAATGCTTTCTTTTTCATTTGAGGCAAGCCTTTTTTATTCCCTAGTGGAAATATTACAAAGTAGCAAGCTGTAGTAGCCAGCCTCCAAGATGGTTCCTAATGAGCCATGTGTGCCATATTTTTCAACTTGGATAATCCTCTACCTCAATCAGTAGGCTTGACCTGTGTAACCGGTGGGATCCTAGAGTAAATGACAAGTGTGGAGTCTGGTCAGAAAAGCCACATTGCGGTTTCTACCTTGTCTGCTTTCAGTCTCTCTCTTGAGGGAAGCCAGCTTCCTCACTCTGGAAGAATCCTCAAGCAACTCTGTGGGGACCAGTTAGGCCCTCCTGCCAAGAGCCAAGGTGAGCTTGCTAGTCTTGTGAGTGAGCCATTTGGAAGGAGATCTTTCAGACTCAGTTCAGCTGTCAGATGAGTATAGTTGCAGCTGACATTTTGATTCATGAGAGAGCCTGAGCCAAAAATGACACAGTTGAGTCACTCTCAAATTTGTGACCAACAGAAGCTGTATGAGATAATACAGAGTCATTGCAATTTAAGCCATTCAATTTTGGAGTAATTTGTTACTCAACAATAGAAAACTAATACACAGTGTGTTAGTATACTAACATATTTTGTATCTGAATGGATACGAAGACTTTGTTGATAGTCCCTGAATTCTTTCCTGTCCATTTGTAAAATATATACATTATCTTTTGCAAATGAATGGCTCAAGTTTTGTGGTCCTACACTCTCCAGACAGTAGTCCATATTTGTCAGGGGCATTATTTCCCCCCAGAAAAGAGCGGGTATCAAATGACTATAAGTTGTAGTCAGCTGAGGCAAGATAGTCCTAAATTATCCTGTTTGTATCCACATCTCTCTCAATTCCTCCAAGCACCACTTTTGGTGGAAGTGGGTAAGTGGGACTCAGGAGAATTTTAACTGTTTCTGTGTGTGGGTGGGAATAAGTACCGGGGATTCTGAACTTTCTATGTTCTCATCCACTTAGGTCCACCATAGTGTTGCTTTATTGCCAAGAGTCATGTGATAGTGTCATCCTTATAGAACCTTCCAAAATCTCTACTATTATCATCAACTAGGGGACTTATTTCTGTTTTTATCTGTGTATGTAAATGTGTGTGTATGTGTGGTGGGGGTGAATGGAGGTGATGTGTTACATCTTCCTGTTTCTTTCAAATATTTTTCTCTATCCCAGATATTTTCTATTTAAATTTTTAAACATTTGAAAACAAAAGTCAGAAAGACTCTTAGATTTTTTTCTGCTTTTTGCCTTTATTTCACTACCCCTCTTAGGCATCCTCTTTCTTTGAATGAAGTGAAGGAAAGAAGGGAACACTGGGAGAAAAAAAGAATCGTATCAATATTTCAAAAATATCCCAACATATTTAAAATAAAGCAGGAGTTTCAAGTTTCCTCTGGATATTACCCTAAAATTATATGTGAATAAAAGTTATCTGAAGGTGGGAATAGACATTAAGAGTGAAATTTAAGGAAAGCTTAGAGAGTTCTGTGGGTCCTAGGTGGTTTTTTTTTTTTTTTTTTTTTGAGGCTTCCCTGGTGGCTCAGAGGTTAAAGCGTATGCCTGCAATGCGGGAGACCTGGGTTCGATCCCTGGGTCAGGAAGTTCCCCTGGAGAAGGAAATGGCAACCCACTCCAGTATTCTTGCCTGGAGAATCCCAAGGACGAAGGAGCCTGGTGAGCCCCAGTTCACGGGGTCGCAAAGAGTCAGACACAACTGAGCGACTTCACTTTCTTTCTTTCTAGGTGTTTTTGAAAACTTAAAATATCTATTCTTCAGTTCAGTTCAGTCGCTCAGTCGTGTCTGACTCTTTGTGACCCCATGAATTCAGCACACCAGGCCTCCCTGTCCATCACCAACTCCCAGAGTTCACTCAAACTCACGTCCATCAAGTTGGTGATGCCATCTAACCATCTCATCCTCTGTCATCCCCTTCTCCTCCTGCCCCCAATCCCTCCCAGCATCAGAGTCTTTTCCAATGAGTCAACTCTTCATATGAGGTGGCCAAAGTATTGGAGTTTCAGCTTTAGCATCATTCCTTCCAAAGAACACTCAGGGCCGATCTCCTTCAGAATGGACTGGTTGGATCTCCTTGCAGTCCAAGGGACTCTCAAGAGTCTTCTCTAACACCACAGTTCCAAAGCATCCATTCTTCGGCGCTCAGCTTTCTTCATAGTCCAACTCTCACATCCATACATGACAACTGGAAAAACCATAGCCTTGACTAGATGGACCTTTGTTAGGACTCTTCAAATAAAAAGTTTTACAATAGTCTAATTTAGATATATTTTTAATATCACAATAACTATTGAATTGTTTTAAACATTCCACAACTTCAGGCAAGTTAGTTCTCAGTGCTGTTTGTTAGCTATGCAAGCTAGTGATCTTACTCGGAAGTATCATCTAGAGAGCTGCTAAAAATGCTCAAGCTCCACCCCAGTGACTCTGATTCAGACTAAATTGTCTCCATCTCATTTAAGGGTGTGGTCATTTTTATTCCTCAAGATACATATATACCTATTGACTAATAGGTTAATGTTCTTGCAAGATGATTGTGCTGAGTTTAGAATTAATAATAAAGGTAGGAGAAAATGATGACTATTAACTGGGAGAATTTTACCTTTTAGTAGTTTGTTTAGCACCAAACAATTCACAAATTACTGTCAAAAGTCAACACAGAGGAAGTGAAGTCAAGGGGTGAGAGACACACAGGATTCTGATGATCTGAGCAGTTCACCCGAAGCCAGTATACTCCTGGACTGTTCAGTTACAGGAAAAAAGTAAGTTTCTTTTTTTGAGTAAGCCACTTTGAGTCAGGTTGTCTGATATCGCTTACTGAGACTTGATGGATACAATTCTCTACAAATTAATGCTTTAGTGAAAGATTCAAGTGTGCATGGAGGGAGGAGAGCAAACAATAGCCAACTCTTCATGACTTTTTCCTTTGTCTGGGAGACATCTCTGCCGTGCTGCCCAGGTCCAGTGGCCACTGGTCACAAGGAATGTGTAGGCATACCATCTCAGTTTATTGTTCTTCCCTTTATTGCATGCACGTCACTGATACTATGCTTCTTACAAACTCAAGGTTTGTGGTAAGCCTGCATTGTCAGATGATGGTTGGCAAATTTTTTTTTTTTTTTAAGCAATAAAGGTGTAGTGGTAAGCACAGGAGATGCAAGAGATGTGGGTTCAGTCCCTAGGTTGGGAAGATCCTCTGGAGGAGGAAATGGCAATCCATTCCAATATTCTTGCTTGGAAAATCTCATAGAAGAAGCTGGCGGGCTATAGTCCTTGGGGTCGCCAAGAGTCAGACACAACTGAGCACACATACACGTTTTTTAAATTAAGGTGTGCATGTTCTTTTTTTAAAGATATAATGCAGTTGCACACTTAAAAGACTACAGTATAGCGTAAACATAACTGTTGTAGGCATGAGGATACCCCCCAAAATTCATGTGACTTGCTTTATGGCAGCATTCATGTTACTGCAGTGGTCTGGAACCGAACCTCTCCAAGGTATGCCTGTCACATGAATGTTGCTCCCCGGAGGTGCGCAGAAATGTAGCATTGAGGGAAGGTGACTGTGTTATAGGAGAGACCATCTGTGGGTTCTTAGCTCTTGAACATGGAGTAGTCCCTGGAGTCCTATTTTTCCAAAGCGAGCAGGCCCAGTTCTGTAGATTCCCGTGTGTAACGGATCCAGTACTCTTCACTAGTTCCATTCAGTTGTTTCTTCTTCTTCCAGAAAACTCCAGAAGCATATAATTCGGCTATGCTGTAATGACCAACCTAGACAGCATATGAAAAAGCAGAGACATTGCTTTGCCAACAAAGGTCCATCTAGTCAAGGCTATGGTTTTTCTAGTAGTCATGTATGGATGTGAGAGTGGGATAATAAAGAAAGCTGAGCGCCAAAGAATTGATGCTTTTGAACCGTGGTGTTGGAGACTCTTGAATGTCCCTTGGACTGCAAGGAGATCCAACTTGTGCATCCTAAAGGAAATCAGTCCTGAATATTCATTGGAAGGACTGATGCTGAAGCTGAAACTCCAGTACTTTGGCCACCTGATGCAAAGAACTGACTCCTTGGAAAAGACCCTGATGCTGGGAAAGATTGAAGGTGGGAGGAGAAGGGGACAACAGAAGATGAGATGGTTGGGTGGTATTACTCAGTGGACTCAATGGACATGAGTTTGAGTAAACTCCAGGAGTTGGTGATGGACAGGGAGGCCTGGCATGCTGTAGTCCATGGGGTTGAAAGAGTTGGACACGACTGAGCGACTGAACAGAACTGAACTGAACTGAAATAGTATTTAGAATATGTGTATTTCTGAAGCTTAGGCATCATTACCACCTACTTGATACATAATTTAAGTAAATGTCAGATTATTTTTATTTTAAGTTTCATTCTATTAAAATACTCTTTTTATTGAATCAATTCATAGTGACTCAGGATTCATACTGTACTGTTCCCTGAAATGTTCAATTGGCTACAACTTAAAAAAATTGGGGAATTCTTGCTTTATATCCATGCTTGACTTGGGTTAAATCTTTTCTGTTTTGGAGGGGTTGTTCTGTTTTGTTTCATTTCTGTATCTTGCTCCTTTGTGTACTTACTGAGTGGTTTAAAGAGACACAGGGAAGAAATCTAGGAGAAGAAAACTGGCCTCTTATTACAGTTTAAAATTTAGCAGTATTCTTCCTCAACGTAACTCACTTCAGAAGTTTTCTCCTGGAATTCTGCAAACCCTATTACTTTTGGTTTTAAAGTGAATGCTTTTGTTTGACTGGTATTGGTCTAGTTGAACCAGTTCTCGTCACAGTGCCCAGGAAGTTGAAAAATATGATTTCTTTTTCCCTATTTACAGAGAATGAGCACATATTGCTATGCACAAGAGGAAATTGCCAGTCTGAAAATTTCCCTTTGTGGTGTCTAATGGAGTAATCCAGGCAAGCAATTTTTGTGGGGTCTGAAAATACTTCATCTTGTAATACTTTTGCAAGTGGCCTGTATAAGCAATATGTTCTGTACATTTTACAATGAAAAATCTAAGTCATTTGCCAAGATTGTTAGCTTTTCATTGAACATTTCTAGTCACCAAGTTTTGGAAGGGTCATTCTACTCTACCTGGTAGAGGAAGGTATCCACTTCTGCCTTGTGGCCAGCATAGATACCATCTCTCCTGGACTTAATCTTCATTGAAATGCTCCATCTCCTTAACATTGCCCCAAGTTTCTAGAAACAGGAGAGCCAGGCATAAAATGTTTGTCTACTCATGACATTTTGCCAAAAGCTGCTGGACACATGAGCATCTGCAGAGGAAAGCTTCATCAGTTAATAGGGAAACATTCTTCAATGCTACCTTTTTTTTATTTGTGAAACACTCACTACAAAATGATAAGGTGGTTCTCTAAATCTGTTTCTATGGTGAATACTGAAGTAAGCAAGCTATAGATAGAACTTTCGAATAAGAGACTCAACTGCACAAATGGATAGAACTTCCTTTTCAGGAAGAAAAAAAAATTGTCATCTTGAATAGCCAGATGGAACATAGTGGTGCTTTTTAAATCTCTCTGTTGAATCGTATGCCCCCCACCACCCATGGTACTGTAGTAAAACTGAACTACTGCTTTTGTGTGTGAGCAGGATAAGCTGATTTTGGAAGGGGCATGCTTGACTTTGGTCCATGTCGCAATACTTAGGGAGCAATGGAAGAGTGGCCCAGGGCAGCATTTTGAATCAGTGGGCTCACTGGGGACTTTATGCCCTTGGTGTGATTCAGTTCATTCATATGAGATTTGATAATGACATTGACAATGGGAAAGAAAATTATCTTCTCAATTTAAAAACAAGACTTCTAGTTTCCAAAGTGAAACAGGAACACTATAGAATCCCAGAAGAAATCTGGAACAAATAATAAAGGGTTAGTCCTTTGTCAGGATGCTTCAACTATTTTAGTTCATTCAGTTGCTCAGTCGTGTCCCACTCTTTGCGACCCCATGGGCTACAGCGCACCAGGCCTCCCTGTCCATCACAAACTCCCAGAGTTTACTCAAACTCATGTCCATAGAGTCAGGGATGCCATCCAACCATCTGTAAAAATTTATCTCTGAATATCTTAGTCTTGGAAACCAAAATGTGCCAATATGAAGATAAGAGATTAATTCAGCTAAGGGTTATTACTTTCAGACTATAAAACTAGGGATTTTATTTTGTAATTGCTCTTACTTGCCGAACATAATGGGAATTGGGGAAAAAAAGAAACAAACCATTAATGAAATCAGAACAACAGAAAAAGTCCTATAGAGCAGATGTTAGTTTTAAAATATTGAAAGTGAAAAATATACAAAAATGTGTGCAGCGAGATATCCAATTTTATGTTATAGTAAGGAGGAGAAGGGGACGACAGAGGATGAGATGGCTGGATGGCATCACTGACTCGATGGACGTGAATCTGAGTGAACTCCGGGAGTTGGTGATGGACAGGGAGGCCTGGCGTGCTGCGGTTCATGGGGTCGCAAAGAGTCGGACACAACTGAGCGACTGAACTGAACTGAACTGAAGACATATTATTGATACACATTCACGGTAAAATTATGGAAAAGCGGTAAGCGTTAACAGTGTGCGCATGCTCAGCCGTGTCCGACGCTTTGGGACTCCGTGAACTGTAGCCCGCCAGGCTCTCTGTCTATGAAATTGCTTCCAGGCAAGAATACTGTAGTAGGTTACCATTTCCTCCTCCAGGGGATCTTCCCGACCCAGGGATCAAACCCATGTCTCCTGTGTCTCCTGCATTAGCAAGCAAATTCCTTACCATGGGGCCACCTGGGAAGCCCTAACCGTGGTTATGTCTAAATAATGATATTATGGAGGATTTTAAACCTCTTTTTTGTATACAAATTTTCTGCTATGAGCAGTTGTTACTTTTACAACTAGAGGGAAAGTAAATGCTATAAAATAGCTAAAGTTTTATACAATTTTTTAAAATAGTACTTTTTACATAAGAACTATATGGTTTCAAGGGTAAAATCACCCAACATACAAAACTCAAGTTAGATTATAGATTCTTCATTACATTATTGCTACATTTTCTGGTTTGGGTAAATCCTCTTTTATTGCTCCACACCCAAGTTTTCCACTAGAAAAAATTACAATATCTTTGCTTTTGCTGGTACTTTTCGCTTTTCTCTCTGAAAATTGCTGTCTTCAAGTCCCTTTAAAATGTGTCCAAAAGCTATTTTCCTTTAGGAGTTCTTTTCTTGATTCGACCTGTCTTAGTTTGCTTGTTTGTTTTTTTTTTTTTTAATGAAAATCTTTGGCTCTTGTGTGTTTAATTTTTAAGGTAACTTCATGGTGGTTGTTATGTTGTTTTATAATTCTTTATCCTGTTTGTTTATTACTTTATCATCTTTTCATATGATTTTCTACTGAAGCATCATTCTGTATCTATAGGATAAATTCTCAGAGTACAGAGGCCAGAGCTTTGTGATTTTTGTTTCCTATTAAACAACTGAAAGAGTGAATCTGTACTAATTAAGTGGCTGAAAATATGTAGTAACAGATGAACTGAGAATCCTGTGAGAAAAACTGAGCAAAGGTATTTTGGTCAGCTTCTAAACTCTTGGCTGTTGGTTGAATCAAGTCTCTCCTGCGAATATCTGCTCAGTTGTGTTGATTACATCCAATCTATTGCAATACTGTGGGTTTGGAGGACATGATATATTGGCTATCTGCTTCTCATTTTTTATCATAGACTGACTGGTTTCAGAGACAGGAACCTAAAACATTGGCCCAACTTCAGATTTCATAATGGCTTGCTGACCACCTTCTTAGGGTTCTTACACCCTAATTAATAATTTTGTATTGCTCCTCTATATTAGATAGCATTTGGCAACTGGATATTGTGTTCTTTTGAATTATTTTTATGTCTTTCCATGTCAGCTATAGACTCAGAGTCATAAGGTTAGAAGATATTTTCACTGTGAACAATGATTTATGGTCTCTTAGAAAGTCTTGTAATGCATAGGTTGGAAGTTAGTTGTTTTTTTTTTTTGCTATTATTTAAGAACCTCTTTCTTTTTTAATAGATCCTTTACTCACTGAAATGTAGCATTTGACAAAGGGTCAGTGTCAGCCAGAAAGTTTTCAGCAGTGAGTTAATATGGTGCTGGTTGCTTGTCCTCTCCCAGAATGTTAGTTTTGAGAGAGAAATTCAGGTAACAGTTGCTCTATACAAAAGAATAATCTGAGGGGGAAAATTGGAGGTTGGGGAGGGAACTTACCTAATAGATAATTTATTTCCACCCTGATTGAAATTAAAAGAGGTTTATTCCTTGGAAGGAAAGATATGACCAACCTAGATAGCATATTAAAAAGCAGAGACATTACTTTGCCAACAAAGGTCCATCTAATCAAGGCTATGGTTTTTCCTGTGGTCATGTATGGATGTGAGAGTTGGACTGTGAAGAAAGCTGAGTGCCAAAGAATTGATGCTTTTGAACTGTGGTGTTGGAGAAGACTCTTGAGAGTCCCTTGGACTGCAAGGAGATCCAACCAGTCCATCCCAAAGGAGATCAGTCCTGGGTGTTCATTGGAAGGACTGATGCTAAAGCTGAAATTCCAATACTTTGGCCACCTCATGCGAAGAGTTGACTCATTGCAAAAGACTCTGATGCTGGGAGGGATTGGGGGCAGGAGGAGAAGGGGATGACAGAGGATGAGATGGCTGGATGGCATCACCGACTCGATGGACATGAATTTGGGCAAACTCCGGGAGTTGGTGATGGACAGAGAGGCCTGGAGTGATATGATTCATGGGGTTGCAAAGAGTTGGACATGACTGAGCGACTCAACTGAACTGAAGGTTTTTCTCCATGTCCAGCCAGATGTATGCATGTTTGTGTCTCATGGGTCTGCTGCCGCCATGGCATTCTTCTGGTGGTCAGCGAGCTCCTGTATAATGCCTGCGTTTCCCTGATCCAGCAGAGGTTTTTGAGGTGAAACACGGTTCTTCGGGTGGCAGTTTGCAGGAGCTGCATCAGCTGGCAGCATATTTTTTACCCTCTCTTCACGTCCTGCATTTGACTAAGCAGGAAGATGATTCAGAGCCGTGGGAATTGGAAAGGTGTGCTTTGCTTGTGGCAGAGGAGCCCAGATGGACCAGGCTCAGGTGGTCTGAAATAGCTGTCTTGTTTCCATTTCATTTTATTCTGTTGTCCCTTTTTCTTGGGTAGTGATACAGCCGTGCCTGTCTTCCATGGTCTCAAAATCCTAGTAGCCACAGGAAGACGTTTCTTCTCAGCTCACTGTATCTCTCATGTCATTGACAGCACTGGAAACAGTTTTCAAATGTAAAGCTCACGAGCAAGTTAGAAATGAGTGGAGCTCATCGCCTATGGTCCTTTCTGTAGTGAGTGTGCTCATGCCCTCAGAGAACAGGAAGACGGGGAGGCATCTGACCCGTGTACCTCTCACTCCAGCAGACTCTTGTCTGAGCACAGCATACAGCTGCCTTGTTACCCCATGCTATCTGCTGGACAGGTGATAGAAATCTGACTACACTTTAAACTTATGTTTGCTGGCTGACCCTAGGCCCATTGAAATATTTTTATACTTCTTCTTTAGATATTTTTGGAAGCCAGGATTCTCTGTATTATCCTTGACATAAAACCTGCAAGTGACATTTGCAAAGATAGGATAGAAGCAATCCGCAGTGTTGGGGCCTGGCCTCAGAATGATGCCTTTCTCTTCTTTGGCTCTAAGTCCAATCCATCTAGTTGCTGCTTGGTGAGAACTGATTGCATCAAAGTAATGCAGGCTCTTCTTGCCAGGCACTTCAGTCCATTCATCTTTGTTTCAAATTGCTATTTGGCAGCTTTTGTTTCTTACTGTCTAACATGGGCTAAGTGTAACTGGTCACCTAGATGGCAGAGATGCGTTTATGTACAAGAATGTGTGACTTCCATTCCCATCCCATCCCAAAGTAATTGTACCAACTTCAGTGGACTGTTGTGAAGACCATAGAAGTTAGTATCTAAATCAGTGCTTAGGACAGAGCCTGACACGTGGTTAGCTATTATTATTAATTAATTTTATAATTTAGGAATATTAATGTCACTTTCCAGTATCTGAGGACAAATCCAAACAGACTTCTGGAAACTACTGGCTATGAATTGAATGATGAGGGTCTTTAATCTGTAAATTAATGTTTAGGCCTTGAAAAATTAAAATTAAAACAAAAATTATAATGCCAAAGTTTTAAATAATGGGTCCAGATATTAACTGCTTTAAGCAGTTTCAGTAAGGGGGAAGATTGATGAAAACTACAAAGCTCTCAGGACCTTAAGTGAGGTGCGTGCGTGTGTGTGTGTGTGTGTGTGTGTGTGTGTGTATGTCAAAGATTAAAGACAGAGCAGAGGAATTCTTTATTTATAGGAAGGCCTATTCATTTGTTAATTGATTCAGTGCCTGGGATCAAAATCAACAGGGCACCAAAAGAGAAAGCAGGGTAAAAAGACTGAAATATTCTAGCAAATTCACTTTGAGGTGGTGGCTTCCAGTAGCTAATTGAAATGGTTGGGAGAGCAAATCACAGAGCTGCTGCTGCTAAGTTGCTTCAGTCGTGTCCGACTCTGTGCCACCCCATAGACGGCAGCCCACCAGGCTCCCCCGTCCCTGGGATTCTCCAGGCAAGAACACTGGAGTGGGTTGCCATTTCCTTCTCCAAGGCATGAAAGTGAAAAGTGAAAGTGAAGTCGCTCAGTCGTGTCCGACTCTTTGCGATCCCATGGACTGCAGCCCACCAGGCTCCTCTGTCCATGGGATTTTCCAGGCAAGAGTACAGAGTGGGTTGCCATCACCTTCTCCAAATCACAGTGCTAGGAGACATCAAAATGTTCTACTCTTTGGCAAAGTTGTGTTCTATGCCTCACGTTGGCTGTGACCCTCTTGCCTGCTCCACTACACACTGCCTTCTGCTCTGTGTAGCTTGCACAACTCATAAGAGCCCTACTACCAGAGTCACTGGGTGGAAAAGAAAGTGAAAGTGAAGTCACTCAGTCCTGTCCAACTCTTTGTGACCCCATGGACTGTAGCTTGCCAGGCTCCTCCGTCCATGGAATTCTCCAGGCAAGCATACTGGAGTCAGTTGCCATTTCCTTCTCCAGAGGATCTTCCTGACCCAGGGATTGAACCAGGGTCTCCTGCATTGCAGGCAGACACTTTATCATCTGAGCCACCAGGGAAGTCACTGGGTGGAAGACCAGTATAAATAACATAAATGATAAATGATGTAAAGTAATATTTATAACCAGCGGCTCACAAACACATCCACAGCACCACAAGTCAAAATTTTGCCTCTATAAGATTCTGCTTTATAACTTCCATGCTACATGGATTTTAAGGTTAATTTTCTCCCTGCATCTCATTTGATGAGTACGTGGTTGTAAACTTAGTGCCAGATGCCTCCTGACCGGCCTCAGATGTTGCCGGAGGATATTAGTCTAAAGGTTACTCGTTCATTGTATTTGTCAAGACTGATTAGTTTTTTTCTGCTCCTTTGATGAGCATTTTATGGACTTAGATTAGCTATTCATAAAAGAAGCACAGCCCAGTCCACTGGAGGAATACCTCAGGAATTGTACATCCCACCACCAGGACTAACAAAGCAGAGGAGATAAGAAACCTGTTTTTGAAGGGAAAGGTTGGCTGCCCTGGTGAATTAGTTTTGTGCTTTGAGACTTGTTTTTGTTCTTACTAAGTAAGCAAAAGGACTGGTGCAGAGAAAAAGTAGTAAAAGAATTCTTTCCATGTTTCCTCTCTGCTGCTGCTAAGTTGCTTCAGTCGTGTCTGACTCTGTGCGACCCCATAGACGGCAGCCCACCAGGCTCCCCCGTCCCTGGGATTCTCCAGGCAAGAACACTGGAGTGGGTTGCCATTTCCTTCTCCAAGGCATGAAAGTGAAAAGTGAAAGGGAAGTTGCTCAGTCGTGTCCGACTTTGCGACCCCATGGACCGCAGCCTACCAGGCTCCTCCGTCCATGGGATTTTCCAGGCAAGAGTACTGGAGTGGGTTGCCGTTGCCTTCTCCGATGTTTCCCCTCTATGGTACTCCAAACTACTTCATGAAATGAAGACGTGCTTAAAATACATGACTTACTCAGGCTACCACTGTATGAATATCCCCAAGTGGTCTCTTTTTTGCTGCTTTAATGTCTCTAAGCTATAGGTTCAGTTGGAGTTCCTCCTCTTAACCATAAAACAGAAAATGATGTAAATGACTATATCCTTTGTCCCTTCAAAGATGCATTGGAGAGAAGTTTGTTCATTACATACAGTGGGTACCATAGCCAGTAGGGCTTAATTCTCTCAAAATTGTCTAAATATTACTAAGAGACATTCATGTCTACTTGAATGTTGGATAAGAACTATAGGGTACAAGTTATGGTCAATAAAAGCTAAAGATCAAAAGCCTTCAGAGCTGGAAATAGTCAAACAAAAATTCAAGATAATGCCTCCATCAACTCTCAAAGTTTTTTTGTTTGTCTGTTTGTTTTAGATATACAAGTTAATTTGGTTGTTGTAATTCACACTTTTTTAGGTGTAAAGTTTGAGGAATTTTGACAAACTTATGCAATCATGTGCATGCTTAGTTGCTGAGCTGTGTTTGACTCTTTGCAACCCCATGGACTGTAGTCCACCAGCTCCTCTGTCCATGGAATTCTCCAGGCAAGAATGCTGGAGTGGGTTGCTATTTCCTTCTCCAGGGGATCTTCCTGACCCAGAGATAGAACCCATGTCTCCTGCATTGCAGGCAGATTCTTTACCACTGAGCCACCAGGAAAGCTGGTATGCAATCATGTAACTACCACCAAAATCAAGATAAAGGATAATCTCTCATGATCCTTCATAGTAAATTCCCTTCCCTCATCTCCAGCTATCAGCAACCACTGATCTGATTTTTTCCTAGTTTTTTCCTCTTCTATAATGTCACATAAATTATATGACTTTGTGTGGGTTTTCTCTAGAGACTTCCCTGGTGGTTTAGACGGTAAAGCGTCTGCCTGCAATGCGGGAGACCCAGGTTCAATCCCTGGGTTGGGAAGATCCCCTGGAGAAGGAAATAGCAACCCACTCCAGTATTGTTGCCTGGAACATTCCATGGACTGAGAAGCCTGGTAGGCTACAGTCCATGGGGTTGCAAAGAGTCGGGCATGACTGAGCAACTTCGCTTTCACTTTTTCTAGTTGCAGTGAACGGCCTCTGTTCATTGCGGTACCTGGGATTCTCATTTAGGCCGCTCTCTTGTTGCAGAGCAGGCTTCCCTGGTGGCTCAGAGGTTAAAGCGTCTGCCTGCAATGCGGGAGACCTGGGTTTGATCCCTGGGTCGGGAAGTTCCCCTGGAGAAGGAAATGGCAACCCACTCCAGTATTCTTGCTTGGAGAATCCCAAGGACGGAGGAGCCTGGTGAGCCCCAGTTCATGGGGTCGCAAAGAGTCGGACACGACTGAGTGACTTCACTTTCTTTCTTTCTTTCACTTTCTTGTTGCAGAGCACAGGTTCTAGGCAAGTGAACTTCAGCAGTTGCAGCACACAGGCTCAGTAGTTGTGGCACACGGGCTTTAGTTGCTACAGGACATGTGGAATCTTCCTGGACCAGGGATCGAACCCAGGTCCCCAGGTTTGGCAGGCAGATTCTTATCCACTGAACCACCAGGGAAGCCCCGTATGTAGTTACCTGAGTCTGACTTTTTTTGCTCTTAGCATAATGCTTTTGAGGCTCATCCATATTGTTTTGTGTATCTTTAGACCTTTTTTCTAAATTGCTATATATCAACTGATAACATAATTTATCTACTTATCAGTTTGACAGACATTTGGTTCGTTTTAGCTTTTAGTATTTAATTCAGCTGCTATAAACACTCATATGCAGATTTATGTGTGGATATGCGTGTTCATGTCTTTAGGAAAAATACCTACCTGTAAGTTTAACTTTTAAAGAAACTGCCAAGTTTTCTTCCGAAGTAGAATTCCCAGCAGCAAAATTTAAATGTTCTAGCTACTTTTCATCCTTATCAGCGTTTTTTAATTTGAGCCATTGTAATAGATGTGCAACGGTATCTCATTGTGTCTTTCAAGTTTTCATAGTTAAGTTTATAAGATAGGTTTTGAATTACACACTAAATAATTAAAGGCATGTCAGACATCAGAAAGACAGATTCTGTTAGCCTTGGACATTGGCTGTTCACCATCTCCTACCAGGGCTGTACCTTTGGGCTATCACTAATCATAAATTATAGCTATTCAGTACCCAAGCGTACATAGTAATAGATTCAGCAGGCACATTGTCTTTACTTTCTAGCCAGTTTCGGATCCTTGTATCAGAGAATTTATAACAGAATCACTAGAAGCTTTTTGCTCCTTTTTTTTTTTTTTTTTCCACACAGTGTATCAGGGAAATGCCTACCAGGGGACCATTTCTGCTCATCATCTCCAAAACGGAAAAGCAGCCAATTCTTTGCTGCTGCTCTCCAAGCTAGCCTCACATAGAAAATTGGCTCTTGCCACAGGGAGAGGGGAATGAAATAAAAGTTGCTGGAGCTACAACAGCACTTTACTGTTCATTCTTACAGGAGCTGCACATCTTTCCTCTTGCCTTTATTTTGGTTATGTGTTCGGCCCTTTGTTCACTTGCTCCTATTTTTCTTCCTCAACTAATACCAAGTTTTGACTTGGCTAGAGGTCCCCCTCATCCTTCCTTTGCTATTGTGATATGAGTGAGATGGAATGAATAGAACTCTGGTCCTTTCTTTCCAGATTTGACTAGATCAGAACCTTCTCTGTTACATAAGCATGGCGGGTCCTTTGCTTCCCCTCTGTCCCTTGCCCCCACACACCTACACACTGTTTAAAATGCTTTTGTTCTCCTTCTCTGCCTGCAAAATCCTACTTGCCTTTCAAGATCAGATAAAATGTCACCTCCTCTATGATGCCAAATCCTCTGAGTCCTGTTAGCCACATCCACTGAACTTTGAGCTTGTTTTGTTTGAAGACTGATCACATTGCCTTGTGATTATTTGTTAACATTTCTGTATCTCTCCTAGACTCTGAACTCCTTTCAGTTTAGAACCACGTGTTAATTTTTGTGGGCTTAATGCATAATACACACTCAATAAATAATTTTTGACTGACTCTTTAAATTTGCAGTGAAGCTTTTTTAAATGCAGAGATTTTCTTCAGCTTAGAAAAGGAATGATAGAAGCATCCGCTCAACAGATATTTTTGTTGAGTAAAAGCCATTCATATATATCAATACTTTGGCAAAATGGTAGTTCTGAGATGAGATTGATTTCAGTTAGAACTAGATTCCTTTCACCCTCATCTAATCAATGTAGTTATAAACCTCTTCTAATAGGAAAGAAAAATCAAAGCATTAAAAGAATTCTTTGATTCCTGTCTCCATTATCAGATTATGATATATATGTAATTGCTTTAACCACATCAGCAAAATGTTAGGCCTTGGGACTAAACAAACAATTGTTTAGTGTGAGTATATCCCATGCAATATTTGGAACATACTTATACTGAAAAGCAGTCTCCTGTTTATCTGAAATTTAAATTTAATTAGGTGTCCTGTATACTATCTAGCAACCCTAGCCAACACAAATCTCTTTACACAGTGTAATGAATAGTAGGAAATAGTGCTCTTGGAAGTTAGTTCTGGAATATATAGTGGACAATGCTATTATTGACCCAGGTTTGCCAGTAAAGAAAATTTAGTTGGATTGATCATCTTAGCCAGTACAGGGTGCAAGACCAGAAAGAGAACTGAGATCAGAAATCAGTGAGGTCACTGACCCTGTGACCTTTTGGGTCATGTAAAGGTCTGTATCTACAGTGGATTAGAGAAGTCACATATTCCATGCTGCTTTTCTCATTGAGAGGAGAGGCCTATTGCCTTCCTTTGGAAGGTAGGCAGCTTTAACTAATGGAATAATAGAAATAACACCATTTCAGTTTCTGAGCTTACATCCTACTTGTCTCTACTTGGTTTCTACTTCCTGTCTCTTAGAATCCTCTTCTGGGAGCTGAGAGTCTTTATACAAGAAGTCCATCTTCTCTGACACTGCCATCCTAGAGAGGCCTTGAGTGGAAACTTTTGTTGACAGATTCTGCTAAGCTCACCCTTCTTGCCATCTCTATCAAGTAACATGAGTGAGCTGTTGTGGACCCTCCAGACCCTGAGAGTTGAATGTCACCAAGCGAATCCTTCAATGGCACTTGGAACAAAAGAATCACCCAGTTGAACCTTGTCTGAATTTCTGACCCATGACCTCTGGAGATTTGACAATAGGGTGTCTTTTTAAGCTGCTGGATCTTAGAAGCTTTTGTCACTCAGCAGTAGATAATCAGAACAGTGAACATGAATAGTAAGTTTCCTGACCTGGGAGTGACGTAGTTAAGAAAGGAGTGCCTTTGATCACTGAGTATTCAAACCTCTCCATTTGCTTGTTTGCCAAGGAAATCATACTTGCAGTAGAATCTTAACCTATAGCATTACATGTGCTAGAGCTCAAAACAGTCATAGCTAGGAGTCCAGAGTGATATCTTCTCTGTCTTTCTGTTGTTCTCAACTCCCCAGAGGCCCGGAGACCTTCTGCAATCCAGCTGAGAATATGTCTCCAGCTAAAATATGTCTGAGAGCTAACCCAAGCTAACAATTTTCTTGTTAACAACAAGAAAATGTACAAACCTGGGGTGAGATGCAGAGAAGAGCATAGCAGGGGAGCAGAACTGGCTGTGAGAGAAAGCCGAGCATCAGTGTGCAGGGGGTAGCAGGACTCTAGCTGAAAGCACCGACAGCTGCTCTTGCTGTCTCCAGGAAACTTTCTGCAGGTAGATGGGAAGGCTGAGAAAATGCAGAGAGAGTGTGAGAATTCCCCACGGGAGGTGTAATGGGAATCCCAAAGGCGAATGATGCAAGAAGGGAACTGACACTCCGATCCAAGCCACCCAGGGCCAGAAGACTTTAGTAATTCCTTAGTGAGGAGAGAGGAAATAAGACCATACCTGGGTTATAGAAAGTGAAGAAGAACTCAAAAGCCTTTTGATGAAAGTGAAAGAGGAGAGTGAAAAAGTTGGCTTAAAGCTCAACATTCAGAAAACGAAGATCACGGCATCCGGTCCCATCACCTCATGAGAAATAGATGGGGAAACAGTGGAAACAGGGTCAGACTTTATTTTTGGGGGCTCCAAAATCACTGCAGATGGTGACTGCAGCCATGAAATTAAAAGACACTTACTCCTTGGAAGAAAAGTTATGACCAACCTAGATAGCATATTCAAAAGCAGAGACATCACTTTGCCGACTAAGGTCTGTCTAGTCAAGGCTATGGTTGTTCCAGTGGTCATGTATGGATGTGAGAGCTGGACTGTGAAGAAGGCTGAGGGCTGAAGAATTGATGCTTTTGAACTGTGGCGTTGGAGAAGACTCTTGAGAGTTCCTTGGACTGCAAGGAGATCCAACCAGTCCATTCTGAAGGAGATCAGCCCTGGGATTTCTTTGGAAGGAATGATGCTAAAGCTGAAACTCCAGTACTTTGGCCACCTCATGCAAAGATGGCACCACGGACTTGATGGACGTGAGTCTGAGTGAACTCTGGGAGTTGGTGATGGACAGGGAGGCCTGGCGTGCTGCGATTCATGGGGTTGCAAAGAGTTGGACACGACTGAGCGACTGAACTGAACTGAACTGAACTGGGTTATAGAAGCTGTAATACATATGTGATATGTGTCTAATTGAATTGTCAAATAAATCTGTTTCGAGTTTTACGTAGGCTCTTTTTAAGTAAGGTTGTGTTTTTTTTTTTTCTATTACACACAAGGTCTCTGTTTTACATGTGGTTGAATGGGAAGTACCCAAACTTGGGTGGTCTCAAAAGATTACCTAGTTCTGTTCTTGGCACCAAGGGAGGGACTAAGTTTGAGTCATTAAGGGCCCTGAATACGTGATGCCTAAGGAAAAGCTTGGGGCTTCCCAGGTGGGGCTGGTGGTAAAGGACCCGCCTCCCAATGCAGAAGATGTAAGAGGTGGGGGTTCGATCCCTGGGTTGGGAAGATCCCCTGGAGGAGAGCATGGCAACCCACTCCAGTATTTTTGCCTGGAGAATCCCGTGGACAGAGGAGCCTGGCGGGCTACAGTTCATGGGGTCACAAAGAGTTGGACACGACTGAAGCAACTGAACACACACACACACATACACGGGTGGTCACACACACATGCACACAGAGAGACTTGCCCACTTGGGCATTGCCAGGGAAACTTTTCACACATTCAGCTGTTCTGAAAAACCACTGGTTTATTTTAACTGAGGAGCACTGCGTTAGAAAAATGCCGTCCTATTTTACAATTAAAATCTCTATTAAAATAAAAATACTCTATTCTGTATGTACTTGAAAAAATAATCTTATTTAATGAATATGTATGACGATGATTATAATAATTATTCCGTCCTATTACATGAAACCCTCTTCCAAGGAAGTGCAAAGCCTTTTAAATAAGCCACTTCTAAAAACCATCACATCCCATCACTCCATTGCATGCAGCAGCACTCGGGAAGCTTTGACTGGGCAGGTTGCTATATTAGCTTAATAGGTGGAATGAATTCCTGGGTCAGCTGAGGTGGGCCCCTTTAGGGAGAGCGCCTTAAAGAGTTTTGTCAGGGAACAAAGAGCACATAGAAAGCACGTAGAGAGGTTTGGTAATATCCGTACTCTGGCATCATTCATGATGTACATTTATAGCCTGCAGAGCTAATGCTTGCTTCAGAGCCAGTCATGCTGCGTGTTGGAAGGCAGATCAGCAGTCGCTCAAATTTATTCTGAATCTATAATGCTGACCGCATAACAACAGAAAAACAGTCCTGAAATGCTCTCATGGCATGATCAGTTATCATCACAATAGCTCAGTGGCTTGACATTTTCAGCAGTAAAATATCCAGGCATCTGAACTCAAAAAAAAAAAAGAAAAAATCACAGCAATCTTTAGTCATAGCAGAAAAAACATTAGTAACCATAAGATGATTTTTTTTTTCTTTCGCCTGTTAGCCTTCCTGCCAAAGCGTTTGTTCCCCTGGCTGGCTTGCTTGATGATGAAGTGATCAATTTCAGGACATCTAGCAAGTCACTGTGTCTTTGAAACTCTCCAGGGCAGGAGTGGGCAATTATTCTGACTTAAAACGTGCTTAGTATGTTTGGCTGAACTGAAAGAACTCACTGTGAGGGGTCAGCCCTTCTTTGCTCATGGCAGAACACACATTTCCAAGTAACAGTGGTAATAGCTTGATGAGTTTACAGAGAGCTGGGCTTCTGGACTGATGGGCTGTCCTCCTCCTCTTCCTGGTCTTGGCTGCAGAGGGCTGTGCCTTTCTGGGACATCAGTCCTTCATCAAGACACTCAGCTCTGTTCACAGTGAGAGGGGACCAGCTGCTGTGTGGTCCACATCTTTTCACCTTCACCACCTGTTCTCTCCCACTTGCTGTGATACCCAAGAGCTACAGGGTGAGGTGGAAAGATGCTAGATCTGGAATCAAGACGCCTGGATTCCATATCCTTGTGTGCTGAATGGCTGATATATCATTCAGCACCTCGTTTCCCAGTGTCTTCACTGTGCCACAGTGAAATGATTGCAAACCCTGTACTCAGATCACCTGGGTCTCTCTTTGCTCCGGTCGCTTCATCTGGAAAATGATGGTAGTAACAGCTAACACAGTGCTTACTTTGTCCCAGGCCATTCCCTAAGTGCTTTACATGTTTATCAACTCATTTAATTCTCATGACAAGTCTGAGGTAGAGTATGATACTACTATTATTTTTTCAAATATGGAAATTTGAGACACAGGGCAATACAGTGATTTGTGCAGGCTTATACACCTGATGTGAGTCAATGTCAGGGTTTAAACCCAGGCAGTCTGGCTCCAGAGCCCATGCCCCACGACCCGCCCTAGAGGGTGTTACAGAGATCAAAGTTTGGCTAGTCTATCAGTGAAATGGGTGTAATAAGACCACACCTACTGTCATCACAAGATGTTCTGTGTATCACAGTCCCAGTAGATGTGACGACAACATGAGAGCTGCTTAAAGTGTTTTTAAAAAAAATAGTACAGTGTTACCATCCATGCAGTGCTGTTAGCAAACAGCTGTCACCTTTGGGTCCCATGTCTTATCGGATGATGTTACGTGCTAGAAAAGTGAATCACTGCATCAGTGTTAAGTCACTCCGGAAAGGAAATGTTAGGTGCTCCAAAGGGCAAATATCTGGTATCAGAGTCAGATGACTGAAGCCAGAGAAGGCCAGATGAAGTTCCCCTCATGTGCAGGGAAACTCCTGTGGTCAGCCTATGGGTTTTGATTTTTGATACAGATGGAGAGCCTTCTCAGGTAGGAAGAGGGTTCCACGCCTTTCTTCTGCACTAGATGTGTCCGAGATCCTCTGGGGCTCATCCTGCTGAAAAAGCTTCTGGAGTCTCCAGCTTTCAAGTCCTGGTGAAGCAGGAAGGGTTAGCCTGTACGTCTCCTTCCGAGCAAGCCACAACGTCTGTTGCGTAGCATTCCGTTGCAGCTCCCCGTCATTTGCTCTGTGTTTCTCCTGGTTATGCAATGAGATCGTCCCCTGCCCCACTCCTGTCTAAACCGATCTTGTAGGACAAGGCTCAGGTGGCTGCATTTCTTCTGAACATTTTTTCTTTAAGGCAAGGGAATGCTGGAAGTTAGTTTTTGCCATGTAAGATGAGGGCGTGGCAAAACTAGCAGCCTGCAGCCTGAACCTGATCTCCCCTTTCCCCTGCCTAGGGAAGTCTGGCATTTTCAGTTCAGTTCAGTTCAGTCGCTCAGTCGTGTCCAACTCTTTGCGACCCCATGGATTGCAACGCGCCAGGCCTCCCTGTCTATCACCAGCTCCCGGGGCTCACTCAGACTCATGTCCATTGAGTCAGTGATGCCATCCAGCCATCTCATCCTCTGTCATTTCCTTCTCCTCCTGCCTTCAATCTTTCCCAGCATCAGGTTCTTTTCCAGTGAGTCAGTTCTTCACATCAGGTGGCCAAAGTATTGAAGTTTCAGCTTCAGCATCAGTCCTTCCAATGAATATTCAGGACTGATTTCCTTTAGGATGGACTGGTTGGATCTCCTTGCAGTCCAAGGGACTCTCAAGAGTCTTCTCCAACACCACATTTCAAAAGCACCAATTCTTCAGCACTCAACTTTCTTTATAGTCCAACTCTCACAACCATACATGACTACTGGAAAAACCATAGCTTTGACTAGACCAACCTTTTTGGCAAAGTAATGTTTCTGTTTTTTAACATGCTGTCTAGGTTGGTCCTAGCTTTTCTTCTGAGGAGCAAGCGTCTTTTAATTTCATGGCTGCAGTCACCATCCGCAGTGATTTTGGAGCCCTGGTATTGTGGAGTTGTGGTATTTTGAAAGAACTGAATTAGTCATCCTCAGTTTTGAAAACCAGATGAGTTCAGCAAAAGTCTAGATTTATGACGTTGGAGGAACGGGAAGGCTTGGCAACAGGAGGCCCTCATCCCCACATGGCCACAACCTGGTTGAGGTGAGAGGTCACAACCTGCCTCTCCAGGTTACCTCCCAGTCTCCCAGCTCAGCTACTTGCCCCGAATTGTATACACAGAGCCCCACCTCAGTATTCATGCATTTGTAACCAGATCATCCTTTGGGGGGGGGTGGGCAGTCCTGTCAGTAGTATCCCTCATCCCTCACCACCCACTTCACCCCAGAGGAGACAATCAAAAATGTCCCCAGACATTGTCCAATGCCTGTGGCTTCAGTAGATAACAGCCGACTACGTTAGCATCTGCAACCTAATGAAACAGTATTGTAAGTTCTTACACATTAGTCTTGTTCCTTTCTTATGCTCAGAATGTCACACCGGGGAGTAATTTGCAGAGACTGCCCAGACTGTGTGCTTATTTTGAAATTCCTGACCAGGCTGGGACATCCAGCCCTTCAGCCCTCTTAAAATCACAGTCCAAGATTATTTGGGCCATTCATTGACACTAGGAGGAATTTTAAAGATCACAGTGTCATCACTTTACAGGTAAGAAAAGTGAGTCCCAAGGAGGTGAACTGCCCACCTCGTGCAAGTGGCTAATGGCTTGAACTACAACCTAGATCCAAACCCCCAGCTTAACTATTCTCTCCACAACATCAAACACTTGAGCCATAAAGAAAAATCTACGCATGAGACAGAGATGTCCTGCTGACTGAATTTAGTTACATTTATCTTGGCTGCTTTTCTCAGTGACTTCAGGTCGATTATGATTATTTCTGTGTGCTGAGATGATATGATGTCTCACCTCTCCAAATAAACTGCCAAAATGACCTTTTCATTGCTTGGGGACCTGAAAGAATGGGCTCCCCTCTGGAGTGCAGGCCCCTTAGTAGGAAGTCAGAGGGGGACTTCTCTGCCCTGGTTTATTTGGGTGTCTGCTCTTAGAATGTACATCACCATGCAAAGCATGCCCCAGTGCTCTGCTTGGAAAAGAAAGATGCAAGTAGGACTTTGGAGTTGGGTTAGCATATTTCAGTGGCATATTTGAGAGGCCCCCAGTTGAACTTGAGGGTGCTACAGAGGCAGGCAGGCTGTGTGGGGAGTCTGGGAGAGGAGGCAGCCTTGACAGATGGTACCCAAAACTCCCGTGGTCATTTGCATGGGTGTGAACAGTCAGCTCCCTCCCACCTCACAGCCTGTCCCTCATCCCTCTCAACCCTAACTTGGGCCCTTCTTTGCATACACGTGCTTTGCAAGGTGCCTGGTGCCATCTGCAAAGTGACTCATTTCGCCAAAAAAACTGACCTTGCTACTCATCCTTACCAAGTTCTACTGGCACCTGGGTGCTTTCTGAGAAGAGCAAACATTGAAGCTATTGAGCTTTCTGAGAAGAGCAAGCTATTGAGGACCCTGGGGAAGGGTCTGGTATTGAGACGTTTGATTTCTTCCCATCTCCCCACATGTGCAGCAGTCTCCAGCCTGGGGGATAACAAGGGACTCGGCACCACGCACAGGAGATACACTGCGGTCCAGGCAGACAGGCAGCCGTCTGTTTTCTTGCTTTCTTTGTATTCAAGAGATGTTTTATACCCATCTTCAAAGAAGTGTTCACCTAACTGAGGAGTATCTGGTTAGCAAAGACTCTGTAGTTGAAAAAGTTCCTGGATTTTTAAGCTTTGGTTTCCAGAGAACCTTGTCATGGAGCAGACTGAACTTTGAAGTGAATGCTTTATGTTATTTTTCATAACAAGGGGCATTTCGTTGATAGCTAGACCCCTTACAGCAGTAAATTATCCGCTTACGAGTATCAGGAGTTGCAAAGAGAAATAAACCACAGTCCCACACTTTATTTCTCATGCTTGTTTTCAAACACATGACTTAAGAAAATGGGACTATTTTTATATTTTCCTTTTTCTTTAAAATCTGGGTCTTCAGTACCTCTTGGTGCCTATTCAACACCCTCAGCCAACAAATACCACCCCTGGTTCTGGCCTGAGTGTTCATATTTCAGCTTTTTGTGGCTATCATTGTTAAGGAGCTGTGTTTATAATTCAGGTTTCAGAGCTGCAAGAAATTGAGGTCATAGAGTTCAGTCACCCTGGTTGGCTAATGAAGTGGACACCTGAACGGGAAGTACTTTGTTTCAGATTGTTCACCTAATCTCTAGCAGAGATGAGAGTAGAACCCTGACCCTCACTCTAGGCCAGGTGCTATTTTCATGTAGGACATTGTGCCCCCCTTTCCTTCTCCTTATTTCTGGCCCCCATTCTTTGGGCTCTCTAGAATGTAAAATTATTGGACATAAAATTATAAGCCATAAAATTCCAAGAAGCCCTGTTTAATCTGACTTTTATTTTTTTAAGCAGATGGCAGCAGATACTAACCCCAGCTGCCTTAAACAATAGCCCATATCTTATTGATGGAAATTCTCCATGCCAATCTTTATTTAATTCACTGTTTCCTAGGATCCTCATCCTTTCCAGCTGGTTATTAATTATCAGGCAATATCCTCTTGAGCTGTCTCTACTTCTTAATTACCTTATTAATTGTATTCACATAAATTGATCTCTCTGACATTCTAACTCTGACTCACTGAGGAAATAAGTCTAATATTCACAAGAGACTCCAACAATCTCATGACCTTAACTTATTATTTCCATTATGCAGACTGATATCACTAGAAGCCAGATGAGACTGCTTTGCTGAACGGGCCTTTATCCTAATCATAATTGGAATGTCCTTTAACAATTCTCTCTTGCACACCTTTCTTGCTTATTCAGATACACAGGAGACTTATCAGTTCATTTCCACCCTACCTGCACTCTTAAATCTTTAACAAAGAAGAAATTTCCTCCCTCATATTACCTTGCAGTAATCCTTTATTTGCAATTCAAGGCAATTATAGGAGAGTAAACATGACTGTGTTTTAGCTCTTGGGTTTTTACTATAACACTGCACCCTAAGGGCCTGATGCCAATTAAACATTTAAAAACAATTTTTAAGTCAAGTTTTTATATACAAAGATAGTCTCTTAATGTGTGCTACTTGAGAACTCATTTTTTTCCTTCATGATCAGGTACATTACTATTAACCCCACCCTTTGGCCCTGATGCTATTTAACTTCTATGAAGTGACAAGAGTAAACAGGTCCTCATGTAAAAGTTGGTCATTATGCCCTACAATTCCTTGGGTATTTGCATTAGAAATGCTTGATTGGCAGGAATTAGAACTGAACATGAGAATCTCTATTGAAAAAACAAACCTATGGAAAGGAGTTAGAGAATTCCTGTGCATGTTTATTTGCAGTTGTATGAAAAGTCAGCTCCAAAATCTTAGAAGGAAGGATAATATAAATTCAAAATGCCAGTATTTTTCATGATGAGAAAAATGGGTCACCTGGATGCCATAAATGGACAGATTTTATTTTGGCTGGGGATTCAAGGATCCAATTGAATGGTCTACATGAGTGAGTCTCTCCATGTATCTACGCACTGCAGAACATTCACCCGAGAGTCTCTCAGTTCAGTTGTTCAGTTGTGTCTGACTCTTTGCGACCCCATGGACTACAGCACGCCAGGCCTCCCTGTCCATCACCAACTCCTGGAGCCTACTCAAACTCATGTCCATCAAGTCAGTGATACCATCCAACCATCTCATCTTCTGTCGACCCCTTCTCCTTCTGCCTTCAATCTTTCCCAGCATCAGGATCTTTTCCAATCAGTCAGTTCTTCGCATTGGGGGCCAAAGTATTAGAGCTTCAGCTTCAACATCAGTCCTTCAACAAATATTCAGGACTAATCTTCTTTAGGATGGACTGATTTGATCTCCGTTCAGTCCAAGGGACTCTCAAGAGTCTTCTCTAACACCACAGTTCAAAAGCATCAGTTCTTCAGCACTCAGCTTTCTTTATGGTCCAACTCTCACATCCATGACAGCTGGAAAAACCATAGCTTTGAACATATGGACCTTTGTCAGCAAAGTAATGTCTCAACTTTTTAATATACTGTCTAGGTTTGTCATAGCTTTTCTTCCAAGGAGCAAGCATCTTTTAATTTCATGGCTACAATAACGATCTGCAGTGATTTTGGAGCCCAAGAAAATAAAGTCTGTCACTGTTTCCATTGTTTCCCCATTTATTTACCATGAAGTGAAAGTTACAACCAACCTAGATAGCATTTTGAAAAGCAGAGATGTTACTTTGCCAACAAAGGTCCATCTAGTCAAGGCTATGGTTTTTCCACTGGTCATGTATAGATGTGAGAGTTGGACTGTGAAGAAAGCTGAGCACCGAAGAATTGATGCTTTGAAACTGTGGTGTTGGAGAAGACTCTTGAGAGTCCCTTGGACTGCAAGGAGATACAACTAGTCCATTCTAAAGGAGATGAGCCCTGGGTGTTCTTTGGAAGGAATGATGCTAATGCTGAAACTCCAGTACTTTGGCCACCTCATGCAAAGAGTTGACTCTTTGGAAAAGACTTTGATGCTGGGAGGGATTGGGGGCAGGAGGAAAAGGGGACAACAGACAATGAGATGGCTGGATGGCATCACTGATTCAATGGACATGAGTTTGAGTGAACTCTGGGACATGGTGATGGACAAGGAGGCCTGGCGTGCTGAGATTCTTCGGGTCGCAAAGAGTCGGACATGACTGAGCAAATCAACTGAACTGAACTGAACTGATGGGACCAGATACCATGATCTTTGTGGGTTTTTTTTTTCCATAAAAATCCCCCAAGATGTTTTTAATTTATAGACAAGCACATGTTAAAACTTATACAGAAAACCAAAGGAAAAATTTACATGGGAAGCTAAATCAATTTTAAAAACTATTAAGAAAATAGAAGTACTTTATCCATTAAAGAAGTACTTTATCCATTAAAGAAGTACTTTAATGATAGCTACAGTATTCAAGATAATGTGGTATTAGCAGAGGTTTAAATACACAGATCAATAGGATAACATAAAGAACTCAGGAACAGACCAAAAATTAATATGCTCAACAGATTGTCTTTCAACTAAGTTCAGTTTAATAGAGGCAGGATAGTCTTCAACTATTCAAATGGTGCCAGAACAACCGAACATCCCTAGGCAAAAAAAACAAAAAAAAAACAAAAAAACAAACACCTACTACCTAAACTGCAAATGATTAATACAAAAAGTAACTCAACATGTATCAGAGATTTAAGAACCCAGAGCTTGCTGAAGACTGCTTAGATAAGACATGAAAAACCATGAAGAGGAGCCTTCACAATAATGCCATCAGTTAACACAACAGAAATGACATGGCCTACAGTGGCCATACAAAACTAGGCATGTAATCATTGTAAGACCCCAAGAAGGGTTCAGAGTGAATACATGATTATTTTTATGTCTTTCTGTATAGTATATTTCTTAACATGAGGTAATGCTATCACATGTTGCTTAAAAAAATAAAAGGAAGGAATCTCAAAATACCCTGGCAAACGGTATTAGTCAGTAGTCCTTATACTGGGACTAAGCCAATGGCAACACTTGTGGAACTTACCTGTACTGACACACGCATTTCAACCATTAAAATTGTAGTCACTTTACTTGACAGGGAATCTTCACACAGTCTTTTGTAAGATTATAAATGAGATTCCTTCTCTGAAGGTATTGTTATCATTTAGCTTAATTTAGCTGTGTGTTTTGTTTTGTTGTGGCTGCAATTCAACCTCGAGAAAATCACTGAAGTGTTCCTGAAGCCTCTCTAAGGAGGAATCAGAGGGAAGAACTGGGATTCATCTGGGAAGTTACACTATCCTCCTCACCCAACAGACAAATAAAAATAATAAGATTAAGTGTGAGTGTTGGCTGGTTAAAGACACAGAACACATGATGTTTCAAAAATATCAGTTATTTCAGTAAAATGGGTTCATTCATACATTTATCTTTATCTCCTTAAATATGAAAGTGTATCGTAAGCCAAGCCTTCCTATTTCTCATAAAGACACATGCTACTCAAGGGTAGAGAAAATGCCATAGTTAGTCGCTTGGTCGTGTCCAACTCTTTGCGACCCCCATGGACTGTAGCCCGCCAGGCTCCTCTGTCCATGAAATTCTCTAGGCAAGAATACTGGAGTGAGTTGCCAGTTTCTGCTCCATACAAAACTAGGCCATACAAAACTAGGCATTTTTTGAATGTTTAAAGCCACCTTTTTTTATGCTCCTCTTTCACGTTCATCAAGAAACTCTTTAGCTCCTCTTCGCCTTCTGCCATAAGGGTGGTGTCATCTGCATTTCTGAGGTTATTGATATTTCTCCCGGCAATCTTGATTCCAGCTTGTGCTTCCTCCAACCCAGCGTTTCTCATGATGTACTCTGCATATAAGTTAAATAAGCAGGGTGACAATATACAGCCTTGGCGTATACCTTTCCCAGTTTGGAACCAGTCTGTTGTTCCATGTTGGGTTCTAACTGTTGCTTCTTGGCCTGCATATGTATTTCTCAGGAGGCAGCCTTTTCTAACTCAATGAAACTGTGAGCTGTGTCATGTAAGTCCTCCCAAGATGGACATGGTCATGGTGGAGAGTTCTTACAAAATGTGGTCCATTGGAGAAGGAAACGGCAAAACATGTTAGTATTCATGCCTTGAGAACCCCATGAACAGTATGAAAAGGCAAAAAGATAGGACACTGAAAGAGATTTTATGGATATCACTATTTCAAATTACTCCCCATTGAATTCCTCATCTTTTTCCTGCCTTACCCATTCACTCATCCAACCCAAATGCAGAACCTGAGTGTCCTCCTTCCGACCCTTCCCCTCTCCCTATCACCTGGAAAACCGCTTCTTCTGATTAGTCATTAAGTTCACTTCTCTTGATTTGGCTTCCTTATTACTTTTCTTCCTTAACTGGTTTCTTCTGGTCCTGCTGCCTCAGCCCAGATCCTCATCCTCTCTTTCCTAATCTATTGAAATAGTCTCTCTTCTGGCATCTCATTTCCCATTGGATGATTTGCTTACAAAGCTTTCCATGACAAGTCTCACTAATCTTCCACTTCTATGCCAACACTTTAGCCAGGTTGAACTACTCACATGTTCCCAAAACTCCTGTGTGATTTTATATCCCATCCCTTTGAATCTTTTCTTTCTCTTTTCTTGGAGTATCATTCCCACCAAGTTTTATCTGTCAGACTCATACTCATACTTCCAGACCCAGTTCAAGCCTCCAGACTGGGACTGGGACCCCAAACAGTGGATCGTACTCATCTTTGGGCCCCCTCTTTAATTTGTACATATTTATTAGCTGTATGGCAACCATTTGTGTGCCTGTATTTCCTTTGAGAATGTAAGTCCTCAGAGGCAGGAAGGATGACTTTTCTTTTTTCCATCTTTCACTTCTGGTGCATTATGGAGCACACGGTAGGTTCCCAGTGGAGATTATTGGAATGAATGAGTCTATAATCTCTTGAGATTCCTTCAAGTTCCACTCTTATATTATTCATGACTTTGTACTTATTTTTGGTTTCAACATTGATTCAGATGTCAGGGGCCAGCTTGTTGCCCAGCCATTGTTTTTGTTAGCTTGCTTGCAAGTGTGCTCTTTCTCTGCAATGGTTGAGGGTGGGCTGGAGGAGAAGCAGTCAAGTCATGCAATGAGAACGGGAGAATGTACCTTCCAATGCAGTGTAGTGTAAGGGGCAAGGGGATGGCTTTGGAGTAAAACTGATCTCAGCTTAAATTTCACTTCTGCCCCTTGTTCCATGTGTAACTTTGAACAAGGTTAATTGACTTCTCTGAGCTTCAGGTTTGTTATCCGTAAGATGGTAATAACCCCTGTCTCCCGGTTTTCTTCTGAAGATGAAATGAGACATGTGGACGGCATGTATGCTAGTCCTTGGCAAGTAATAAATTCTCAGTAAATGACAGTTGTTATCATTACCATCATATTGTAAAATCCTCCATAGCACATAGGCAGGTCGATGTGCAGTACTTCCTTCTGGCCGCCAAGGGATTCCTCTTCAAAAATAAGTATACTGCCAGGATCCTCATCCAAACCATAGAACAACAGAAATAGTTGAGAAACAGTTTTGTCAGCTCTCCTAAGGATGACTAGTATCATTCTTTGCATAGGGGAGTTGTTAGTTAATCCATTATGTATAAAGAGTGCCTTTAGGTGTTAATTCTCTCCCTTGTAAAAAAGGCACGGTGACCCCCTCCCCCCATCCGCCCCCCACACACACTGGCCTAAATTTGTCAGGATATTAGGCTTGCTGTTGTTGTTGTTCAGTCGCTCAGTTATGTCTGACTCTTTGTGACCCCATGGACTGCAGCACGCCAAGCCTCCCTGTCCATCACCATCTCCCGGAGTTTGCTCAAACTCAGTGTCCATTGAGTCGGTGATGCCATCCAACCATCTCATCCTCTGTGGTTCCCCTTCTCCTTCTGCCTTCAATCTTTCCCAGCATCAGGGTCTTTTCTAATGAGTCGGCTATTAGACTGGGAATGTATTTTTTAGAATCAGTAATGAAGTCTTCAAGACACTTAAGAACATCTTTGATCAGCCAAAATAAAAGAAAGTTTTCTTTATATTCATTCTTTTAGCTGTTTTGTGCCTCTAAGGTAGAGGAAAACAATTCTGTAGTCAAAGAAACCACTGGACCAGAAGTTGGAAGACCAGGCTCATGAATAACTCTGGGAATAACTTAGGATGGTTACTTACACAGGCACTGAGAGCGTCCATATCTCTAGAATGAGGATAAGAACCATCCCATCGGCCTCACCAGTTCTTGCGAGTTTTAAATTGCATCATGTGTTGTGAAAGTGTTTGACGATTTATAAGTGACATGCAGATCCCAGTTACTTTGATGATGGTTTTTCTGCTTTACTGCCATCCTACTTCCTTCACCAGATGGCACTAATCAGCCCAGATGTCTAACAGCAGTACAGCTGGTTCAGAAATGAGGAAGTGAGTGGCTTTGCTTAGAATTGCCCAACTTTTGTCTGTTCTCTTTCTGTCTTCTGTTCTTGTGCTTTGGGGTTTCCCAAGGTCTTTTCACTGACTACTGAAGATTTATTCATATGATCCCAGCTACTATTTCTAACTACTTTTCTGAAAAATGTTAAAATCTCAAAGCATCTGTCAGCTCTGTCAGACCAATACCAAGCTACAAGACCAAACGGAATACCCCAGATGAGGAGGCCCAGATGAGTCTTTTAAATGTGCTGAATGGAGTTATCTTTTTCATTTGTCTTTGCGGGTTAGAAACATGAGTGAACTTAGTATTATTTCCCTTTGTGGATGCTAGCTGAACTGCTTTACAAAACTGAGTATTTGGTACTAACCCATTGCTGGGACAAAAGTTACATTGCCTCTAACTCTGACTTATGACTAGAGTTATGTCTTACCTACTCTCAGAAAAAAATCTGGCCCTTTATTCCAGCCAAACTGATCTATATTCACTAACTTCCAAGATGCCATTTCCTGCTTTTTCATTTTTGCTTGTCTTGGCTTTCCACTTGGTAACCCCTACATTTCCTCTCTCACCATGGAAAAATGAAACTCAACATGAAGTTGATGCTCTGCCTCATCAGTGCTTCTTGACTCCTCCAGCCCCCATTGAATTTCTCTCCCCTCCAATACTATTCACTGGCCCTATTATACATTTTAGGAATTATTGCTCTAAGTCTCATCAATAGCTCATTTGTAACTTTTAAAATAATTTTATGAGTTCTTTTTCTCTAACCCACATAGCAAGAATCATATCTTAAATTTTATTTCTCATTATAGAATTCTAGCTAGTCTTGTATTATTATAGTAGTTTATTATATAATAATACTTACTGCTTATACTATTACTGTCATTATTATTAATACCTGCAGATTCACTGTTACTAACTGAGGGTCTAATGGGGACTATATATATGGATATGGATATATGTATACGTGCATGCATGTGTATATGCATAGGTGGGGCTGCAGTTGGCTTCACTATTGCATTAGGAAAAGAAATGCTCAGCAAACAATGTGACAACGTGTGTACTTTTACATCAGTATAAGTTGTGAATTTAAAAATTGTATGCATGTCAACATATTATCTGTTTTAATATTTTGACTCAACCACAAAGCTTGCTCTTATTAGAGTTTAACATATGAAACTGTTAAACTCTCTAATAAACTGTCCCTTTCTGGCTCCCTCAGGATAATGCTGAACAAACAAATGGGCCTTCCTTGGAGAAGAGCCCTGCTCCTGCTGGCAGAGGTTGTAAGTTTTCCTGGCGACCCCGTGAGAATCTAGGCTCCACTGCCCCGTTTCCCTGCATGCCTCTATTTAGGAATGATAACAGGGAAGTCTGTGTTTGTTGCCCGCCTTTGGATGCCCCATAACCAGCAGCACTGGCACAGTGAGTTCAGGCCTCTCTCCACGCTCCTAGAGTCTCCTCCCCCTAGCAGGGCTTCAGGGGCATTGGCATGACCTAACCATGTCAGCTATGCTGCACTAAAATGCTTTGGTGCAGCAATAAACCCACCAACAACACAAGAAGGCGACCCACAGTATGGGAGAAAATATCTGCAACTTTTACATCTGACAAGGGGTTAACATCTAAAATATGTAAATATATATAAAAGGCATATGAATATACAAGGAACTCACCCAACTCGGTAACAACAACAAAAAACTGCAACACTCCAATTAAAAAAGTGGTCAAAAAAACTGAATAGACAGTTTTTTAAAAAAAGACACATGGATGACTAACAGATAAATGAAAAGGTACTAATCGTTAGGCAAATACAAATCAAGACCACAGTGAGGTATTACCTCACACTTGGAGGACATTAGGCTGACTGCAATAAGTCAGAGAAAGACAAATACTGTATGATCTCACTTATATGTATAATCTAAGATAAAAAAAACTTATAAATACAAAGAGTAGATTGGTGGTTGCCAGAGGCAAGGAGTAGTGGTTGAGGGAAGTGGATGAAGGTGATCAAAAGGTACAAACTTTTAGTTGTAAGATGAAGAAGTTCTGGAAATATGATATACAGCATGGTGACTATAGCTAACAGTAATATACTATATATTTGAAAGGTGCTAAGGGAGTAGATCTTAAAAGTTCTCATACAGGAAAAAAATTATACCTATGTGAGGTTATGGATTTTAAAATATATATATGTAAAATCATTACGTTGTATGCCTACACTTATACAATGCTATGAGTCAGTTATATATATCGGTAAAACTGGAAAAAAAGAGATACCCAATGCTTTAAATTAGCTGTTAGAAAAATGATCTTTTTTGTTTATTTTTGGGTCTCTTGAATTATTTGGTTCTTGCTGTTAGTAAAATATCAGCTCATAATACATTAATTGAGTACCTGTTAAATGCAAGATATTTTGTTGAAAGAATATTAGATTTGAAGTCAGAGACAAATTACTTAAAGCTGCCACAAAAGTTTTGCTTTATTGAGAAACTCTATGCAGGTCAGAAAGCAACAGTTAGAACTGGACATGGAACAACAGACTGGTTCCAAATAGGAAAAGGAGTACGTCAAGGCTGTATATTGTCATCCTGCTTATTTAACTTATATGCAGAGTACATCATGAGAAATGCTGGGCTGGAAGAAGCACAAGCTGGAATCAAGACTGCTGGGAGAGATATCAATAACCTCAGATATGCAGATGACACCACCCTTATGGCAGAAAGTGACGAGGAACTAAAAAGCCTCTGGATGAAGGTGAAAGAGGAGAGTGAAAAAGTTGGCTTATAGCTCCACATTCAGAAAACTAAGATCATGGTATCCGGTCCCGTCACTTCATGGGAAATAGATGGGGAAACAGTGAAAACAGGGTCAGACTTTATTTTTGGGGGCTCCAAAATCACTGCAGATGGTGACTGCAGCCATGAAATTAAAAGACGCTTACTCCTTGGAAGGAAAGTTATGACCAACCTAGATAGCATTTGAAAAGCAGAGACATTACTTTGCCGACTAAGGTCCGTCTAGTCAAGGCTATGGTTTTTCCAGTGGTCATGTATGGATGTAAGAGTTGGACTGTGAAGAAGGCTGAGTGCCGAAGAATTGATGCTTTTGAACTGTGGTGTTGGAGAAGACTCTTGAGAGTCCCTTGGACTGCAAGGAGATCCAGCCAGTCCATTCTGAAGGAGATCAGCCCTGGGATTTCTTTGGAAGGAATGATACTAAAGCTGAAACTCCAGTACTTTGACCACCTCATGCGAAGAGTTGACTTATTGGAAAAGACTTTGATGCTGGGAGGGATTGGGGGAAGGAGGAAAAGGGGACGACCGAGGATGAGATGGCTGGATGGTATCACTGACTCGATGGACATGAGTCTGAGTGAACTCTGGGAGTTGGTGATGGACAGGGAGGCCTGGTGTGTTGTGATTCATGGGGTCGCAAAGAGTTGGACACGACTGAGCAACTGAACTGAACTGAACTGATTCATATTGTTTGTTTCCTCATCTTTATAATGTACCTAGTATTAATTCTTAACCCTGTTGTCAACACTGTTGAAAATAATTATATAAAAACATTGTGTGTGCTCAGTCATGTCTGACTCTTTGCAACCCCATGGACTATAGCCTACCAGGCCTTTGGTGAAACATAAATTGCTGATTAGGTTGCTAGCTTATTCACGGTAAATTCAAATCACAGGTATGGCATACTGGAAGCTCCATTATCTAATACTAAAAAATATGTTAAATAGCATCCTTACCCAAATTCCTGTCTCTACCTGTTCCTCTAGTTATAACCAATTGCTTTCAGTGGCTTCAGTATGCTTACACTTTGTTTTAATTTTTCTTTTTTATTCTGATGAATTTTTTCTTTGGTGTGTAGTTGATTTACAATGTTGTGTTTGCTTCTGCTGTAGAGCGAAGTGAGTCAGTAATACATATACATTATCCACTCTTTTCTAGACTCTGCTCCCATACAGGTCATCACAGAGTGTTGAATAGGGTTCCCCGTGATATTCAGTAGGTTCTTATTAGGGGAAATGATCTTTTAAATTGGTATATTCTCTAGGAAAACCTTGGGAACTTTGAATTTAAAAAATAATTTAAATAAAAATGTTATAAAGCTGGTGAAATCAGTTTCCCTTGGGTTTGTGGGGATAAGGACCGTCCTTAGTCTCAGAGCCTTGGTTGAAATTCGCTCGAGAGTAACCACTAGACTCTGACCTTGTGAGTGGCTGAGCAGCTGACATGAATGCTTCTTCCATCCACTCTTAAACTCATAGGAAATTTTAAACTGTAACATTTAAACCCTTTACCTTATGAGCCACCAGGAAGCCCATTTAAACTCTAGTAGTTGTCAAACTTCCTTGACATAAAATAGCCTTTGCCAAACTGTACTATTTTAATGTATAAGAGTATTCAGTTCAGTTCAGTCGCTCAGTCGTGTCTGACTCTTTGCGACCCCATGAATCGCAGCACGCCAGGCCTCCCTGTCCATTACCATCTCACAGAGTTCACTCAGACTCACGTCCATCGAGTCCGTGATGCCATCCAGTCATCTCATGCTCGGTACAGAAAAATTAATAATATAAAAAGATTAGAAATAACCTAAATATCCAGCAATTAGGAATTGGTTAAATTATGATATTAATATATCCAGACTGATGACTATTGTGATTATATGCACAAAAGATTTCTTTTTTAAAAAATCTAATAATTTTGAAGATGATGGTGACAATCCAGAAACCTTTCTTTGTTAGCAAATAATTCCTGAGGTATTAGCTCTTTCTCATTCATGGAAGGGTTTCTTTCTCCCTTCCTCTAAGATTAATCCCAAATGGTTATACAGCCAGCAGCCTGTGCTTTGTACAATAGGTTCTGCACAGAGGTTTGTTCAATTGAATACTATAAGACACATAACTATTTCTGAGTTGGCTTCAGAAATGTCTTGGTGTTTCAACATTTCTTTTTAAACATTGTTATGATCATTGAGGATGGACCGACTTGATTTCACAGTGAGTTAACCATTTCTTGTCTTTTTCTCCAGAGTCTCAATTATTTTTGCCAATGAAAGATGAGTCAGGAGCACCTTGCTAATGCCAAATTGGCTAGAATGTCCCTTTTGGAGGTATTCTGCATACTAGGTTGAGCCGTATGATATTGCCAATGTTTGACCAGTGTTTATTTACAAAAATAGTTTATATGGTTCACCCTAGGACATCTTTTCCCTCTGTGTCTGGTGAGTGTTAGCTGGGCCCTCAGAGGTGGACAGAAAAGAGACGCTTCTGCTGGCTTCCTCCCAATTATGTCTGTGCCAGCAGGAAGTGGGGGAGGGGTGATGCCAGCTAGCTTTCTCATTAGCTTATTAAGGACAGAGTGACTGTGGTGGTGTCTCCAAGGGGCTTCATTTTTTTTTTAGACAATTGTGCCAGTTTGGGGTTTTTAATTATGGTATCTTTTTTTTTTAATTACGGTATTTTATTATTGCTTCTTCCCACCCCTGTCCTCCTCAATTCCCTTTCAGATTACCGACCCCTGTAGTTTTAGATGGTGATCAAAACTGTTTGGAAGAAGCCCCAGCCATCAGCATGGTGGCTTGCGTATTCTGCAGTGTCACTTGAAGCTGTCATGAGGATTTTCTTTTCTGTCAAAGCTAATGAAAAGAATATGTGTTAAGAATTGTGCAAATCTAGTTCGTGAAGGGCTGAGAATTCTTTTATGAATTATTGACGTAAAACTAGTACACTTTTGTATTCTGCACACAAGATTCCTTTCTTTTGAGGAGATAGCCCGTTACTAATGGATATGTAGACCCTGGAGTGACTTTGGGGAGAGGTGAACAAGCACCCGTAGGTGCTCAGGATTGGGGGTAGAAGGAAAACAATAACTTCTCTGCCTTCTGTGTTTTCTGTCATTCTGATCCATGGCTGTCTACTGCTTCCTCTGATTCTCTGCCTATTGCAGTAATAAGATGCAAGATCAGAAAGTGACCATGTAAATCATCTAGGACAGTGGTTGTTAACAGTTTTTATTCAGATAAAAACTATAGATTCTTCTCTACCCAGAAAAAGTAAATTGTATATTCACTGTATTTTGAACTTGTTTTAAGAACGTTTATATTCATGCCTGGAAAATCCCATGGACCGATGAGCCTAGTGGGCTATAGTCCATGGGGTCGCAAAGAGTCAGACACGACTGAGCGACTTCACACACATCACATGTCGCTCTTATAGAATCGGTGAATTCTAGATTAAGAATTCATGACTAAGGAGTCCTACTACTTTATTTGCATGTGGTAAAACTGAGCGCCAGGCAGATGCAGCAATAGAATAGAAAATTTTCAGTCATGAGTTGGAGAGAGGCTCAAGTTCTGTTCTATTTTCTCCACTTCTATTTCTCTTCTCTTTCTTTGAGTGCCAGGCTCTAGGTCTCTTTCTCCTTCCCTTGGGCTTCCCAGGTGGCTCAGTGGTAAAGAATCCACCTGCCAGTGCAGGAAATGTGGGTTTGACCCCTGGGTTGGGACAATCCCCTGGAGGAGGGCATGGCAACCCATTCCAGTATTCTTGCCTGGAGAATCCCATGGACAGAGGAGCCTGGCAGGTTACAGTCCATGGGGTCACACGGAGTCAAGACACGACTTGGTGACTAAAACAACAACAACTCCTTGCCTTCTTTACAGGCAGAGCCTCATAAAACCAAACTGGAGGAGGAGGGAGGAAAAACTGACAGACGGGGAGTTTTGTGGGATCTTCCACATCCAAACTAGGAGATGCAGGCAGAGTCTACACCAAAAGCAGTAAAGAACTTGGTCAATTTGTTGAAAAAAATTCAGTTCTTTTAGCCAAAAAATCAAATTATTCATGTTTTTATTTCTCAGCTGGATCAACCAACTTGTGCTCTATTGTAGCTGATTTTCCTTATTTCTGCATATTCATCAGCACTAATATAGTTTTAGCACTTCTTGCTTTTATTTATCTTCTCTTGAAAGAAACCAGCTGAAACAGAGGTCAGAGTTTAAGGAAATTATTTCCTTGACAACATTCAACATTTACTACATTTCAACTTTATCCTAGCACTGAACCAAGTTACTATCTCTGATTGGTGGGTATGTAGACATAAATGTCACTGATATGGAAGACTTTACGATGCGGAGGTTACTATGGACTAATCCTTGTCTAACTGGTTTTGCTTTTATACCCTTAAATAATGAAGAGATGACAAGGAAAGGCAGGGGTATAACCATTCATGGGCCAATGTTTGTCTTATGTCACAAGTGAAAATTAATGTGGCCTCCCTGTTTGGCATTCAACATGTTGTTGGAAAAAGATGGAACAGTTACTCCTCATACTTTGCTATTCCTCTTGAAGGAGGGAGGCCTTTGGAACCAGAAGCCCTTCACGGCTCTTCTGTCACTGATTCTGTTAAGTGATTTGGGATGAAGGAGGCCCGAGTCCCCCAACTGTAATATGGGAAAAGAAAATGTTGCTATCTGGAAAGTTAAACAAGAGATCAATAAAGAGCCCCCTACAAGCACACACAACAGAAACAAACCTCTGGGGTGTCCACACTGAGTGGGCGAATTCACACCATGTATTATCTTATGCTATTTCAAACCTTGCATTTCTCTGGCACTCTTACACAGAAGACTGTAGCTAATGTTGGTCCCTGCTTGGGAAGGTCCTGGGCAGTGTTTCCCAGATTCAGGGCAGTTGTATATCACCTTCATTTTTTTTTTTTTTTCTTTTGGTCAGAATAATGCTCTCTGAGTTGACTCAGACTTTTTTCCTTTTGAATAACTTTTCCCCTCATAAACTGAAAATTTAGTATTGATTGTTATAATTAATGGACTGAAAGGAGATCCAACCAGTCCATCCTAAAGGAAATCAGTCCTGAATATTCACTGGAAGGGCTGATGCTGAAGCTGAAACTCCAATACTTTGGCCATCTGATGCAAAGAACTGACTCCTTGGGAAAGACCCTGATGCTGGGAAAGATTGAAGGCGGGAGCAGAAGGGGTTGACAGAGGATGAGATGGTCGGATGGCATCACTGACTCAATGGGCATGAATCTGAGTAAACTCCGGGAATTGGTGATGGACAGGGAGGCCTGGCGTGCTGCAGTCCTTGGGGTCACAAAGAGTCTGACGTTACTGAGTGACTGAACTGAACTGATAGACATGTAACTATTAAAATGAAAATCGTTGTGTCCCCTTAAGATCATCTTGCATACAGAGCATGTTGGCCCTCCCGTGAGATACCCTGGTCGTGCAGATCCTAGACACCGAGGTGTAGGTCCCGCCTGGGGATGGAGCAATGGCAGGGAGTCTCTAGGAATGACAGCACTGGAGTGGTTTTATTTCTAGCTGCCAATAGGGAGAGGGTAATTAAAAAAAAAAAAAAAAAAAAGCAGTCTTGCCTCACACAGCAAACTGACTTGGGTCCCTGCCAGTCCTGCCCTGCCTTTCTCCCTTCCCACCTAGCTCCTTCTCCAGGTTTGGGCCCCATCTGTGCCTTGAGCTTCAGCCTCTGGGCTTCCTTTTGGCCACCAGCACTCACAGTGTAGATTTCCGCTTTAGTTCTTGTTGTTTGGCCTTTCACTCCTGAAGGACCCGGGGCTTGGGGTGCCAATTTTATTGGGGGAAGCCCTAGTCTTTTTTTAGCTTCTTTCCTTGCTGTTCCTTGATTCCATTCATATCGCAGCAGCTGAGCACAGAGTGCCGCTCTCCCTGGTCCTCTCTCAGCGTGGAGTGCGACCCAGTTAACTGGAGGCTCCTCCGGCCTGGCGAGCTCTCCCAGGACTCAGCGTGGGCTTGAGTTAGGGTGACCTGGACAGTGTGTTCTCAGTGGGAAATTTAACCCAGAGCGGCTACTACTGTCCTCTGCACAGTCCGTTGAGGAGCTGTGTTTTTGGAAAAGAAGCTTGGGAAGAGAAAAGCCAGAATGAGCAGGCTTTTCCTGTTGACTTAAGGCTCCCTAGGTGTGTGGGCAAGTCCTGGTGCTGCTCAGAGGCCTCCGTTGCCTCTGGTGTGATTTGAAAGCCACGGGAGGCCGAGGACTCAGCCTGGCGATGCGGTGGTCGCCTTGCTCCCTTTCTGTGCAGTACGCAGCTGAGACTGGTGAGGGCTGGCCAGGGCTGTCAGGTGGGGCCAGAAACCAGGTCCAAAGCTGAGATGCCTTTGTCCTGCGGCATGTGGGAAGGCAGCTGGACAGCCCAAGCTGGTGTCACTTTGCGTGGTGAACCTTGAGGTCAGGGCAGCCTCGTGCAGGGGGACCATGGTGGGCGAAGGAGTGCACGCAGCATGCTGGTGCCAGGAGGTGGGTGCTGGAAGGCGTGGCTGCCCTGAGGATAGAATGGATGAGATGAAACCGCTGAAGCACTGTGATGCTGGGTGGCCTTAGATAGAATCCTTAGCCTCTCTGAACTCTATTCTCATTGGTAAAATATTATGTCTGCAAGAGACGCAGCAGAACCTAGACTGAGTTCAGCAGATCTCTTCCAATATCAGCACTCTTTGAACTGATTTTATGTGACTCAGACCCTTCATTCAACATGTATTCCATGTTCTCCTCACTTTGAGCAAACTTTCTGTCTTCTTTGTCAAGAAAATAGCGATGTGTTAGGGGTGAAGTTTCTCCATGATGCTCAGGTGCAAGAATGGTCATATTGCACTTTAAAAAAAAAAAAATTCAAGTTCCAAATTGTCCCTCAAGAGTGGTGATGCTCAGTAGAAGTCATTAATGGAGCACCTTCTCTTAGGAACAGTCAGGCCTCCCTGGAGGATGGCTCAGCCCAGAAAAATCAGAGAGAGAGATCTTCCCCCTCCAGCTTATCAGGGTCATTTATTATCTGGGCAGAATGGTCCCTGGTAAGGCTGGAGGCTCCGTTCCCCATGCCTACTCCCCCACTCTACCCCTGCCCAATGCAGGCAAGGTGGCCAGGTTCTTGTGGCTGAGGAACTCAGCACCGCTCACAGCTACCCGCCACTTCTCTAGAGAGCCTGCCATCTTCAAGGAACTGCTTCAGGGAACTGCATGGCTTTCAGCCTCTTACATATCTTGCTACCTCATCTGGCCCCTTTCTTCATTCCAGGGAAGTCACCCCCAGGGTCTCACACTCACCTTCTCCAACTACAGTACACCAACTCTGCCTCCTCTCACCTCCACTGTGAACCCAGGCACACAGCAGGGTTCTTCACTCCTCATGACCATTTGGAGAAGCCCAATATGTTTTTTCCAGTGGTCATGTATGGATGTGAGAGTTGGACTATAAAGAAAGCTGAGGACTGAAGAATTGATGCTTTCGAACTGTGGTGTTGGAGAAGGCTCTTGAGAGTCCCTTGGACTGCAAGGAGATCCAACCGGTCCATCCTAGAGGAGATCAGTCCTGGGTGTTCATTGGAAGGACTGATGCTGAAGCTGAAACTCCAATACTTTGACCACTCGATGCGAAGAACTGACTCATTGGGAAAGACCCTGATGCTGGGAAGGATCGAAGGCAGGAGGAGAAGGGGACAACAGAGGATGAGATGATTGGATGGTATCACTGACTCAATGGACATGAGTTTGAGTAAACTCCGGGAGTTGGTGATGGACAGGGAAGCCTGGCGTGCTACAGTCTGTGGGGTTGCAAAGAGTCGGACACGACTGAGCGACTGAGCTGAACTGAATTAAATAAACACTTGGAAGGGAAGGCTGGGAGGGAGTTGCCATCCTGGTATCCCAGAGGCTCACTTGCAGCCCCAGAAGCACAAAAGTCATCCTAGTTCTTCAAGGCGGGAACGGGAAACACAACACAAAGGCTGACTCGTTCATTCACTAGCGATTACTACAGTAACGTGAGCAATATCGAATGTGATATCTCAGTGGATTTTCCTGCCGCAGAAGCAAGCAGCAGGGCATGAATTCCCTCAGTCTCTCGCCTCCCTACACCCGGATGTGGAGCTGCACTGACAGCTCTCAGACTCTTCCTCCAGTTTCCTAAGAGGTGGTGCCCCCTTTCGTTCTCGGCCCAGCCGGTTAGACTTGCCAGGATCAGGCTCCAAAGCCATTCTCCTTCTTGAAACTCCATCTTTGCCTCTTGCAGGTGTGTGTTCCCTTCAGACGGTAAGCTTATCGTTTCCCTGCCATTCGTTAAAAAGAAAATCATCTGTGACCTCATGTTCCCTGGAAAATATCCCATGTCCCCTTCCCCCTTATCCAAACTTCTTAGGAGAGGAACATGTACTCAGTGTGACCACTCGAGGTGCCATTCATTCACTCTGCACCCCTTGCAGTCTGGCTTGTGCCCTTGTTAAGGCCCCCAGGGCTCTTCTAATGACAAACACCAATGGGCGTTTTCCAGTCTTTGTTTTGCAATGCGTTTCTGGGGCATTTGGCAACGTGGGTTGTGCGTTCTGCTGCTCCCCCAAGGTAACAGCATCTTTCCCAGTCTGTCTCATTCATTTCTGTTTCTTCTTAACGACAGGCTTCTCTCTCTGCACCCACCACTCACATGCGCATGTTCCCTAGGTGTCTGTTTCCAGCTCACTGCTTCTCATTAGAGCTACTCTTCTTGGGTGAATTTATCTCCTCTCTGGAGTTCAACTACCACCTGTATGCTAATGACTCTCTAATTCGATCTCCTACTCAGATTCCTTCCCCAAGCTTCAGACTCACCAATTCCATTACCTGTCAGGTACCTTCCCTGGGGATTCATCAGACTTTTCAGATTGGAGTTTTCAAAAACCAAGTGCCACATCCCTCCAAACTCAATCTCTCTCTGTTGTGTCACCACCTCTTTACCCAGTGATCCAGGTTATAAAATAATAGCCTTAACGCTTCTGTCTCTCTTACCCTCTTCAACCAACTGATCATTACATTCTGCTGGTTTCCCCTCCCTTGGATTCCTTAAAATCCATCCTCCCATCTGCCAGTGCTCCTGTTATCAAATGTGCCTTCTCTTCCTGGATTAGCACAGCCACCTCAACTGGCTTCCTGGTTTCTAGACTTGCTGCCCTCAATTCTGCTCAATTCAGAGCTACCTCAGTGATCCACGGGAAACACAAGTCTGACCCCGTCCCTCTCTGCTTCCTGGAATCTACACGAGCAAGTTCAGCTTCCCTTCCGGGCACACATGGCCCTCTGTGGCCGTCTCTTGCCTAATTCTCAGGCCTTGGCTCCTTCCACTTGGATTCCAGCAACAGTCAACCGGTGGTGGTTCCTTGTACACATCTCATTTTCCCTCTATTCTTTGCTTCTGCTTTTAAAATTAAGTGTCAGGCTGGTATTATAAGGGAAGTTTTAAGTTCATCTGCTATTAAATATTAGAGGCTCTGTGCTTGGGGAGGGAGGAAAGAGAAAAGACTCACAGTTATATTCTCATTTCAGCCCCCTTTCTCCCCCACACAGACAAAAAGTATACCAGGCTTGCTAGATTTGTGGGTTCTACTCATTTAAAGCTGGTAATAAGTATTTCAGTCCCTGCTCAGTTTTCACGCCAGGCTGTTCTTACAAACTGAGGAGACTCGTTTGTTACGAAGAGTGTGCTGCCCTCCAGAGGTGGCTTTCAGAGACAGAGCAGATACCAACACAACGAACGCATTCTGCAGTTTCCCCTGTGAAGGGACTTCATAGTAAGACCTGTACTATTACTGCTGTTTGTCCAAAATGTGCTTTCCCCAGTTGCATCATTTTGATTCACAGAATTTTTATGTGCTTCCATAATAGGGTTTGGGGATAAAGCACAGGGTGTGCCTCCAGGGGCACTCAATTTGGAGTTAGAGAACTCAAGTTCCAGTTCAAGTTGTTCCACTAAAGCCTCTGAACTTAGATCTCTGACCTGTTAAACAAGGAGTGCAAGACCTCATCCAGAAAACTGAATTATCTGAAATTATATTTTAGCAAAAAAACTGGGAACAGACTTACCAATAAATACTTGTTATACACTAAGTATATACAAGGCACTAGGCTAAGAGCTGCTTTGCAGAGGTTATATATTTACATTTGATCTCTAGACAGTTAAATGAAAAATAGTTGAAAAGAATCTGGAAGACATTCAAGGTTTCAATTTAAATGGAGGAGTTTAACCCTGACCCTGAAAATAAAACTGAGCTAAAACAAATTAAAACTTACTCTGAGGTTTCCAAGAGTCTATTACAATATTCCAAGCAGTCTATTTCATGTCTGCTTTGGACATGAAAGCAGAAGTTAATCACACAACCACACTCAAACACACACACACACACTTTAATTTGTCAGTAAGCTCTGGTGTAAACTACATTTAGCCTGATCTTCCCTCCTCTGTTTTCAGCCAAAAGAAGAAAAAGGAAGTCTTTCATTTAATGACTGAACCAACTGTGATTTCTCTATATCTGTGTAATGACGACTGATGATAGGTTAAAATTATATTTATTACCTTACAATGGCAGTGGACTCCTGAGAATTTCTTTGAAGTTTCCCCGAGAAAGGGAAAAATGATTAAGAGGCCATTTGTGTTCATAGTCAGATTGGGAAGAAGAGGCCACAAAGCCCAGCCAGCACACAGTAGCTGGGAGACGAGGGGTCTGTGTTCTTGTGAATCCCCTAGGGGTGGGCGCCAGGTGAGTCTTCTGTGTTGTGGGGAGCCACATCTGTATGCTGTGCCTACAGTCCTGCTTCTGTGCTGTGTGATGCCCATGCTCCCTTTGGCATCTGCCTCTTTAGGTGGGAGATGCCGCCAAGGTCAAAGCTGGCTGCTATGCCAGGAGACCGGTACAGCTGACTGAGTAGATGGAATCTTCTTCTCAGTTACATGTCTCGGTGTCTTTGGACATGATTTCTCACATCAAGCCCATCATTTTCCCTCTCTTCATCAGTTTTACTCTCTGTAAACTGCCGACGTCCTGTGGACAGTATCGGAGAGATGTACCTAAGAGAGTATCCCAAACATTTTGAACACATACAAGGCACTCTTACTTAAAATTTATCTCTTAAGATTCCATAGCTAAGGAACCCTTTAAAAATCTTTTGGGGGCCTTGACCTCCTCCACTCAGAATTCCTTGCTGGAGGCACAACTGGGAAGTAGGTCTTGCACTGAGAAATGAAGACAGTGACTAGACTTGACTAATGGTGCCTATATTTTCCTTCCAGAAAATCGTGGCACAACTGTTGGCTAGACCATGGTCATTAAGAAATTCTCAGTGTCATCCTCCACGTGTCAGGCTGAAAACACCAAAACTAAGAAAGAGAAAGCAAAATGTAAGAACCGAATTTTATCGTGCTCTCATATTTCAAATGCATTTCAAAGTTCGGTTCCAAATCCTGTGAAGGTAAGACCCTTTGCTTGCTGTTCCATTGCTCTCTGATTTCTGACAATCACCGCAGGCTATTTCCTCCACCCTTGTCATGCTTTGCGCTACTTATTATTCTCCTCTTTCCTTTGTTTTTTCTTCGTAATGCTGATTTACCCTATTAATAGAACTTTAAGTTTGGTGGCGTGAGGTCACAGTATAGGTAGCTTGTAAGACCTAACAGTATATTTCGGTTCAGTTCAGTCACTCAGCCGTGTCTGACTCTTTGTGACCCCATGAATCGCAGCACGCCAGGCCTCCCTGTCCATCACCAACTCCTGGAGTTCACTCAGACTCATGTCCATTGAGTCAGTGATGCCATCAGCCATCTCATCCTCTGTCGTCCCCTTCTCCTCCTGCCCCCAATCCCTCTCACCATCAAGGTCTTTTCCAATGAGTCAGCTCTTCGCATCAGGTGGCCAAAGTATTGGAGTTTCTTCAGCTTCAACATCAGTCTTTCCAAAGAACACCCAGGACAGATCTCCTTTAGGATGGACTGGTTGGATCTCCTTGCAGTCCCAGGGACTCTCAAGAGTCTTCTCCAACACCACAGTTCAAAAGCATCAATTCTTCGGTGCTCAGCTTTCTTCACAGTCCAACTCTCACTGGATAATATGGAATGCTAAGTCTGGAGGAGGAAAAGTTATTTGTATCACTTCTCCCACAAAAACACACTTCTCTGTGATTCGGTCTGTATTTCTGGTTGGGGGGCAGAGCCACTTCACGTGTGCACCATGTGGAATCTTCGATCCCCGGTCACAGATCAAACCCATGCTCCCCGCTTTGGAAGGGGAGAGTCTTAACCACCAGACCACCAGGGCAATCCCATGAGTTCCGGGCTAAATAGAGTGCATCTTCAATGTCAGGACTGTGATTTGGTGGATGGTCTCGCAGCTCTTCGGAGGGAGATCCCATTGCTTTTCCTGGCAGAGGGGGCGTGTGGTGAGCAGGAAGCGGATGCCCTGCCCAGAGGCCAGGGTAATGGGAAATGCAGCAGAACATCCTGTTCCTGGGAGACCTTCCGCCTGGCTGTTTGTGCTCTGGAGACTTGGCTTCTGGTGTTTTTTGCGCAGACCTTTGGACCTTGGCAAGGCCACCTGTGTTTCTGTCTTGATGCGTGTGCTAGCCTGGCTCTGGTTCCGTGTGTGTTGTGGCAGTGGAGACCGCCTGGACTCTCTCTGCTGAGTTTCCGAAACACTTTACTCAGAAATAGAAACTGTTACTTGAGCAAAAAAGTAACAAAGTTTCTTTCCTAATTCTTGCCTGAAGAATGAAGGGATAGGTTTCTGGTTTTAGTGGTGATTTTTAAAGTTTCTGCCTATTGTCAGATACCTACGCAGAATACTTTTAGCTGTGTAACTTGAATAATATATACCAGGAAAGCACCATCAGAGGCTTTTGATAACATAGTGCCAAATGAGGATAATAGCTTAATGATCCCAAGAAAAATCTTTCCAACAGCTTGGTGCTTGGTATTTGTATCAGTAAAATGGAACCAAAATGTAAAAGCAGTATGAATAACAAAGCTTTCCTCGCTAGGGCTTTGGGAAGGATGCCAGGTAGTCCTTATGAATTATTTTAAATCTCCTGGAAGGAGGGCCCATTTTAAACTCAAGTTATTGCTGTCACTCATTCTTTATCATGACATTGCACACTGTATGTAAATGGGAAATGAAAGAGGGGGCGAGTTAAGTGGTGAAGTTAAAACCACACAATGAGCTGGGGAAAACCCCTAAAAGCAAAGAGGTACATTTGTTTCATCAAGAAACAGCCGTATCTGGGCAAAGCCCCAGAGTTTGAAGTGACAAGGACACTTAACATAGACCCTGAATTCACAGACATGTGGGCAAATAACGTAGTTACACTGGTGCAGTGCACGCGAAATCACCATGGTCCTTTTCTTCAGAGGAGACAGGAGGTGGGACTCGCTCAGGATGAGACTCTTGTGTGGTTGATGTGTAGGTGCAGGGAGCAGGTGACCCTGGGGAACCCCCCCCACCCCAGGTTCCTGATGGAGACCGGGGGGAGAGGCTGCAGGTGGGAAGGGACAGATGCCTTGAGCTCTGCATGCTGGGATCCTAAACTTCATCCCCCCAGACACCTGAAGTCTGGCTTGAACTCATGGCCTTTCAACCAGAAAAGCATTACAGAAAGACGGTATGACAACAGGCTGTGGAACGGAGAAGATGACAGGGTGAGACTTTGTGACCAGTCAGTATGAAGAGAAAGAAGGAGATTCAGCCAAGTATTATCTTTACTGTTTGCCCCAAGGTTATTTTTTGCAACACATAATGACAACAGTTAAATAAGGACACAATATTATCTAATTTGTGCTGCTGTCTCCCAGGACCTGGAACACATTCTGCAGGAGCCCACTTTTATCTCGAGGGTCCTCTGGGAAAGGGTTCCTGAAAGGGTTCCCTTTCAACTCAGGTCTCTGTGTGGAAGGAGCTTGATGCTGAAAACCACTGGTTCCTTTTGCCCTCACCTCCCCCTGGTGGTTACCATGGTTTTCATCTTTGTTCCAAGTTATACCAGTCTGGTTCAATTTTTATTTCTGTTAATTTTTAATGGCTTAGTAGCTCAATGATCCTGGCTTTGAATCTCTTGAATGTGGATTGTCAGTAAGGATTGAATCAGCCTGTTGGCTCCAAATAGACTCTGAAATCCAGTAACACTCATGGTGTGTTTATTTACTCAGGTGGCTATTGGATCCCAGAAGGAGAAATGGCCAAAGAGTAGAATCCAGTCAAAGCATCTTTGGTTGCCAAGAGAGTTCTGGTTGCATAAGCTCTGCCCTCATGGAAGCATTCTCCCTTCCAAGGAGGATGTGACTGTCCTCTTTTCTTATCACTTACTTTATTTTACAGGAAGCTTTCATATCCTCCCAACCAGTAATCATATCAGATTTGGTTCTAGGCTCTACAAAGAAAATGCTATGATGATTTTCTAATTAGAAATTAACTTATATTACAGCTGTAACTATGCTGAGCCTTATGCAGAATAATGGAAATTAACTAAGTAGTCATTAATTTATATCTAAGTGTTACCATCACCACATATGCTGAGGGAAGCATTAGTGAGTATACTTGAGATGTATTTACATGGAAAAAATTAAAACAGTGTAATAGAGAAATTCTGGCCCTAGGATTAATAAAATCGTATTTTGTTAAACTCTACTGCCTAAGCTATTACATACAAAAGGATACTTTGTTCATAGCATGTAAATAATCATGATTCTCAGTGGGAATTATTTGCATTTTAATTGTCACCAGTAATGAAGAGTTTGTATCTTACTCATCCCCTTGTTATTGGAAAGGATACTTTACCATAATTCACATTTTTATCATAAGAATGTTATCCTAAACATTTTGGTTACAATCTCCTTTTGTAGAATGACTTTCTGTCTGACTCTGTTTTGGTTTGTTTGTTTGTTTAAATCAACTGTTGTAACAGTTGATTAAGCTCAACGTGGCTTTTCTGAAAGCCAGCCTGAAGGTTGAATTAGGGATAACAACTTTCACTTTGAGGAGAGGAGCTGAATTTGAGTTCTCATTAGTGTAAGCGCCAGAATAACAACCCACGGTCTTCCTTAATATAGTGGTTCCATTTACATACCATATCCTCAGACTACCTCTACTGTGACTTTCTTAATGTTGTTCTTTAAAATGATGCATCTCTCACTTAAATAAACTTTCCTTAAGTGGAACTTTTAGATAATGACTTCAGATGAAAAACCAGAATTCCCTGCCACAATAGAAGGTAATCATGAAAAGAAATAATGGTGAAAACAAGAAAATATTATTGAGTTCCAGCTAGAAACAGGAGCCTACCAAAAAGGCACTTGAGCCTAAGGATTTCTATCTTTTGGTCTTTCTTTTATGTAGAGAGTTAAAGACACTAAATGGAGACTTTCTTTAGATGTAACGAAGAGCATAGAACAACTGAGAAGAGTGTAGGAACACATTCTCACAATGTGCTTGAGTGGTGTTAACGCTGAAACTCCAATACTTTGGCCACCTGGTGGGAATAGCTGACTCATTGGAAAAGACCCTGATGCTGGGAAAGATTGAAGGCAGGAGGAGAAGGGGGCTGCAGAGGATGAGATGGTTGGATGGCATCACTGACTTCAACGGACATGCGTTTGAGCAAACTCTGGGAAATAGGGAAGGGCAGGGAAGCCTGGCGTGCTGCGGTCCATGGGGTCACAAAGTCGGACACAACTGAGCAACGGTGGAACAACAATGCCTTCCCCTGGCTCCAAGTCACCTTCAGCTTGGAAAACAATACCTCAGTAAAAATGAATTAAACCCTATTAAAACCCCTATGTTTAACAACTGGGGGTTCAGTTCAGTTCAGTTTAGTCACTCAGTTGTGTCTGACTCTTTGTGACCCCATGGACCACAGCACTCCAGGCCTCCCTGTCCATCACCAACTCCTGGAGTTTACTCAGATTCATGTCCATTGAGTTGGTGATGCTATCCAACCATCTCACCCTCTGTCATCCCCTTCTCCTCCCACCTTCAATCTTTCCCAGCATTGGTGGTGTACAACTCTCCAAGTGAGATCACATTGAACCTATGGCTCTTGTTCTCCAGAAGTCTCCTTCCTCTTGGGGATTCTCACTGCCGCTGCCGTTGCCACCAAGGTGGCCTCGAGATGTGTCCCCCTGGACATCTTGGCTCAAGTAGGAACAGAGCCTTCCTCCTTCACTCCTCTGGGGACATCTGAGAAGAGACTGGACATTTACATAAAACCACAAACCCATGGGATAACAGAAAGGAAATAAGCAGGATAACTTCCTTTGCCTTTTTATCTTTGGAGTTCCCTTGAGGCAGTGGTCCTCAAACTTTTGCTTGCATGGAAATCACCTGGAGGGCTTGTTGAACCAACAGCATGCGGGGCCCACCCCAACATCTTCTGATTCAGCAGGTCTCTGCTGGGATGTGAGATGCTCACCAGAGGCCCGAGGCTGCAGGTCTGGCGATCGCATTGGGATGAACCCCTGTCCAGAGGAGAGGAGACACGGTGTCCACCTGCCTTCAGCCCAGGCCCCTGTTGGAAGTTATGTGGGCATGGATCCTAGTTCCAAAGTGGAGAGGCACCTGTCTCATAAATGAGTTTGAATGTAATTCTCTGTCTCAAGCTAGAACAGCTCTTCCCTCCTGGCTGCCCACACACCTCCCTTGCAGTGAGGTCAGGCCACCGTGTTTCTCAAGCCTACGGTGTGCATTTCCCTCATTTTTGCATTTCTGAAACGGACATGTATTTCACAGGCGTTGTCGGTCATAGTGCAAATCCAGTCTTAGTTGTTCAAGTTATTTGCACGTGTTTTGGTACTGCCTGAGTGGATTTCATTGTGGCTTAAAGTGTTTTTAAAATGATGGTCCTGTGACTGAGTACCTAAACAAAAAGTGGTTGTGTATGAAGAAAAGCATGGGAACAGGATACTGGGTCCTACGGTTGGTACTGAAGCAAATATTTTGTTACGAGAATGATAGCAGGTCTGTACTTCTAAAAAGCTATGATATTAAGATATGTTTAACTTAAAATAGTAACATTTATAACACAGCCATTTAAATGATGGTGAAAATGTTACTCTCAAAAAATTCCTTTAGGGGAATATATAAGCAAAAAAAAAAATTGAAGACCTCAGTTTTACATTGCAGTTCTCTAAATGGTCCTCACAGAACTGACATCTGGCCAAAATGAATTCTTGATCCATGGAAAAATGTGAAAGTAAGGACAGTTTATTCATTTAAAAAGAAATGAAGCTTTTCAGTTAAAAGTTCTGAATTCTGAATCAGGTCCTTTCTACATTTTTTGGATTAAAAGGAGTTAAAATATTCTTTAGTTTCAAAATAGTGATGTTAATATAGAACAGCTGCCCCCTTTTCCATATTTCCTTTTAAAGCAACAACCATGGGCTTCATAGAGCCTATATGAAGAGGCTATATGAATAAAACCAGATTTCATTTTGCTACTGTGACACACAAGTACAACCATAACTTGAAAAGTGTTGCAGTTGAAAGCAGAAAAAATTGCGAGATCCCTGAGAGTACATGGCATAAATGTCCGCATCACGAGATGACTGTTTCAGGCATCTCAGCACAGCTCAGCGGACATGACTTTTCTTAGTGGGTCAGATGGAGAAGGCAATGGCACCCCACTCCAGTACTCTTGCCTGGAAAATCCCATGGACGGAGGAGCCTGGAAGGCTGCAGTCCACGGGGTCGCTGAGGGTCGGACACGACTGAGCGACTTTACTTTCACCTTTCACTTTCATGCATTGGAGAAGGAAATGGCAACCCACTCCAGTGTTCTTGCCTGGAGAATCCCAGGGACGGGGGAGCCTGGTGGGCTGCTGTCTATGGGGTCGCACAGAGTCGGACACGACTGAAGTGACTTAGCAGCAGTAGTGGGTCAGAAAACAGTGGTGTGGCGCACAGGTGATGATGCTTTAGGTTTGATCAGCCGTCCCAGCACCTGGATGAACCCCGGCTCAATACATATGTACTGAATGAATTGATCACTGAAGAACTTGGATTAAAGCTCCTACATGGATTATCACTTTGTATTTACCCTTGTGAACTTGATAGAACTAATGTTGTTCAGTCACCATTTCCTCCTCCAGGGGCTCTTCCCAACCCAGGGATCGAAGCCATGTCTCCTGCATTGGCAGGTGGATTCTTTACTCCTTGAGGCACGTGGGAAGCTCCTCTTCTTGTATAGCCTGGTATATAGTTAGTGCTAAAATGTGTTGAATATATGAGCAATATGGAACAGTTGAAAATTTCTCCCAGTACGAATTTTTTTCTCATTAGCTAATAGTTTAGCTTTTTTGAGTATTAATCTCATTATTCATCCAGTGCCAAACATGAGTATCAATCAAACGGCATGAGAAGGAAATCCCTTATTAACTATGAAAGCAAGCAGTGGTTCATCTGCCATGAAGAGAATTCAGATTAGAATGAATGAGAATCAGGTAGACGCAATTAATATTCTGACAACTGGACCATGATCTAATGAGAAATTAAACAGTCTCCTCTTCCTTTATGTCCTCATTTACTTTTGTTGGGGTTTGTGTGGATATGCTGGCTTAATTTGCTTTTGTCGAGTGTATTTTTCTTGGGACTGGAATAAGTGACTAATACCTGGAAAGTGGATGGCAGGCACGCTGAAGCGAGAGGCAGAGCAGACAGAATTTCTGTGTCAAGCGCAGTTTCTCAGGCTGGATTATATTTGAGATTTGTTTGTATTGGTTCTTTCCTTTTTCTCTTAACACAAACCTCTGAAAAACCACATCAAGTGGCTAATCATGGAATCACAGGATGCAATGTCTCTTCGACACAAGAGGTCAGCATTTCAACACAGATGAATGGGGTGAGGGTTTGCCTTCAGTTCTGCTGCTTTGCACGGGCTTGATGTGCTTAGGTGTGCGAGGGTGTAATTTGTCTTTTGCACACCGCTTTCATTTCCAGTTTAGAATGTAGACGGCTCCCTTTTAATCAGTCTGCTAGTGCTGTGGGAAATGGTGTCTAACAGCAAGTCTTCCCAGTATTACTGCCGCCCCCCCCGCCCCTGCCCCTGCCATGGTTTCAGAAAGCTTCAGTCACCTCTTGATAGATATTAATTTTCCTTTCCCTAAAAGAGGTCCTTAAACTGAGAAGTCTTTAATCTGTGCTTGCTTAATAAATGTCTTGGATGATTTCCTAGGCTGCACTATTTTATTGATGCCAATTTGCCAAGAAAAAGGGCTGTGGAATGAATGAGACTGTATATTGATTCTGGGTTTATTTGGGACTTTTGACAGCATTGGGTTTCATGATCATGGCTCTTTTTTTAAATTGAAGTACAGTTGGTTTACAGCACTGTGTTCCAAGTGTACTGCAAGATCATTAAGTTATATATGTGTGTGTGTATATTTACTTTTTCAGATTATTTTCCATTACAGGTTATTATTAGATATTAAATATAGTTCCTTGTGCTATACAGTAGATCCTTACTGATTATATGTTTTATATACAGTAGTGTGTATCTGATAATGTTCAACTCCTAATTTATCTCTCTTGGCCTTTCCCCTTTGGTAACCATAAGTTTGTTTTCTATGTCTGTAAGTCTATTTCTGCTTTGCAGATAAGTTCATTTGTATCATTTTTTAAGATTCCACTTACAGGTGATACCAGATGCTATTTGTTCCAGTTACTTCACTTAGTATAATAATATCTAGGTCCATCCGTGTTGCTGCAAAATAGCGCTATTGCATTCTTTTTATGGCTGAGTAATATTCTGCTGTGGACTTCCCAGGTAACTTGGTACTAAAGAGTCCGCCTTTCAAAGCAGAAGACTTGAGTTCAGTCCCTGGGTCAGGAAGAGCCCCTGGAGGAGGAAATGCAGCCACTCTTGTATTAAGGAAATCCTGGGAAATCCCATGAGCAGGGGAGCCTGGCAGGAAGGGGTTGCAAAGAGTTGACACAACTTAGTGACTAAGTAATGGAGAAGGCGATGGCACCCCACTCCACTGCTCTTGCCTGGAAAATCCCATGGACGGAGGAGCCTGGTAGGCTGCAGGCCATGGGGTCGCGAAGAGTTGGACACAACTGAGCAACTTCACTTTCACTTTTCACTTTCATGCATTGGAGAAGGACATGGCAACCCACTCCAGTGTTCTTGCCTGGAGAATCCCAGGGATGGGGAGCCTGGCTGGAGGCTGTCTATGGGGTCACATAGAGTCGGACACGACTGAAGCGACTTAGCAGCAGCAGCGGCAGCAGTGACTAAGTAGCAGCAGCACACGCAATATTCCATTCTGTGTGTGTGTGTGTGTGTGCGCGCGTGCACGCGCACGCGTGTGTGTGTGCATGTGTGCACGCCTCCCAGGTAGCTCAGCTGGTAAAGAATTCGCCTGCAATGCAGGAGACACTGGTTCGATTCCTGGGTCAGGAAGTTCCCCTGGAGAAGGGAACAGCTACCTGTTCCAGTATTCTGGCCTGGAGAATTCCATGGACAGTGCAGCCTGGCAGGCTGCAGTCCACAGGGTCACAAGGAGCGCCCTTCACATATACATGTGGGCGTGTACACCACATCTTCATCCATTCATCTGTCGATGGACAGTTAGGTACCTTTCCTGTCTTGGCTGTTATAAATAGTGCTGCTATGAATGTTAGGGTGCCTGTATCTTTTCAAATTAGAGTTTTCACTTTTTTTCTAGGTATATGCCCAGGAGTGGGATTGCTGGATCATATGATAACTCCATTTTTAGTCTTTTAAAGAACTTTCAGACTGTTGTGCACAGTGGATGCACCAATTTACATTCCCACCAATGGTGTAGGAGGGTTACCTTTTCTCCATACCCTCTAACATTTATTATCTGTAGACTTTTTGATGATGACCATTCTGATGGGGTGAAGTGATACCTCCTTGTAGTTTTGATCTGCATTTCTTTAACAGCAATTTGAGCATCTTTTCATGGACATATAAGAGCATCTGTATGTCTGCTTGGAGAATTGTCTATTTAGGTCTTTTGTTCATTTTTTTTGGACTGGGTTGTTTGTTTTTTAATATTGAGCTGAATGAGCTGTTTATATATTTTGGAAATTAATCCCATTTTGGTCACATCATTTGCAAATATTTTCTCTCCTTCCACGGATGGTCTTTAATTTTGTTTATGGTTTCCTTTATGCAAAAGCTTTTAAGTTTAATTAGATCCCATTTGTTTTTATTTCCATTACTCTAGGAGATGTAGTCAAAAAATATTGCTGCAATTTATGTTAAAGAGTATTTGCCTATGTTTTCCTCTAGGAGTTTTATAGTATCCAGTCTTACATTTAGGTCTTTGATCCAATTTGAGTTTATTTTCGTGTATAGTTTTAGAGTGTTCTAATTCTTTCTTTTACATGTGGTGTCCAGTTTTCCCAACACCACTTTATTGAAAAGACGGTCTCTTCTCTCTTTATATTCTTGCCTCCTTTGTTGTAGATCAGTTGACCACAAGGTTGTGGGTTTATATCTAGGCTGTCTATCCTGTTCCATTGGTCTATGTATCTGGTTTTTTGTGTATGTGTGTGCCAGGACCATACTGTTTGATTACTATATGGTAATTAAGTCAAACTTTGTAATCAGTTATGAAGTCATGGACTATGATTCCTCCAGCTCTGTTCTTTTTCAAGATTGCTTGACTATTTGAGGTCTTCTGTGGTTGCATACATATTTTAGTTATGTGAAAAATAGTGTTGATAATTTGATAGGCATTGCATTGAATATATAGATTGCCTTGGGTAGCACAGTCATTTTAACAACATGGATTCTTCCAGTCCAAGGACATGGAAGATTGTTCCATCTCTTTATGTTATCCTCAGTTTATTTCATCATTGTCCTAATAGTTTTCAGAGTACAGCTGTTTTGTTTCTTTGGACAGGCTTATTCCTCGGATGATCATTGCTTTTGGATCTGCCCTTTCACTACCGTTCCTAACTCAGTGTAAATGCTTGCTGCAGTATGTCTTGGGACATGCTATATGTTCCTCATAATTTGAAAAGAAGTTGCAGTAGAGTTCACTCCATTTGGTGAAAATTTCTATTAATTTTGACAAGTGAATAGTCATGTAGCAGCCGTTAGAACTGGACATGAAACAACAGACTGGTTCCAAATAGGAAAAGGAGTACGTCAAGGCTGTATATTGTCACCCTGCTTATTTAACTTATATGCAGAGTACATCATGAGAAACGCTGGGCTGGAAGAAGCAAAAGCTGGAATCAAGATTGCCGGGAGAAATATCAATCACCTCAGATATGCAGATGACACCACCCTTATGGCAGAAAGTGAAGAGGAACTAAAAAGCCTCTTGCTGAAAGTGAAAGAGGAGAGTGAAAAAGTTGGCTTAAAGCTCAACATTCAGAAAACAAAGATCATGGCATCTGGTCCCATCACTTCATGGGAAATAGATGAGGAAACAGTGGAAACAGTGTCAGACTTTATTTTTGGGGATCCAAAATCACTGCAGATGGTGATTGCAGCCATGAAATTACAAGACGCTTACTCCTTGGAAGAAAATTTATGACCAACCTAGATAGCGTATTCAAAAGCAGAGACATTACTTTGCCGACTAAGGTCTGTCTAGTCAAGGCTATGGTTTCTCTGATAGTCATGTATGGATGTGAGAGTTGGACTGTGAAGAAAGCTGAGCGCCAAAGAATTGATGCTTTTGAACTGTGGTGTTGGAGAAGACTCTTTGAGAGTCCCTTGGACTACAAGGAGATCCAACCAGTCCATCCTAAAGGAAATCAGTCCTGGGTGTTCATTGGAAGGACTGATGCTGAAGCTGAAACTCTAATACTTTGGCCACCTGATGTGAAGAGTTGACTCACTGGAAAAGACCCTGATTTTGGGAGGGACTGGGGGCAGGAGGAGAAGGGGATGACAGAGGATGAGATGGCTGGATGGCATCACCGACTCGATGGATGTGAATTTGGGTGAACTCTGGGAGCTGGTGATGGACAGGGAGGCCTGGCATGCTGCGATTCATGGGGTCGCAAAGAGTCAGACACGACTGAGCGACTGAACTGAACTGAAGCTTTTTATAATTCATTAAAAGAATTGTTACTTTTGTCATAACCTGTTCCTCCCTAGTTTTTCCCATCTTGGTTAACAATACCACCATTCATCCAATTACTCAGGCAAGAAACTTCATTACTGTCTCTGTTCTCAGCTTAGAAAATTTCCCATCACAAAGCAGACATTCAATAAACATTTGTGGAGAAAAAGAGCACTTGGACAAACATATACACTTGAATGTCTAAAATCTGATTGATTCGCACTGCTTTCATATCATAGGTTGTTAAGTCTTTCGCATGAACAGTCAATCTCAGACATTTGGCACGTAAAGCACGGGACGCTTTTTGCTGTGCTTCCTTGTGTTTAAGGTGGTTTGAAATAATCGACCATATTTTGTCATGCTGTAAGATGATATATTTTTCTCAGTTCATTTGTCCATTGCTTCCCTTCACGAATAATCGACATATGAGGTTGTTGTCATGTACCAAACCCTGTGTGAGCCCTGGTGATGAGGATGTGAGCAATGGAGTTATCTTCTCTGCCCTCAGGGCGTTTGCAGGTTGGCAGGAGAGGCAGACAGAACAAATAATGACAAATGTCCCTTGTCATGTTGGTGTGATGTATTAAGGGAATGTGTCATGGGCAACGCTTGACTTAGCCTGAGATGGAATCAGTAAAGCCTTCTGGGGGAGGCGACGTCTGAGGCGATCTGAGAGCAGGGTGGCAGTGAGCAGGCGAAGAACAGGGGTGCGTGTTTCAGATGGAGGGAACAGCGTACAGCAGGGAGGAAGAAACGTTGCTTGTTAAAGACAAAACAGCAACAACCCCAACAATCTGGAAGAAGGCCTGAGGGGTTGGATCAGGGTGAGTGGATGGGAAAAGGGATGTGAAATGAGACCAAAAAAAAAGGCAGCTAGAACCAGATCACAGGGGCCTCAAAGAGCAGAGTAAAGATTTTTGGCCTTAATCCCAACAGCAATAGGCAATTTGAGGGTTTATAAAGAAAGCAACACAATTGTAGTTTTCACTTGTAAAGTGAGACTTCAGCTTCAGTGGGGAGATCGATTATAGAAGGTAACGATGAATGCACAGGCGGAGACCAGTAAGATGACTGCGCTCAACCTGTTGAAAGTGAAAGTCGCTCAGTCATGTCAGACTCTTTGCAACCCCATGGACTATACAGTCCATGGAATTCTTCAGGCCAGAATACTGGAGTGGGTAGCCTTTCCTTTCTCCAGGGGATCTTCCCAACCCAGGCATCGAACCCAGATCTCCTGTATTGCAGGCGGATACTTTACCAGCTGAGCCACAAGGGAAGCCCAAGAATACTGGAGTGGGTAGCCTATCCCTTCTCCAGGGGCTCTTCCCAACCGAGGAATCCAACCAGGGTCTCCTGCATTGCAGGCAGATTCTTTACCAACTGAGTTACTGTTACCACATCATAAATCCCTCCAAAGCTTAGCAGCTTACAGCAAACACCCTCATCATTCGTGCTTTGGGACCCTGGCCTGGCTTGCCTAGAGACACTGCTTGAGACCTCACAGGGCTACAGCCCAGGTGTCTGCTGGGACGATGCCATGTCTCGGGCCCACGGGAGGGAGGGCCACATCCATACTCACTCATGTGGCTGTTGACCAGAATCAGTTCCTCTGGAACTACTGGACTGGGGACTTCTGGTGTGTGATAGTTGTTGTTGGAGGCTTCTATTCGGTTCTGTGCCGTCCGGGTCTCCACGGGGTGGCTCTCAGCACGGTGGCAGCTGGATTCCTTCAGAAGCAGCAAGTGAGAGAATGAGAAGGAAATGAGAGCTCGAGTAATCTTGTCACCCTCTCAGCAGTCGCATCCCATCGTGTTCACTGTGTTCTATTAGAGGTGGAGGGCGAAAGGGCCATACCACAGTGTGAATAGCAGCGGGTGGGAGTCGCTCGGGGCCGTCGTAGAGGCTGCCACCATGTGGCTGTTCCGATGATCTGACTCAGAAAGATGCAATTTGACCTTAGGGGGTAGGAGATTGAATTGGCAAAACTTGATAGTTGCTTTGGATATGGTGGATAAAGAAATGAGAGATTTTAAAGACTGCAGATTTCAGGCTCGAGCACCTGAGTTGATGCCAGCACTGTTTACTTGCAGTGACATCCTGCAGGAATGGAGAGATAAGTTCAGTTCTGGGCATATTAGGTTTCAGGTGACTCTGCAGTATCTAATTTGAAAATCAGACAGGTGGTTCTGTATTCAGATTTGGAGCTCATAAGAAAGCTATGGGTCAGATGATTGTTGTTGTTTAGTAGCTCAGTAATGTCCAGCTCTTTGTGGCCCCATGAACTGCAGCACGCCAGGCTTCCCTGTCCTTCACTATCTCCTGGAGTCTGCTCAAATTCATGTCCATTGAGTCAGTGATGCCATCCAACCATCTCATCCTCTGTTGCCCCCTTCTCCTCCTGCCCTCAATCTTTCCCAGCATCAGGGTCTTTTTCAGTGAGTCAGCTCTTCACATCAGGTGGCCAAAATATTGGAGCTTCAGCTTTAGCATCAGTCCTTCCAGTGAATATTCAGGGTTTATTTCCTTTAGGATTGACTGGTTTGATCTCCTTGCACTCTAAGGGACTCTCAATTCTTCTCCAGCACCACAGTGTGAAGGCATCAATTCTTCAGTGCTTAGCCTTCTTTATGGTCCAACTCTCACATCCATACATGACTACTGGAAAGATCATAGCTTTGACTATATGGACCTTTATCAGGAAAATGATGTCTCTGCTTTTTAATATGCTGTCTAGACTTGTCATAGCTTTCTTCCAAGGAGCAAGTGTCTTTTAATTTCATAGCTGCAGTCACCATCCACAGTGATTGGAACCCAAGAAAATAAAATATGCCCCTGTTTCCGCATCTATTTGCCATGAAGTGATAGGACCAGATGCCATGATCTTAGTTTTGGGACGTTGAGTTTTAAGCCAGTGTTTTCACTCTTCTCTTTCACTCTCATCAAGAGGCTCTTTGGTTCTTCTTCTCTTTCTGCCGTTAGAGTGGTATCCTCTGCATGTCTGAGGTTGTTGATATTTCTCCCAGCAATCTTGATTCAAATGATAGAGCTTGCATTTGTCAGCATGGGGATGGTAATTAAAGTCTTTCTGGGTCCCTGGAAGCACAAATTTCCCAAAAGACAAGAGGTCACTGGGAATGGGTTGAGTAGACTCTAATTCTACCCTGGTTCCTGGATTCATCCATTCTACATATTGGAGACAGAATAACACGTAATGAACATTGGCATAAGGTACATGTTACATCCTGAAAGCAACACCCTGACCTCACTGGGTGTCATCTCCAGGCTGTAACCTCAGTTGTCCCTTTATGAAGCTATACCAGTCTGTTTCAGGACAGCAGTGTCTGGGTTAGGCAGAATTTGAGAGACTAGCAGCAGTCTGTGTTTAGTTTGTACCAGCGTACCAAGCTGACCCACCTATGAACCAGACCTAGCTACTTTCTTCCTCCATCATTAGATGGGTTCTTGGATATTATATAACAGGGCCATTCCAAAATGCCCACATCTTGGAGCCTTTAGATCTTCTCCTTGGAACTCTAATGAGACTGTCCTGGTATCTTCACCTCATTTAACAGTGTCTTTGACACTTATGTCCTAAGAGTCATCTCAGAAATGCATTAGAATCAGCTCCAAAGCTTGAAGGAAACTGGAGGTGCCACTGAAAGAAAAAAGACCCCCAAACCAAGGGAGAGGCACACAGACTGATGAAAGCAATTTGAGGGGACCAGCAGACCACCCTTGATGTCTACTGCAAAGTCATAGGGGCGGATGATGTGAAGAGAGTGTAGAGAGAGAAGAGCAAGGATTTCAGATAAAGCCCTCCCAACATGACCCCAGTAGTCAATGTTTGAGAAGAGATTGCCAGCAAATGAGACAGGAACAAAGTTGCATAAGAGATGATGCTCAGGTAGAAAAAAAGGATCATTCCATTTAATTGGCAGGTGCTAAGTCATTAAGTTAGCTGAGAGCTCAGATACCTTCAATGGATGTAGTGTCAAGCGATAATGATGAGCTTGGTGAGAGGAAGTGAGACAGTGAGCCCAGGAACCAGATTTCCCATGAAGAGGGGAAGAGAAGAAAATGAAGCCAAATTAAAAAAATAAATAACACCAGAAGGAAAGAAATAGGGTGGTGGATGGAAAGACTATGGGGTTATCTAGGGTTTTATTCTGTATTTGATTTTTAAAGAAAATAATTTGCAGAGACATGAGCATGGCTAAATGCTAGTGGGAAGGAGCTAGGAGACACAGAGGGCGAGGGGGATGGTGGGGTAAGGGGGAGAGAGAGAGGCAAACTGAGATTCTTTTGCACACAATTTTGGAGAAGAAAAATCTAAAAGAGAAGAATTTAAGCCTGGATGGAGGGATTGATTTTCATGGGAAGAGGCAACCTCTGCTTTGAAACAGGAGGGAGGAGAATGGGAGAGTTTAGGAATTTGGTGTGAGAAGCTGCAATTATATAATTTCAATCTGATGACTTATTCTCCTTGAGTAGGAGTTAAGGCCATTTGAGAAGAGTCTCAGCGTCAGAGGAAGTAGGAGGTGTGAGATTGGTGGACAGTGTCTAAAAGGAAGCTCAGCTAGTGTGCAGAAGGTGGACAGATGACTTCAGCAATGAGAATTAGAGAATGGTCTTGCCAGGTAACACACAGCTCACCAGGTCCAGGGTCAGCTCAGCAGGTCCAGGGTTGGCAGAGAGTAGACAATACATGTCTGAAGCATGGACATGCTGCCAACCCTGAGGTACTTGGGAAACTAGAAAATAAGCAACTTTTATTAGAAGGGAAGTGGTATTAGCTTTAGTTAGAGGAAGATTAGAGGTTAGGTTAGAGGAAGTTGGGTTTAGTTAAGAGCAGAAAGTAAAAAAGTGCTAAGTTTGAGGTTGTGGAGTTGTTTGTTGTAGAGCTGGGCCTTCTAGAGGGAAAACCCAAAGGGAGCAAAGATTAGAGCACATATAAGGTCAGGGGGAAGGCTTCCCTGGTGGCTCAGAAGGTAAAGAATCTCCCTGCAATGCAGGAGACCTGGGTTCTATCCCTGGGTCAGAAAGATCCCCTGGAGAAGGGAATAGCAATCCACTCCAGTATTCTTGCCTACAAAATCCCATGGACAGAACAGCCTGGTGGGCTAAAGTCCATGGGGTCACAGAGTCAGACATGACTGATCCACTAATATCCAAGGTCAGGGAGAAGAAAGCAGAGCATTATACAAATAAGCTAACAAACAAAATACTCTAATTTTTTTTTTTCTGGTATCTTTTAACCAGTGAAGACACCATTGTTTTCTACTCAACAGTATAAACTGTTTCTTAGCCAGTGTAATCAATTGGGATGATTTGAAAATTTGAATTAAAATAAATCTTACCCGGAACTGATAAGGTCTAAACTAAGCTATTGGTTTTAAGGCAACATTCATGTTTGGGTATTAAAATACACCATTTTTGCTGTGATAACTAAATATAATCATTTCTTCTTTCTATCCTTGACTTCACTCTGATATGACTGTTTTAAGATAATTTTTAAGTGATCTACTTTTTATTTCTAAATGCAACATATATAACTGTTTATCAAAAACTGGCTGCAGATATTCCATTTCCATCTGGAGGCCTGTTATCATGAGTCTTTCAAAGACCATTTGGGTCAGTGAAAAGTGAAAGTCACTCAGTTGAGTCCCCCTCTTTGTGACCCTCTGGCTGCAGCCTGTCAGGTTCCTCTGTCCATGGAGTTCTCCAGGCAAGAATATTGGAGCGTGTTGCCTTTCCTTCTTCAGGGGATCTTCTCAACCCTGGATTGAACCCAGAGAGACATACAAGTTTATGGAGAAGAGCAGCTATACCTTTATCTTTCAAAATCAGGGCATGTTTGCAGCTGAGAAGTGTTCACTATTGTCAATTTCATACTGCATGAAACTTGAGTGTTTTGGAAAATAAAGAATGAAAAGTAGGTTGGATTGGAACTGTTGGTAGAATGCTGTGCTTAGGGTCTCTGTAAGTAATTCTGTGTTGCATTCTGTAAGCAAGAAGGTGCCACTAAATTCCTTGCTGATGGTGACTTTCACCACCAGAACTGAACTCCAGTAGGATAACTCTTGGCTGCTTTGTGGAAGTTGGAGTGAAAAGCGAGAGGCAGAGAGACTAGAGGCAAAAGAAAAGTGACATAGTCTAGGTAAGAAATATCAAATCGAGTCTATACAAACAACCACTATACAAAGTGGTTGGCAGGCAAGTGTTTTTCACCACCAGTGCCACCTGGGAAGATACCAAACAAAGATGGTAAAAGAACAAAACTCTTTTCTGTTTCTCCTCTAAACATTTCTGACACCAAGTGTCTTTTTTTTCCCCCACACCAACTAATTTTCCAACTTCCTGGACACCAATTAGATAGGTGCCCTATAGTTCAGTTATAACACTGTCTGGAGTCAGCTTAGACCCCAAAAGTTAAGAGCTTTGTCCCCAAAGGCTGCCCTCCCCAGCGTGTCAGACATCAGTCACAGCTCCATGCTGTCATCTGTGTTCTGGCTGACCAGCTATGAATCAAAGGTTTCTGTGACCCCCGCTCCCCTGCAGTTTGACAGTTTGCTGAAATGGCTCACAGGACAGGACTCAGAAACAACAATTTATTTACTATATATCTATATGTATATCTACTATATACTATTCAGTTCAGTTCAGTTCAGTCGCTCAGTCGTGTCCGACTCTTTGCGACCCCATGAATCGCAGCACGCCAGGCCTCCCTGTCCATCACCAACTCCCGGAGTTCACTCAGATTCATGTCCATCGAGTCAATGATGCCATCCAGCCATCTCATCCTCTGTTGTCCCCTTCTCCTCCTGCCCCCAATCCCTCCCAGCATCAGAGTCTTTTCCAATGAGTCAACTCTTTGCATGAGGTGGCTAAAGTACTGGAGTTTCAGCTTTAGCCTCATTCCTTCCAGAGAAATCCCGGGGTTGATCTCCTTCAGAATGGACTGGTTGGATCCTATTTATTTACTATATATTTATATATAATATTAATAATTAATTAATTATTAATTGCTATTTATATATTATATATTTACTATAAAAGGATATAACTCAGATGCAAGAAGGCACAAGGCAAGGTATGGGGAAAGAGAGGGGAGCTTCCATGTCCTCTCCAAGGGCACTGCCTTCCAAGTACCTCCACGCATTCACCAGCCAAGAAGTTCTCTGAGCCCCTTTGGTTGGTAGGATTTTCACGCAGGCTGTGTTACATGGGCACGATTGATCAGATCATTGGTCCTTGGTGATTAACTCAGCCTCCAGCCAGGTAAAGGGGAAGGACTGAAAATTTCAATGCTCTCAAGGTTGAGGCCTCTTGAGTCTAGCCCAGCCATCCAGGAGTCACCGCATTAGCATCAACACAGGTATGGTTGAAAGGGGCCTCTCACGAATAACAAAAGCTGCTCCTCTTATCCCTGCCACTTAAGAAATTTCAAGGGTTTTAGGAGTGCTGTGCCAGGAGCTGGCGACAAGAGCAAAATATTTCTTATTGTATCACAATACCACAGATGGGGATGGAGTAAGCTGTGGATGTACAACCCACACTTGATTGGCAACTGGGTAAACTGCCTGATTCATCCAATTATACTAGAAAGGTCATGATTCCTGAACTTCACCACTCCTACTTCAGTTAAATCCTTCTCCACATGTACCCAAATATCTCCCTGAGCCATGTAGACTCTGTCAGAAAGAACAGCACATTTCCTGACACCCATAACATTAGGGAGAAGGGAGGGAAAAGAGTTGCATAATTACTGTTGCACAATTGCAATTGGAACTGATTCTGCCAGCCTGAAATTGGCTCCTGGTCTCCCCTGCTGACATTTCAGACCTTCGTTATAAGTGAAGAACCTTGGTAACCGTGTCACACATTTTCCTGTGGTCTGAAACATACTCATTTAATGAGATGATGACCTTTATTTATCTACAGAATGTGACACCATTAGCCAAACACACAGAGTGAGGTTGAGACAGTGATTTGGAACTCACAATTTAGATGTTTTTCTGAAAAACATCTGGGCAAAAATGAACAGACATGTCCTCTATTACTAGGGATTGTGATTTAAGACCAGATGCACTGTAACTCAGGGGTAGGGTGTGAATAATAGGGTGTATAACTCTTTACTCATATTCAATGCCCCTTTTGCAAAAGCGTTAATGCTTATCTGACCCTTTGAAATGAGGTTTGGTCACATGACTTGCTTTGTTTGAAGACATGTGATGGCAATGATGCGCATGTCCTTTCTAGATGGACGTTTAAGAACCAGTGCATTTTTTTCAGGGCTGCCCTTCTCCTCTGCCTTGGCAACTGATAGTTGTAGAGTCTCCAGCTGGATCACTGGGTAAGGACGCAGTGGCATGGAGCTAGCATGTAAAGGGAATGTATTATGAGCGAGAGAAACCTTTGCTGTGTTAAGCCACTGGGATTTGGAGTTGTTTGTCACCACAACGTAGTCAACCTATCATGACTGATAAAAGGTGTATATTTCTATTGTACACCTCTATTATATATATGGAGTCATTTTTATAAGAAAGAAACATTGGGGGGAAAAGGCAGTGTGGGTGTAACAAGAAAATTTGGTAGAAAATAGTCTTTAAATTGTCACTAGAAATTGGTGAAAATGACCTACTTGTTCTTTCATGTTTAACTATATACTGCTATAGAAATGATCAAATATTTTGTTTCAGGTGCTTAGGGGTAGAGAAGGAGGTGGAGGAGTTGGAACTTGAAAATAATAAATGTACAAAGAAATGGAAAGTTCTCCAGATTTTCTAAAAGGATCAAAGAAGTGTGAACTAATAGAAATGTCTGTAACCGCAGAGAGCCAAAAAAAAAAAAAACTGTGGGCTGGGTGCTTTTCTGACTCCTCATCTAGAATTAACCTGTGAATGTCAACCCACTCTGCTTGGCTCATCTTAGAGGATCATTCCAATGCTTGGAATATTGAAGGGATCTATCAGATCTGCCCCTGACACATGAGGTAGGTCAAGTACGACAGCCAAAAACTAGTTAGAACTCAAGAAAAGTCTTCAAAGAGTCTTTCTGTAATTGCTTAAGACCTTATCAGGTCAATATGTTTGTTTTCTTGGTTCAAAAGGATTTCTTTATGTCTCTTAGACTGTTTCTCAGAGTGAAATGTGAATTGAAAAGTCAGATGAGATGCATTTATGTTTCGCAGTATGATTACCACCATAGCAGGGCTTCTCCGATCGCTCAGTTGGTAAGGAATCTGCCTGCAATGCAGGAGACCCTGGTTCGACTCCTGGGTTGGGAAGATCTGCTGGAGAAGGGATAGGCTATCCACTCCAGTATTCTAGCCTAGAGAATTCCATGGACTATACCCATGGGGTCGCAAAGAGTCGGATATGACTGAGTGACTTTCACTCACCACTATAGCATTAGCTAACACCTCTGTTATATTATGTAGTTTTGTGTGTGCGTGTGTGTGTTAAACAAAATAAAATATGGAGAACAGTTAAGGTATAATCTCTTAGCAACTCTGAAGTTTATGGTATGGTATTGTTGACTATAATCATATATGAACGTATCAAATCAACATGTTGCACATGTCAACTACAGCTAAAAAAAGTCTGAAAAGATAAAAGCAGGACTGGACTATAGTGATCTTTGAAGAAAGTAAGCTTGAGTTGCTTCATCTGACTTGATGTAGTTATCGTTAATTGCTTTGCAGGGTGTGTATGTGTGTGTGTGTGGAGGGAGTGCCAAGAAATTAGACATGATATTATTGACCAGTCAGCTGTTTGCAGGGGATTTGAGCAGGTTACTTAAGAGATGTGGCATCCATCATTCAATGCAGTAAGGAGCCCTGGTTTTAGATCTTTCTCCAAGCAGCAAGTATCCACTTTCACAAACAGGGTTTACAGCATCGCTTTAAACACAATACCTAGAGCAGAATGATTCTGCGTAAAAGAACCAAAGTCTAAGTGAAACATGCTTATGTTTACTGGACAGGTATGCTGTCTTACTTGGCCGTAAGGTGCATTTGCTGAAAATGCCTGGCTGCGGTGGTGGTGCACAAGTGTGACGGTGGTGGCGGTGGTGCACAAGCGTGGCCTAGAGGAGCTACCCCACACCCAAGGTCACGGGCAGCGGGCTGGGAGGAGCTACCCCACACCCAAGGTCAGCGGCAGCGAGCTGGGAGGAGCTACCCCACACCGAAGGTCACGGGCAGTGGGCCGGGAGGAGCTACCCCACACCCAAGGTCAGGGGCAGTGGGCCAGGAAGAGCTACCCAACACCCAAGGTCAGGGGCAGCCATGAAGAGATACCCCACATCCAAGGTAAGGGAAACCAAGTACAATGGTAGGCACTGAGAGAGGGCATCAGAGGGCAAACACACTGAAACCACAGTCACAGACAACTAGCCAATCTGGTCACACAGACCATAGCCTGGCCTAACTCAATGAAACTAAGCCATGCCGTGTGGGGCCACCCAGGATGGATGGGTCATGGTGGAGAGGTCTGACAGAATGTGATCTACTGGAGAAAGGAATGGCAAACTACTTCAGTATTCTTGCCTTGAGAATCCCATGAACAGTGTGAAAAGGCAGATAGATAGGTCACTGAAAGATGAACTCCCCAGGTCAGTAGGTGCCCCATATGCTACTGGAGATCAGTGGAGAAATAGCTCCAGAAAGAATGAAGGGATGGAGCCAAAGCAAAAAACAACACCCAGCTGTGGATGGGGCTGGTGATAGAAGCAAGGTCCAATGCTGTAAAGAGCAATATTGCACAGGAACCTGGAATGTCAGGTCCATGAATCAAGGCAAATTGGAAGTGGTCAAACAAGAGATGGCAAGAGTGAACATTGACATTCTAGGAATCAGCGAACTAAAATGGACTGGAATGGGTGAATTTAACTCAGATGACCATTATATCTACTGCTCTAGGCAGGAATCCCTTAGAAGAAATGGAGTAGCCATTGTAGTCAACAAAAGAGTCCAAAATGCAGTACTTGGATGCAGTCTCAAAAACAACAGAATGATCTCTGTTTGTTTCCAAGGCAGACCATTCAATGTCACGGTAATCCAAGTCTGTGCCCCGACCAGTAACGCTGAAGAAGCTGAAGTTGAACGGTTCTATGAAGACCTACAAGAACTTCTAGAACTAACACACCCAAAAGATGTCCTTTTCATCCTAGGGGACTGGAATGCAAACGTAGGAAGTCAAGAAACACCTGGAGTAACAGGCAAATTTGGCCTTGGAATACAGAATGAAGCAGGGCAAAGGCTAATAGAGTTCTGCCAAGAGAACACATTGGTCATAGCAAACACCCGCTTCCAACAACACAAGAGAAGACTCTACACATGGACATCACCGAAATCAGATTGATTATATTCTTTGCAGCCAAAGATGGAGAAGCTCTATACAGTCAGCAAAAACAAGACTGGGAGCTGACTGTGGCTCAGATCATGAACTCCTTATTGTCAAATTCAGACTGAAATTCAAGAAAGTGGAGAAAACCACTAGATCATTCAGGTATGACCTAAATCAAATCCCTTATGACTACACAGTAGAAGTGAAAAACAGATTTAAGGGACTAGATCTGATAGACAGAGTGCCTGATGAACTATGGATGGAGGTTCGTGACACTGTACAAGAGACAGGAATCAAGACCACCCCCAAGAAAAAGAAATGCAAAAAAGCAAAATGGCTGTCTGAGGAGGCCTTACAAATAGCTGTGAAAAGAAGAGAGGTGAAAAGCAAAGGAGAAAAGGAAAGATATAAGCATCTGAATGCAGAGTTCCAAAGAATAGCAAGGAGAGATAAGAAAGGCTTCCTCAGCAATCAATGCAAAGAAATAGAAGAAAACAACAGAATGGGAAAGACTAGAGATCTCTTCAAGAAAATTAGAGATACCAAGGGAACATTTCATGCAAAGATGGGCTCAATAAAGGACAGAAATGGTGGGGACTCAACAGAAGCAGAAGATAAGAAGAGGTGGCAAGAATACACAGAAGAACTGTACAAAAAATATCTTCATGACCCAGATAATCACAATGGTGTGATCACTCACCTAGAGCCAGACATCCTGGAATGTGAAGTCAAGTGGGCCTTAGAAAGCATCACTACGAACAAAGCTAGTGGAGGTGATGGCATTCCAGTAGAGCTATTTCAAATCCTGAAAGATGATGCTGTGAAAGTGCTGTACTCAATATGCCAGCAAATTTGGAAAACTCAGCAGTGGCCACAGGACTGGAAAAGGTCAGTTTTCATTCCAATCCCAAAGAAATGCAAAGCCAAAGAACGCTCAAACTACCACACAATTGAACTCATCTCACACGCTAGTAAAGAGCTGCTCAAAAATCTCCAAGTCAGGCTTCAGCAATACATGAACCGTGAACTTCCAGATGTTCAAGCTGGTTTTAGAAAAGGCAGAGGAACCAGAGATCAAATTGCCAACATCCGCTGGATCATGGAAAAAGCAAGAGAGTTCCAGAAAAACATCTATTTCTGCTTTATTGACTATGCCAAAGCTTTTGACTGTGTGGATCACAAAAAACTGTGGAAAATTCTGAAAGAGATGGGCATACCAGACCACCTGACTTGCCTCTTGAGAAACCTGTATGCAGGTCAGGAAGCAACAGTTAGAACTGGACATGGAACAACAGACTGGTTCCAAATAGGAAAAGAAGTACTTCAAGGCTGTATATTGTCACCCTGCTTATTTAACTTATATGCAGAGTACATCATGAGAAACACTGGGCTGGGAGAAACACAAGCTGGAATCAAGATTGCCAGGAGAAATATCAATAACCTCAGATATGCAGATGACACCACCCTTATGGCAGAAAGTGAAAAAGAATTATGGAGCCTCTTGATGAAAGTGAAAGAGGAGAGTAAAAAAGTTGGCTTAAAGCTCCACATTCAGAAAACGAAGATCATGGCATCTGGTCCCATCACTTCATGGGAAATAGATGTGGAAACAGTGTCAGAATTTATTTTTTTGAGCTCCAAAATCACTGCAGATGGTGACTGCAGCCATGAAATTAAAAGATGCTTACTCCTTGGAAGGAAAGTTATGACCAAAATAGACAGCATATTCAAAGGCATAGACATTACTTTGCCAACAAAAGTCTATCTAGTCAAGGCTATGGTTTTTCCAGTGGTCATGTATGGATGTGAGAGTTGGACTATAAAGAAAGCTGAGCACTGAAGAATTGGTGCTTTTGAACTGAGGTGTTGTAGAAGACCCTTGAGAGTCCCTTAGACTGCAAGGAGATCCAACCAGTCCATCCTAAAGGAGATCAGTCCTGGGTGTTCATTGGAAGGACTGATGCTAAAGCTGAAACTCCAATACTTTGGCCACTTCATGCGAAGAGCTGTCTCATTGGAAAAGACCCTGATGCTGGGAAAGATTGAGGGCAGGAGGAGAAGGGGATGATAGAGATGAGATGGTGGGATGGCATCACGGGCTCGATGGACATGGGTTTGGGTGAACTCCGGGAGTTGGGAGGCCTGGCATTCTGTGGTTCATGGGGTCGCAAAGAGTCAGACACGACTGAGTGACTGAACTGAATTGAACCAGTAGATAAAAACGAAAATTTTTCTTTTGTTTGAGTATGTGCACACACAAAAACTAAGGCTTACTTTATTACTATCTATAAAAGCAAGCGAAAAATCATCCTACTGTTAAAGGGGGCAGATAGGAACACGAAGAAACAAAGCCACACTTTACCTTCGGTGTAGCTAGAACAGAGCTCCAGGTTTAGGCAGTCTGCCTGCCAGCCATGCCCACTTGGGCATCTAATGGGATCCTGATGCGTCCTGCCTGCACTCCTGATGTTTTCCTCCTTTAACCTGCTTTCCCTGTAGACTTTGCATTTCTGGAAATGGAAACTTCATTCTTCTGGCTGCTCAGGCCAAACACTTTGAGTTACGTTTGACTTTCCTCTTTCTTTCACTCTGAATCCATGGGAAGATTTGAGCAGCTTTATTTCAAATATATATCCTGTATCTGGCCACTTATCACCACCTCCACTGTTCTCAGTCTAGTCCAAGCCATCACCAATCCCCTCTGAACTACTAACAACCTCCTACTCATCTCCTTCTTCCCAGTCTTGTCCTCTTAGGGACACTTCTCCACAAGGCGGTTGAAGGAATTTTTTTTAACATATATATTTTAAAATAATGTATGAAAAAAGTGAAAGTGTTTTTTCCCTCAGTCCTATCTGACTCTTTGTGACCCCGTGGACTGTGGCCTGCCAGGCTCCTCTGTCCATGGGATTCTCCAGGCAAGAGTCCTGGAGTGGGTTGCCATTTCCTCCTCCAAGAAATCTTCTTGACACAGGGATTGAACCATTGCCTACGTCACTGCAGGCAGATTCTTTACCATCAGAGCCAACAGAGAAAACAATGTATACCTGGACATAATTTAAAGAGTCAGTTTCAAAAGTTTGTTACTTAAACAGTAGTTCCTCTCACCCTCCCTCCCAATTACTGCTTCCCAGAGGCAGGCATCCAGCCTTTGTCTGATTTTAATATTGGCCTCATTTAATTTAGTCACTAATGCCTATGATTATATGATGCTATAAAAGCTGCCAGTTACACTGTGTTACACCATGGGTTGAGACATATCCTGATTATGGATATGTTGAAATGCAAAAAGATGTCTCAGAATTGAATAAATATGGTACTTTCATTTCTTTGAATAATATGGGGATACATATTTTATTTCTTCTAAGGTTGCTCAGTCCTGTCCAACTCTTTGAGATCCCATGGACTGTCCATGGGATTCTCGAGGCCAGAATACTGGAGTTAGTAGCCTTTCCCTTCTCCAGGGGATCTTCCCAACCTAAGGATCGAACCCAGGTCTCCCACATTGCAGGCAGATCCTTTACCAGCTGAGCCATAAGGGAAGCCCAAGAATACAGGAGTGGGTAGCCTGTCCCTTCTCCAGGGGATCTTCCCAACCCAGGAATTGAACTGGGGTCTGCTGCATTGCAGATGGATTCTTCACCAACTGAGCAATTAGGGAAGCCCATATAAATATATATGTAATATATATAGGGCTTCCAGGCAGTGCTAGTGGTAAAAAATCCCCCTGCCAGTGCAAGAGCTGCGAGAGGCTCAGGTTTGATCCCTGGGTAGGGAAGATCCGCTGGAAGAGAATGGCTACCCACTCCAGTATTCTTGCCTGGAAAATTCCATGGTCAGAGGAGCCTGGTGGGCTAGAGTCCATGGGGTTACAAAGTGTCAGGCACAACTGAAAAGCTGAGCAGCAGCATGATTATCTGTATTCCTAATTCTTGGGTTTAGCCGTTAAGCACTGACTTCCCACTATGGAAGGTGAAGGTCTATTATGCTTTTACACCCTCTCTCCTACTGTCATATCCCTCATCCACAGTAAGACAGCATTTGATTATACTAATATTCCATATCTTCATAGTATGACTATATAAACATTTTCATAGCTGGACCATATAATACTCTTGTCTCTTTCTTCCCCATTCCTTTCTGTTTGCCACTGGAGTTTGTCATCATCTTTTTAAAACTTTCAGTTATTTATTTAATTTTTTTAAGTCACTCATGGCCGACTCTTTGCGACCCCATAGTCCATGGAATTCTCCAGGCCAGAATATTGGAGTGGGTAGCCTCTCCCTCTGCAGGGGATCTTCCCAAACCAGGGATCGAACCCAGGTCTCCTGCATTACAGGCAGATTCTTTACCAGCTGAGCCACAGGGGAAGCTGAAGACTGGAGTGGGTAGCCTATCCCTTCTCCATGGGATTTTCCCAAGCGAGGAATCAAACTGGGGTCTCCCGCGTTTCAGACGGATTCTTTACCAACTGAGCTATTATATTTACTTATATTTCTGTGTAATTATGCTCAAGCTCACTCTCCTGTGTGTAAATCTCAGGCACTCAGGTGTTCATCCTAGAGTCTTCTGAGTTCTCTAGCCAGGTCGCAGGGTTGTGAGCTTGGCATTTCTTTTCACCACCTCCCTGGGATTCTTGTTCCCTCTGTCAACAAGCTCCTGTTCCTTGGATCCTTTGTAAGCTTTCTTGTTTTGCTCCTTTGTATGAACGTCTATTGTACTACTTTTCTGAGTAAGTTTTAAAGTAATGTTTTGAAACCTTGCCTGTCTAAAAATAATTTTATTTGACTCCTGCGTTTAATTGCCTGGGTATGAAATTTCAAGCTTGAAAGAATTTCTCCCAGTCTGGAGAAAGTATTGCTTCATTTTCCCCAGTATAGTCCAGGATCGTTGTGTGAAACCTGTCTTCTCCTCTTTCTGAAAATGCTCCTTTCTTTGTGCCCAAGGTTCTGAAACTTCACAATGATTTTGGCAACTCCTTGAGTTATTTGAATGAAAATTTCATTCCCTCCTCTCCAATATTCTCTTCTCTCTATTTTAAAACTTTCATTATTTGAATGTTGACCTTGTGGATGATTGTCTTTTTTTAACCTATATTTTTTTCCCTATTTTTGATTTTTCACCTTTGTTTACATTCCTCTATTTTCTATAATTTTTAGTTATTTTCTAGGAGATTTGCAACCACCTCACTGAGTTTTTCCTTCATCTCCAGTATAGATTTGTTTATTTCTTAGAATTATTTTATTTTCAAAATTTTTCTTTTAACAGTTAAGTATCCATTTCTTCTCTCCTCTCTCTGAAGACATCAAAGAACTTTGACCTTTTCTTTTTGTGAAGTTTTGTTTCCTCTAAGTTACCATTGGTTGGCTTTGTCTCCTGACCTTAAGATGAGCAGTTATCCTCAAACATCTGTTGGCTCTTAAACATATTTAAGAGTTGTTGTTCGGTCATCCAGTCATGTCTGACTCTTTGCAACCCGGTGTACTGCAGTATGCCAGGCTTCCCTGTCCCTCATCATCTCCTGAAGTTTGCCCAAGTTCATATCTTTTGCATCAGTGATGCCATCCAGCCATCTCACCCTCTGTTGTCCCCTTCTCCTTCTGCCCTCAATCTTTCCCAGCATCAGGGTCTTTTCCAGTGAGTCAGCTGTTCACATCAGGTGACCAAAATACTGGAGTTTCAGCTGTAGCATCAGTCCTTCCAATGAGTATTCGGGGTTGATTTCCTTTAAGATTTACTGGTTTGATCTCTTTGCTGTCCAAAGGACTGTCAGGAGTCTTCTCCGGCACCACAGTTCAAAGGCATCAATTCTTTGGTGCTCTGCCTTCTTTACGGTCCAGCTATCCAAACCATATGTGACCACTGGGAAGACCATAGTCTTGACTATATGGACCTTTGTTAGCAGAGTAATGTCTCTGCTTTTCAACACACTGCCTAGGTTTGTCATACTTTCCTGCCAAGAAGCAGTTGTCTTCTGATTTCATGGCTGTAGTCACTATCTGCAGTGATTTTAGAGCTCGAGAAGAGGAAACTTGTCACTACTTCCACATTTTCCCCTTCTGTTTGCCATGAAATAATGGGACTGGATGCCGTGATCTTAGTTTTTTCAGTATTTAGTTTTAAGCCAGCTTTTTCACTCTCCTCCTTCACCCTCATCAAGAGATTGTTTAGTTCCTCTTCACTTTCTGCCATTAGAATGGTATCGCATACCCAAGATTGTTGATATTTCTCCCATCTATCTTGATTCCAGCTTGTAACTTATCCAGCCCAGCATTTCTGATGATGTGTTCAGTGTATAGGTTGAATAAACAGAGTGACAACAGACAGACCTGTCATACTCCTTTCTCAATCCTACAAATAAGTTATTCCATACAGGGTTCTAACTGTTGCTTCTTGACCTGCATACGGGTTTCTCAGGAGACAGATAAGATGGTCTGGTATTCCCAACTCTTTAAGAGCTTTCCATAGTTTCTTATGATCCACACAGTCAAAGGCTTTAGTGTAGTCAATGAAACAGAAGTAGACATTTTTCTGGAATTCCCTTGCTTTCTCTATGATCTAAAGAATGTTGGCAATTTGATCTCTGGTTCCTCTGCCTATTTTAAACCCAGCTTGGATGTCTGGCAGTTCTTGGTTCACGTAATGCTGAAGCCTAGCATGCAAGATTTTAAGCATGACCTTACTAGCATGGGAGATGAGTGCAATTGTCCTGTAGTTTGAATTCTTTAGCATTATCCTTCTTGCAAAGGGTTGAGGATTGACCTTTTCCAGTCCTGTGGACACTGCTGGTTCTTCCAGATTTGCTGACATGTTGAGTGCAACACTTTGATAGCATCATCTATTAGGGTTTTGAATAGCTCTACTGGAATTCCATTGCATCCACTAGCTTTATTGACAGCAGTGTTTCCTAAGGCCCACCTGACTTCACCCTTCATGGATCACTGCCTTGTCATAGTGAAGAGGCTAGCATGACTCAATGAAGCTATGAGCCATGTCAGGCCACCCAAAATGGTTGGGTCATAGTGGAGAGTTCTGACAAAACGTGATTCACTGGAGAAGGGAATGGCCAACCACCCCAGTATACTTGCTGTGAGAACGTCATGAACTGGCTGCCAGTGGTGTAGCACGCCTGTTTTCCTATTATAGAGAGTCTCCTGTCTTGGAGCGTCGCTGCCGACTGGGCACTCGTGTTTGGGTTGTTACGGCAAGTTGTCTCCGGGCAAGTGAGCCCGGAGCAGCTGGCTGGCATTCATAAGTACAAGTACAGTGCTGTGGATACCAATCCACTCTCTCTGTATGTCATGCACCCATTTTGGAACACTGTAGTAAAGGTATTTCCTACTTGGCTGGCTCCAAATCTGATAGCCTTCTCTGGCTTTCTGCTGGCTGTATTCAATTTTCTACTTAGGGCATACTTTGATCCTGACTTTTATGCTTTAGCACCAGGTCACAAGCATGTACCCAACTGGGTCTGGATTGTAGTGGGCATCCTCAGCTTCATGGCCTACACGCTAGATGGTGTGGACGGAAAGCAAGCCCACAGAACCAATTCCAGCACTCTGCAGGGGGAGCTTTTTGACCATGGCCTGGACAGCTGGTCATGTGTTTACTTTTTGTCACATGTATTCCATTTTTGGACGAGGATCATCTGGTTTCAGTGTTTTTGTTCTTTATCTCCTGCAGTGGGTAGTTTTGTTTTCTTTCATCCTGTCTCACTGGGAAAAGTATAACACAGGGATTCTTTTCCTGCCATGGGGATATGACATCAGCCAGGTGACTATTTCTTTTGTCTACATAGTGACTGCGGTTGTGGGAGCTGAGGCCTGGTAGGAACCTTTCCTGTTTAATTTCTTATATGGAGACCTATTCACTGCCATGATCATTGGTTGTGCACTGTGCGTGACTCTTCCAATGAGTTTGTTAAATTTTTTCAGAAGCTATAAAAATAACACGTTGAAACACAATTCAGTCTATGAAGCTGTGGTTCCTGTCTTTTCTCCATGTCTGCTATTCATTTTGCCTACAGCATGGATCCTCCTGTCAGCTTCAGATATTTAGAGTTACACCCTAGAGTGTTCTACTTAATGGTTGGAACAGCCTTTGCCAACAGCACATGTCAGCTGATTGTCAGATGAGCAGTACCCGGTGCCCAATGTTGAATCGGTTGCTGCTTCCTCTTTTTGTGATTGTCATGGTGGTGAACGTAGGAGTAGCCCCTTAGGTTGAGAGCACTCTGCTGTTCACATTGACAGCTGCTTTCATGCTGGCCCATGTCCACTATGGAGTATGAGTGGTAAAGCAGCTGAGCAACCATTTTCACATTTACCCCTTCTCACTGAGAAAACCAAACTCGGATTGACTAGGAGTGGAAGAAAAGAATATTGGCCTGTAATCTACAGAAAGAAGTACTGTAAATAAGATGCTTGTAAATATTCATCCATCACTGCTGAGCTAAACTGATCTGCTCAACAGATATGGGAACTCAGTGTGTGTGTGGTACTTGGACAGCAGGAATGATACATATCTGAACTTGTAGAACATTGGACCTATTAACTCTCAGCTTACTTTTTTTTTATAAAACCATGTGTTGTTTTGGTTAAATGTAATAGCCAAGCAAAATGTTCCTTGTAGCTTAGGAGTCCATAATGTTTTGGTTCATACAGAGTTAAAGATGCTTGGATTTTATTTTTCAAACCCTCATATTTGTTTAAGAACACTGATAACATTCAGAGGACCCAATATGTTTTCATATTTGGTACATAGTAGTAAGTCTTTTGGAGAAGGCAATGGCAACCCACTCCAGTACTCTTGCCTGGAGAATCCCAGGGACAGGGGAGCCTGGTGGGCTGCCGTCTATGGGGTCGCACAGAGTTGGACACGACTGAAGTGACTTAGCAGCAGCAGTAAGTCTTTTGGAGAAGGCAATGGCAACCCACTCCAGTACTCTTGCCTGGAAAATCCCATGGACGGAGGAGCCTGGTGGGCTGCAGTCCATGAGATTTTCCAGGCAAGAGTACTGGAGTGGGTTGCCATGGTCTTAAGTAATTCTCTGCCTCTTTATCCTATTTTATTTTCCTTCTTGGTGCCCTTCACTGCATGACTCATGATATATTCATTTGTTTGTTTATTCTTTGTCTTCTCCAAGTAGAATGTAAGGCCAGTGTCTCTTTTTGTTCATTACTGAATACCCAATATCTGACAACCAAATGTTGTGTGTAGGAGGTGCTCAATAAAAATTCATGTAATGAGATAGGTTAAATCATGTGAAATTTCTGCTATTCAGCTGCTTTTGACCTTCAAAATGCAACTTCATATAGTTCAAATGAAATAAAAGAGCATCCTCATGGCTAAGAGTTCTTAGTGATTGGGAAGCGATTATAGGAGATGTTGAATATCTTTTATATAGTGCACTGTATGAAAGTAATTAATAAATAGTAAGTGCAGAAACTCAAGCCCAGAAAAGTTAAATGACTTGCTCAAGACCAGGCTGTATCAGGCAGTGTGGAACCAAGACCAGAATCTTAAATGTACCAGGCACCGTTGGAGGCTCTGAGGATAAACCACTGACTGAAGTAGACATGGTCTCTGCTGGGTGTTTCCAGGAGTGAGAGAGGCAAATGCCAAGCACACAAGCATACGAGGATATTGAGTGGAATTGTTCTCAGTATCTTGCGATTTCAGCTAAAGGCCCCAAGAAATAGGCCATGTGAGCCCTCATAAACTAAGGAAAGCCATGTGGAGCTGTCACACGCCTCTCCAGGGCCAGACTGGTCCTTCAGCTCTCACCCTGACAGCCGCAACCAGCCTGGACACTCAGAATGCGGAATACAGGGAAAGGGCCCGGATTACGGTAAAGCATAGTTCTCAGAATCAAAAGCACTGTGTCTTTATCTGTACTGTCTCTGTATTCAGACTGGGGATGCGGTAAGGAGTGCCCAGCCTGAATGCTTCTACAAGGTGGTGCAATTATGACTCCAGAGAGGTTTGATGTGGTGAAATTATGAATGTATATGAATACTAAATGTTTAAGCAAAATGACAGAATAAAGTACATATCATTCCTATTTCTCCCAGAGAAGATCAATGAGAAATCTTGAGGTGCTGAGTTAAAGATTCCCCCGTTCATGACGTAAATCAAGTAGGAGGGCTCTCCAACCATCTGGGCCTGAAAGAAGCAAGGTTGATGTCCATCACACTTCCAATTCTTGGTATCTGTCTGCATGTTGAAAGGAAATGAAAAACATTCAGTGAGCAGATGGCAGTCTGCATCAGGGCCTACTAAGTACACCTGTGTGTCACAGGCCACAGTTACAATGGAAACAGCTGTTGACCTGGGCCAGCGTGTGTTAGTTTTCCATTAGCTCACCTTGTTCGCCAGGCCATTTGTAGCTCAGAGCTAAGTAAATGGAGTCATATTGCCATGACTGGCTTATTTCCATAGGTCATTATGTAGAAAAACTGATAAAGCATGATTGCTTCAGAGAGGGGGAAAGACCTGCTCAGAGATTCTGGCAGAGTTTCCAGGAAGGTCATCATTAACAAGGCTATTCGGTAAACTCCCTGCCACCTGGAGGTACTTTACTGATCCCATGGCAGCCAGTGGGGGAGGGGAAGTCCGCTAGGATTGCTGTCAAATGTCAATGAAGTATGGGCCAGAAGCTTAGCAAATCCAAGTTTATGTTATTTTTCGATGGTGCACTTCCTCCTCTCTCTCCCTTCCTTTTCCCTTCCCTCTTTCAGGAATATTCTGGCCAGTGATGTGGGAATGAAGTGTTTTATAAGGCAAATGGACTCTCAAGGGGTGAAGCAGCACTTTTCTTTCCCTATCTTACAATAGGAATCTCTGTGTCTGTTTTACCTGTTGAAATACACTTTCCAGGAAGGAAGGAACCATTCTGAGTATCGGATCCTCATTGCCTGCCGTAGCGTCTAACATACAGTAGGTGCTCAATAATACCCACTGGCCGGAAGTATGGATAAACTGTGTATGTACACTGGGAGGAATTTTGGTCATGAGCCTAGATGGCCAATCTATGGAAGTCTTTAAATAGCACACTAGACATATAGCCATGGGCTGAAAATGGAATAAAAAATAAAGACAAGCAGGAAAAACCCCTAAACACAACAGGATTTGTAACCAATATAGAGGTAAATGGCACTTGATAATCTAATACTTAGGAAGTAATTTGTTATTTGGCTGCCTTTGTTATCACTGATAGAAATTCCCTAGCTCACTTTCTGGTTTTCCTTCTAATAAATTGACTTTGATTAAGACTCTTTTCTTGAAATTTACATTTATTAATTACAGATACTCTGCCAGGATGCTTCATCTTTGTTTTGTCCTGTAAATTACAGGAAGCGGAATCTATCACTATTTTTGAAATGAAGTTGAGGCTCTGAGAGTTTAAGTAATTCTTCCCACAGGTCATAAATAGAATGGCTAAGATTTGAACCCAGGCTTGCTTGACCTCTATATCTCACTGTCTATTAAACATCAGAAGGCCCCTTTAGTGCTCCCTAGACATACCTCATCCTCTTGAATTCTATCTAGGATAGAATTTCCTGACAGCTTTATTCTTCAGTCTTGCATTTGTTTCTTTGACCCATGAATTTGGTGACCCTAAAGATGCACCCATGACCTTTAGAATTTGACCCGACTTGGGGTAGAGTTGGCTGTTCTAGCCAGTGAGCACTGTGGTAGCTGCCTTCAGAAGCCATGAGAAACTAACACTTAGGGAAGATTAACTCCACTTGCTCAAAGACACACCAGGAAGCGTGACATTGGTCACAAATGTGGATACCATGGGCGTGGGTAGAAGATGAACCAGTCAGATGCCAAGGTGAAGGGTAAACTAGGAGGTCCTATTTCCAGATTTAAATGTTGCTCTTGTCTCTACAAAAGCAGCACACCCTGCTGGGGCTTCCTTCACTCCATCCTGGCTGAAGCCTGCCATCTCTCTGCCTTTCCTGGGGCTATTCTTGGGAACCACTCTCTCATTTCCTCTCTCTTTTGTAGTCTTTCTTCCTTGCTTCATGGATGCCCACCCCAGACCCCATCAGTGCACACTAAAGAGAGCACCTTCGTTGCCTTAGAAGATTAGCTCCTAGATGTCTTTTCATCAATTTATACTGTAGCCCAAAGAAACAGAGCTTCACTGACTTCCTGACAGCCTATCTCTGCCCAGCGTTTGGAACAGGCATGGAGCCACACCACCATTTCTGAAAGACAGGGTTGCTTTCTGGTCCTCACATCACTGACACCTTGCTTTCAGCCTGTCCCTCTCTTTGTTCTTCCTGATTGGGCTCCCAAGCTGAACTGCAGCAGTTCTTTTCTCAGGGGCTTTGGAATTTCTTTAGTGCAGAAGTTGTTATGAATCAGGACCTGCAGCCCCTCTGTTTTGAGTTGGTCCTCCATTTCTTTGCTTTCTTCCTATGCGAGAATCTGTAGCATCTGCTTGAATGCAGGCAGGCCTATCTTTCCACTGTGATACTTGCTCTTCATTTGACAGGCAGGCCTGTCTTAAGGCAGAGCTGAACACTCTGACAGCTGATAATGTTAGATGCCTTTTAAAATTTTGTTCCTTAAAGAGCATTGGATGACAGTGATGATGACCTATGGAAAGCAATTAAGGCTTCAGGATCATTTCTACCTGTGAGCTGGGAATGAGATGGCAGGGATCACCAAGGGACTCTTCATAATGAGTAATAGCTTCTCTGGGTAAGGTAGCTTCTGTAAGAGTGAGGTTTTTTTTTTTTTCCTGCTAAAAAAGGTAGATAAATGCACCTGAACTCTCAGATGCTGGTAGATCAACTTAATCTTCTCTATTTTCCCAAAATATTCTACAGAGACTGTAGCCACTTCCCTCTCACCCCGCCCCCAGGAACACCAAGTTTTCCTCTCTTATTAAGGTGTAGGGCTTTCAGAAAATTGCTTATTATCCCATAAGATTTATAGCCCTGTAGAAGCTTCCCTAGGGAATAAAAGCAGCTACTGCTTTGAAGACTTGTAAATAGCTTCACATCTAAGAGTGGAACTGTAGTGTTCAAAGGCACAGCGTGAGCAGTTTTGTCATTGGTGAGGCTGGTTTTCCTGGATATGGAGCATGTGCTTTCCTGCTGGTAGAACCTGAGTTGTTGGAGCAATGGAAAGTCTTGTCATTCTTTGAGTCACTGGCAGAAGCACCTTGCCAAATTATTGACCTATTTGAGTGGTGGGAAGAAACCTGATTGAGATTTCTCAGTCTACCAGGATTCCAAAAATCTTTGGGCTTCCCTGGTGGCTCAGACAGTAAAAAATCTGTCTGCAATGCAGGAGACCAGGGTTTGATCCCTGGGTTGGGAAGAGCCCCTGGGGTGAGGGCATGGCAACCCACTCCAGTGTTCTTGCGTGGAGAATCCCATGGACAGAGGATAGCCTAGTATGCTATCTTAAACTGGTTGTTTTTGCTGAAGAAAGTTGACATTTTGCCTATTATGAATGTGGGCAGTAGGACTTGCAGTTGTTCATTTAGCATTTGAAGTTGATATGAAACACGTGTAAAAACATTAAGATTGGGCACCTTGTGTAGAGAACCTCTTTTGCATCACTGAAAATTGGATAATTGCTGGCTATTTAGATATACTTGGTGGAGAACAGATGTTTCCATGGCACTGAAGCAATGTCTGCCTGAACCATATGTTTTCCAATACAAATACAAGGTTTTTGTTTTTCTTTAATTCAGAATGTTCTCATTCTTTATTGGAGTTTTGCTATTATGACAAATTAAAACACAGCAGGAAATGTTTAGGACTGCGTAACACAGATCCATTTCCAGAAAACAGGTCAGTCCTTTAGAAAAGGACATTCCAGAAAAAATCTGTTCTATGCCCATAGTAAGTTTCAGAATAGATTAAACACTTTGGACATAGAGAAGGTATAGTAGAAAGCATGGTGGACTATAATAATTTGATTTCCATTCTCCAGGCTCAGGTTGAGGGAGGTGGGAATGCTAGACAATGAGAATACCATCCCGAGTCGTCTTTGTGGCTCAGCATATTATCAACTCCAATCTGAATAATTATGTGTCTGTGGGTACAGTGGGCACCTATGGCTGTTTAACATGTTTTGAAAATACTCTTGTTTGTCTTGATCATGTCCCCATTTTTTTTTTTTTTGGTTCTGCCTGTTGAGATGTGATGCAGAAGTCTGCACCAGAATCCCTTGCTGCTTAAGGTACAAAAAGAGCTCGTAACCTAGATTTCCTCATTTGGACACACCTGCACCAGAGACAGCTGAGGAAGGGACAGGGCTGGGATGTGTTCCCACATGGACTCGTCTCCTGGCAAGTGTGGTGGCAGGCGGGTTCTTGCTCGTCTGACACCTGGGCCCGGGTATGCTCAGTGCTGGGCACTGGGGGTGGCAGCAGTGGTATCTTCATTAGGATGCTTCCCCGTGGGTGCATGGGTATTGTTCTCGGGCACTTGATGACTCACTGATTCTCCCTGTAAGTCTAATTCTCTGCTCTCCTTGAGATTCTGGACACAAAACACAGTAACAGAAAAGTCGTTTCACTTCAGCAGAAATAGATCAGAAGTGCTTCGGAAAGGAAGAGTCAAAACGTCCATAGAATAGGGAGGTGGGGGGGGGTTCAGGATGGGGAACACATGTACACCCGTGGCGGATTCATGTCAATGTATGCCAAAACCAATACAATATTGTAAAGTAATTAGCCTCCAATTAAAATAAATAAATTTATATTAAAAAAAGATGATGAGAAAAATAAAAAACCTAGGCAGATAGATTTCATCTGCCTTCAAATTTGAAGGTTCTTTTCTTAATTAGATATGAGATTTTCTCCTTTAACTTTTCTCATAGCTGTACAAAGAAAGGCACTACAGAAAAAGATCTTGAGTATTTTCAAGGGCTTGTAAAATAGTATGAAGGAAATAAAAATTCTCTAAATTCATCATTTGGGATAATTTATCATTAGTCCTTTTTTTTTATGCTACAGGTTTATTGAGATATAGCTGACTGACAACACTGTATAAGTTTAAAGTGAATAGCTGATGATCTGATACATGTTATCTTAACATATCCATCACTTCATAGGTATCTTTTGTGTGTGTGTGTGTGTGTATGTGTGTATGTACAGTGAGAACTTTTAAGATCTACTACGTTAGCAAGTTTCATGTATAAAAATACAGTATTGCTAATTGTAGTTGCCATGTTGTATATTAGATCCTCAGAACTTATTCATCTTGTAATTGGAAATTTGTACTATTTGATCACTTTTATCCATTCCCTGCTACCCGCCCCTGCCTCTACCTTATTTCAGTTAACATAGTACTCTCAAAGTTCATTCATATAGTCACAGATGGCAGGCTTTCCTTTTTTATGGGTGAATAATATTCTATTTTTCATCTATATTATCTGTCTATCTCACCTTTTTGCTATTCATCTGTCAGTGGACACTCAGCTAACTTCTTCTTGGTTATTAAAATAATCCTGCAGTGAATGTGAGGATACAGATATCTTTTTGAGACAGTGTCTTCATTTCCTTCAGACATATACCCAGAAGTAGAAATACTAGATTATATTATAGTTCTGTTCTTAATTTTTTCAGGAACCTCCATACTGTTTCCATTGTGCCTACACCAATTTACATTTGCAGTAACAATGCACAAGTATTTCCTTTTCTCCACATCCTCAACAGCACTTGTTATTGTTTGTCTTTCTGATAATAACCACTGCCATTTTAATAGGAATGAGGTGATACTTAACAATGGCATTGATTTGCAATTCCCTGAGACTAGTGATGCTGAGCACCTTATCATGGACCTGTTGGCCATTTGTATATCTTTGGGAAAATGTCTGTTCAGTTTCTTTGTCTATTTCTTAACTGGATTATTTGGTTTTTGTTTATTTTTGCTATTGAGTTGTGTGAGTTTCTTATGTATATTGGATATGAACCTCTTATCAGGTATAGGATTTGTAAATATTTTCTCCCATTCCATAGTTTGCCTTTTCCTTTGGTTGATCATTTCTTTTCCTATGCAGAAGCTTTTTAGTTTGACATAGTCTCACTGGACATTTTTTTTTAACTTTTGTTGCTTATGTTTTTGGTGTCATATCCAAAAATTTATTGCCAAGACCAATAGCAAGAAGATTTTTCTCCTGTGTTTTCTTGGGAATTTTTTAGTTTCAAATCTTACATTTTAAGTCTTTAATCCATTTTGTTTTAATGTTTGTGAGTGGTATACGATAGGAGTCCAGTTTCTTTCTGTTGCATGTGAACATTCCTTTTCCAACATCATTTTTGAAGAGGCAGTCTTTTCTGCATGGAGTATTCTTGGTCCTCTTGTCAAATATTAGCTGACTGTATATGTGTGGGTTTATTTCTGAGCTCTCAATTCTGTTCTGTTGGCCTATGTAAATGTTTTGATGCCAGTATCATACTGTTTTGTTTATTATAGCTTTGCATATAGTTTGAAATCAGAAAGTATGATACTGCCAGTTTTGTAGTACAGTATGAACTCAGGAAGTGTGATACTGCTAGAATTTCAGTAAAATACTAGCAAGCCAAATTCAACAGTGCATTAAAATGATAATACACTATGATCAAGTGGAATTCATTCCTGAGGATGCAAGGCTAGTTAAACCTATGCAAGTCAATAAATATATGAAGCATCACATTAATAGACGGAAAATCAAAGCTCAAAATTAGATGATCATCTCAGATGCAGAAAAAGCATTTGATAAAATCAACATCCTTTCATGATAAAAGCTCTCAACAAATTTGGTGTAGAGGGCAATGTACTTCAACATCATAAAGACTGTATATGACAAGTCTACATCTAACATGATACTTAGTGGTGAAAGGTTGAAAGCTTTTCCTCTAAGGTCGAGTTTGCACTTATTTGTCATAGTGCGGGAAGGCCTAGAGGTCTTTTTAAAGTATAGTCCACCGACCTTTGGAGGCTCCCAAACCCTGGAAACCCTATAAGGGTGTCTGCAAAGACAAAACTATTTTCGTAATAGTCCTGATATCATTTGTCTTTTTTCCTTTAACATTTGCACTAATGGTGCAAAAGCAATGAATAATAATTGCTCATTATTGCTAAATAATTCAGCTTATTTAGGCTGCATTCATCTGGACAGCCCTGCTTCAAACTGTGAGTTGACTGGATTTGGTTCCAGAATGTGAATCTGCTCCATATACATTTGTTTTGGAAACAAGCTGAAGGGGCTGTAGCTCCCAGGAGCATACTCTTCTCATAGCACTGACACACTGAAAAGCAAGAGCCAAGCCAAACTGTGGGAACAGATTTAAGACCTTGATTGTATCATGTCCACTGATAGACCAAAGCAGATCAAGCTTAACATCCATAGGCCACGAAAGTACACTGTCCACTGGGGGAGAGAGAGTAGCATGAATACTAATAAGCAGTAGTGACACCAACTACATCACTAGTCATTATATTCTTCACCATCATGAACTCACGGGTAAGAAAACCCCCTAAATCCCATGACACTCAAGACTGCCTTTGGTGAAGCACTTTGCTGTGTACCTCATAATCATGGTTGTCTTGAGGAAGAGCATTTGTGAAGTTTGAGTTGCACGTTGAATGAGCTGTTTGGTTTTATCTTTTTCATGACATATCATCTTTACTTAAAAAAGAGTGACTGGAAGATGAGCTAGTTATTCTGAATTGGATATTTGGCAGAAATTTGTGAGCCTGCTACTTCATGGCAAACACCACTGGCAGTATTTGTGGCAAATGATACAATTTTAGCTTTCTGGCGAAATTAAAATTTTGGAAAATTTGTATCTACCATCATGAGCTTGACAACTTCTTATACTTAAAGACTTTTATGAGATTGTAATCATAATAGCAAATGTGCTTTTAAGAACTATTATATGATAAAAATGTGTCAACAGTTGAAATGTGTATATGACTCACTGAATCAATATTTTCCAAATAACAGTGCATGGTCTTAGAAAATTATGTGTGGGTGAAAATTCTATTTAAAGTTTAAGATAGACCAATGGATTTTAGTCTTAGAGTGCAAAAAGTTGGATACAGTTTCAGAGTCTACTTGCTTCTACTCTTTAAGAAGCTGCTGGTTGGGTTTTGAAGCAGCATCAAAGAAGAATATCCATAAGTATACTTCTTCCTGTCTTCCATTTTCATGTATATTTCTGTGAGACTACATGTTCTTTATATTCTTCAACCAAAACATAGTTTTGTAGCAGGCAAAATGCTGAAGTAGGTAACAGAATCCAACCTTCTATTAAGACAGTAAAGAGATTTGCAGAAGTATAAAACAATGGCATTCTCACTAACTTTTTGTTTTGGAAATAGTTATTATTTTTTAAAAATATGTCATTTATGTTAGTATACAATAACTTTATTATTGTAATTCTGGAATTAACAGCTTAAACATTTTTTTAATTTAAAAAAGTTTCAGTGGATATCACCCACATTAACAAAAGCTCTTTGAGGTCCTTAGTAATATTGAGTGTAAAATAGATTTGGTTCCAAAAAAATTTTTAATTGCTACCTTAATAAATCATTCTTGGGGAATTTTGCATTTCAGTTTTATGAGGCTATACCAAGCAAGTTATATAGTCAGCAGTAGATTAGGATGACCTCCCAATTTGGATATGAAACAGAGAATAACAATCAGTATCAGTCACATAAATAATTAAGTCCAAAAGAAAAACAAACCTTTAAAAAGCCTGACACTTTGTTCACACGCACTAAAGACCAATGACCTTTGTTACTGACACAAGATGGTAAATGCAGCTCTTGGTCTCCTAGGGAAGCTCTTTGCTTTGCCACGTCACATACCTGCTTTTTTGATCTCAGATACTGGTCTTCTGTCTGCTTTCTTTGTGTTTAATACTTCCAACATATGGCTTGTTTCTCTGACTACCTTTAATAATGTCATTTCACTGAGGGCTTTGAGACTAGTATGAGGAATAATCAGAAGACTACAGTTTTAAGTGTGTTTCCTTATCAAAAATACATAGCATTATATGGCATTCTTAGGATTCAGTGCTTCTGCTGATGGCATATAATACAGAGTTGAATAAAGCTATTCAGTTCAACATAGTCAAGTGTATTATTACCTGATTTAGAGCATAAAAACAGAAGAGGGAAAGCAGCTGGGTGAAAATAGCCAGAGAAAGAAAAGAAAGATGTTTTCCTGCTGCTTTTCTGATGTCAGCACTTCTTTTTCTGAGCTTTGAATGTATCTCTTCATTTCCTGTCTCCCTGGGACTCTGGCTTCTCAGCTAGAGTTTGATAGAACTTGAAGCGTGCCGTCAGTACAGTGAAGTCACCTGTGCGCAAATGTGTCCCTGCCACTTATTAGCTATGTGACCTTGATCAAGCGACTTCGCCTGTCTGTGCTCTAGTTCCCTTTCTCTATGATGGAGATAATAATTGAGTCTACATCACTGAATGAAGATTAAGTGAAACAATCCATGTGCCACGCTCAGCATCTTACCTGCTGCCAGTGAGTCCTCCATGGATATCAGTCATGACTCTTGTTTCCTTATTGGTGCTTTTATCTCAACTGTACTTTAAATGAGTAGGAAAAACAAAAGAACTATATTAGATACTTCAACAAATGCATGTTAAATTAATATATACCAGGCATTGTGCTGGAGTTAGGAGATACAAGGTGAATGAAAACAGTGTCCAGAAGGGCAGATGCCTTGTCCAGGTAGCATGTTATTTTATTCCTAGCCTCTATCCAGCTGTCTGACATAGAGTAGATATTTTAAAAATGGGTGCCAAAATCAAATAATCAGCCTATGAAGTAACTATAATTACTCTTACCATTTTGCAGGTAAACTAAAAGGTAGGAAGATTCATTTATTCTGTGTCACCTAGCTAGTAAGTCACAATCAGAACTGAAACCGTCTCAGCTTGACTCAGCTTGGAGTTGGTATGCTGCGTCTCTAGGAAGGCAATGCTAACACTGGCTATCATGATGCTTGAGAGGTATGCATTGGGATCCTTAATTTCTAGTTTCTAAAGAGTGTCATCACCCTGCAGGTAATCCAGCTGTTCCACAAAACATATCCTAAGTATTTACTTAGTATTCACCTTTGTGAATAGGACACTGTACTAATGTTTGTGGACCTACCAGTTGACATGAAAGATGTTAGTGAAACTTACACCCCATCCAGGGGGACAGCTGCTAATTAATTAATTATGTGATTTGCCTTTGTGATGAACGCTGTATGCAACTGTTTATCAAAAGTTCTAACTTAATCTGCTCGAGTGGTCAGAAAGTCTATCCCAGTGAAGGGATTTTTAAATTGAGCTCTGAAGGGCAAATAGAAAATAATTAACTAGACAATAAATTGAGAACCTTTCTGGCAGAATAGTAGGAACCCAACACAGACTTGGGACATTGCAGTAAAAGGAAGAAGGCCAGTGTGCTACACCCAGGGGGTGAGAAAGGCAGTAAGATGCATGAAGCTGTAGAGACAGGATACGGCCAGGTTATCCAGAACTTCAGAACCAGGTTAAGCATTTTGATCTTCCCCTAACTTAAGCAGGATCTATAGAAAAGTGTGTTGTGACAAGATACACAGTTTAGAAAAATCACAGTGTGAAAGGACTCACAGGCGAACTCTGTTGAAAGATGGCAGTGTAGACCAGGATAATAGACTGGAGGTGGAGAAAAGTGGGTAGATTTGAAAGATATACCTGTGGGATAGACTTTATTGACTCAGTAACATAGATCAGGTAGATGAGAAGGAGGCCAATCCTATTTTGTGGGACCTGAATCTTATGGAACTGGGAAGCTCCTCCAGAAATTGATTTTCTGTAAAAAGGGAGGCCCAGAGACCTTGCATGCAGAACTCAATGAGGTCGAGATGATTAAGGGAAGGGGCTTCCTTTCCTGCAGCTCGTTTTAGTGAGGGACAGTCCTTTTCCCAGAATCTTTTGCAGCATTTCTGTCAAGCGTAGGAGGTTGGATAGAAAAATAGATGATCCATTTCAATTTCAAGACTCTCTGACTGTGGCGGGTAGAAAACAATTTAGGCAGGCGCATTATCTGTGAGACAAGAAGGCAATCCACACCCATGCTCTGGTAGCAAAATACAATTATTTAACAAGATACCTTTGAAAGAATAATTTATGCTTGGACAACAGAGATAAACTGAGCGGTATTCAACAAACTGGGACAACGACCACTCTGTCTATTATGGACAGGAGTAGCTGGGTGGGTACCCTCTTTTCTCTTCCTTCTCAGTTGTCGCCCCTCATGGAGATGAGTTCCAGCTCTTCCTGGGATCACTGTGGGTGGACTCTGACTCATCCCCTCGTTGGTAACGGTTGGCACCTGTTTTCTGTCAGCTAATGTGTGCTGCAGCATTTTGTTCTGAGGCAAGGAGGAGGCACGAGCTGTACACACTCAGAAATAATCAGGCATGTGCTGGTTGTAAGCCTTACTTGTGATGGAACCCAGAATCATGCTGGGAAAGTATTAACTGGAGATGGTTTGCTGGAGGATCACGTCTCCCCACATGAGCTGAGAGAACACTAATCCTGGAAGATGGTCCAGGAAACAGGGATTATGTCTGGAGAAATGAATATCCCTCTTGAGGAGTGAGGATGCAAAGCATTGTTTTGAGAGGACTTCTGAGAACTCCTATACAGTAAAGGAATACAAAAACTCACTTGCTCATTCACTTTTTCACTGCTGTACGTGACCAGGGAGTCCCTTTTTAAGACACCTACCCACACACACACACACACCACAGATTAAGAATACACTTTGGGGGATAAAAAGATACATTAGCATCAAGGCAGGATGGAGGAGCCTCGTGGGCTGCAGTCCATGAGGTTGCTAAGAGTCGGACATGACTGAGCGACTTCACTTTCACTTTTCACTTTCATGCATTGGAGAAGGAAATGGCAACCCACTCCAGTGTTCTTGCCTGCAGAATCCCAGGGACGGGGGAGCCTGGTGGGCTGCTATCTATGGGGTCACACAGAGTCAGACATGACTGAAGTGACTTAGTAGCAGCAGAAAGGGTAAGGAATGCGGAGAAAAATAAAATGGCCCACCATAGTAGAAAATGCCTAGAGTTTAAGCCCAGACTAGCGACATCCTGGTTTTCAATATGTCTTGGTAGCCCTTGGGCTGGACTACACATAAATTCATGTGGAGCTGATTCTTGATCCAAAGGATGCTAATGGGTTTGTCTCTTGGTCCTTTAAGAAAAGGGCTTAGGTTCATTTCAAAATAGGTAAAAGTGATTATTGAGAAGGACAACTGCCTCTCTCATTTTTCAATATATTGAGATTTGAAAATTTGAGTAAAGTAGCAGCATAAAACTATCTAGCTGTTCCTGAAAGTGTAAGATTGTCTATTAAGGTACCAGTTTGAAAAATTTGGAGCTACAACTGAAAAGTCAAAGAGGATGACATGGTGAAGAGTTAGGGTCAGAGAGACCAGTTTTAAAATTCTGCTTGGCTCTGTGATCTTGGACCAGTGACCTCACCTCTCTGAATCTCGTCTTCAGTATCTGTAAAAACATTTCCCTTGTAGCATAATGCAAGCATTAGAAATAATACATCCATCCTCATGAATTATCTCATTATTGACAAAATATAGAACCCATATGCTTAATATGCAATAAATGTTCACTTAATAAAAAGCTATTTCTATTCCTTCTAATAGCAGAAAAGAACTGATAGTATAAGACACATAGTATTCATTTGATTCCCATGCTATAAATGTTTTCTAAAATGTACATCCTCTTTTTGTCTTGCTAATGTAAGACAATAGCCTGAAATTTCTGCCAGGTTAAAAATCTCATTTCTACTGCTTGTTATCTATGTGACCTTGAACAAATCACAGCAGCTCTCTCTGCCTCAATTCTCTAATCTAAAAATAGGGACATATATTATTTATCTCCTATTTCTTTTGCAATTCCTGGGTACCTTGAGCTGAGCAATGCACTGTGCTGCTGATACAATTAAGGACTCCTTGTTTTTAACATCAACATTTCTCAATATTTTATAAAATGCTTGCATTTGAAAATTCCCAACTCATTGCACACACAAAAAATGATTGGCCATGAGACAAACTTAGCTCACTATTTCCTTTTCTCTTCATCTCCCTTCTCTTCAGTTGTCACCTCTAGCTTTCCTTGGCTTTGAGTAGCTCTTCTTTGATACTCCCTTCTCACTGTGGTCCAGTCTTCACTGACTACAATTAAATGGTCTCCAGTGTGACCCTAGGAGAAATTTCCCATTGGAATGACAGTTCTCAAGGCACCGTCACTTTGACCAGCAATAATTTATGGTATTTCCATCTTCTTTATCGATTCTAATTTTTTTTTCTTAAATTTGTAGATAAGAACTACAAATTCACATCTATTTGACTCTCTTTTCACAGCACCACGATAATAATATGAGCAGTAGTTTCACTAATAATAAAAACTAACATTTATTGAAAATTTATTAGGCATAGGAACCATACTAAATAATTTATCTGCATTATCTTATTTAATCTTATGAGCGGTAGGCTTCATTGTCATAAATGAAGCAGAACCCAGAAAGGTGAAGTAACCTTCTGAAGGGCACACAGCTAGAAAACGGTATAGTCAGAATTCACATTCACTTGCGGCTGATGGAAGAACCTACACCTTTAGCCACTTTGTGTTGCTGTTGCATTTTCAGACTTTTTTTTTTTTTTTTTGCCCTTTAATAATAATGATGCAAGAAGTAAGTGCCAAGGATATAAGGCAGAACCAGACATAGAGGCTACTCTCCTCACATCAAAACATCATCTAGAATTATGTCATCTGTTGCTGGGGCTGCAAGAGACAGAGGTAGAGCTAACGGTAGAAGGGAACAGTCACAACAGCCTTGGAGGAACAGATCTGAGATTGTTTCCCCCTGCCTTCTCCTATGAACAAGAACCCTTTTTGAGCCTGTGGGCCCTTCCCCAGGTAGGTAAATGTTCAATGAAGATACCTACAACATAGGCTTCTATGGAGGTGGAGGGTATGTGGCTGTGGATGAGAGTGAAAGTGCTTTGCGGAGTTTCAGGCAAACTGTTTGGAATACAGTGGAGGCCGGTTTTAGAAACCAGGAAGTGATTTTTGCCTCCTTTGCACATGCCTTGGGAATGGTGGACCCATAATGGCCGTAGTCACCTTTTTGTCATGCACTGATGATAAGAGTGTGTGTGTTAGTCACTCAGTGGTGTCTGACTCTTTGTGATCCCATGGACTGTATACCGCCAGGCTCCTCTGTCCATGGGATTTCCCAGGCAGGAATACTGGAGTGCATTGCCATTTCCTGCTCCAGGGGATCTTCCTGATCCAGAGATCAAGCCCAGGTCTCCTGCATTGCGGACAGGTTCTTTACCATTGGAGCCCCTAGGGAAGCCAAGAATAGTGCTCACTTAGGAGAAGGCAATGGCACCCCACTCCAGTACTCTTGCCTGGAAAATCCTGTGGATGGAGGAGCCTGGTGGGCTGCAGTCCATGGGGTCGCGAAGAGTCAGACACAACTGAGTGACTTTACTTTCACTTTTCACTTTCATGCATTGGAGAAGGAAATGGCAACCCACTCGTGTTCTTGCCTGGAGAATCCCAGGGACGGGGCAGCCTGGTGGGCTGCTGTCCATGGGGTCGCAGAGAGTCAGACACGACTGAACGACTTAGCAGCAGCAGCAGCAGCAATATACAAGCAATACAAATTATACAAATGTACAAATTGCAGGCTAAAACCGAAGTGAGCAAAAGCTTCTTCATTATTTTGTAACAGAACTTTATTTCTGTTAAAAGTTGCTTTTCTAATAAGTGATATGAACTTGATCTCAGCCAATCACGTTTTCTTCCCTTACTCTGGGGTTTCATCTAGCTTCTGAGAGAGGCTGGTGGACTGTGACAGTGTTGGATGAGGGAGAGGGGAGCACGGATGTCTGCTCTGAGCTACCTTCTACCGAAGCCATTGTCAGTTGAAGCATCCATTCTAGTCTTTGGGAAGTCTCGTGCTGATGGTAAGTGTGGCTTCCTTGTGTGACTCCTTGCAGGTATGTGAGAGTCATTTTTTCTCTCTGCTTTTGTTTACCTCCTAAATAAACTGCCTGTACCCAGTCATTCATTGGCTGAGGCTCTGCTTTTAGGAGGAGCTGAACTAAGACAGATCTTTAAAGATGAAAATTTCAGAGCTTGGGCAGGGTCTCTGTTTATCCTTGGGATCAGCATTAAGAGGTTTATGGCTTAATACTGGCTCTTTTTTTGTACTCTAGGCTCAGGAAGGCACAGTTTGAAAGGGATAGAATTGGTAGTGGAGTGAACACGTGGGACTTTTTCTTTCATTATTTTGTGATACAGTAAGGCTGTGTAATCAACTACTCGAAGACTGTTGTCAAGGTGACAAGTTCAGTTTATTTAGGCTGCACTCATCTGGACAGCTCTGCTTCAGACTGTGAGTTGCCTGGATTTAGTTCCAGAATGAGTTTGCCTCGTATACATTTGTTCTGGAAACAGGGCAGAAGGGGCTGTAGCTCCCAGAAACATGTTCTTCTCATAGCATTGACGCACTGAAAAGCAAGATCCAAGCCAAACTGTGGGAGCAGAGTTAAGATTCTTGATCGCCTCCTGTCTGCTAATATTTCACTGACCAAAGCAGTTCAAGCTTAGCATCCATAGGCCACGAAAGTACACTGTCCACCAGGGCAGAGAGAGTAGCGTGAATAATAATCACCATCATGTGTATTAGTGCTATGCTGCTGCTGCTGCTAAGTCGCTTCCATCGTGTCTGACTCTGTGTGACCCCATAGACGGCAGCCCACCAGGCTCCCGCATCCCTGGGATTCTCCAGGCAAGAACACTGGAGTGGGTTGCCATTTCCTTCTCCAATGCATGAAAGTGAAAAGTGAAAGTGTCGCTCAGTCGTGTCTGACCCTCCACCACCCCATGGACTGCAGCCTACCAGGCTCCTCCGTCCATGGGATTTTCCAGGCAAGAGTACTGGAGTGGGGGCTATAGCCTTGCAAAATTATCAGGCAGTTAGGAAATGTTCTTCCTTCTTCTGGGTTTAAATTTATATTTAGGAATTAATGTCTGTCCTTGGGACATGTGTGTGTATTTGTGTTTATACTTGCAGCCTGCACATAGTTAATCCAGGACTTACTAAGTAGACATTCCAAAGAAATCAAACTATCTTTAATCCCCCTGGTGGGAAGACTTTGAAGATGGCTAGATGTGGAGAACAAAAACCAATTGAACAGTCCTTCTGGAATTCTTGGGAAATCGTTTTGGTTTTACTGAGTATTTATGACTTAGGAAGGGGTAGTGGAGTCTGGGGTGAAACCAACCTCAGCATAGGAAGGCATCACATTCTGAAATGGTGGGTGGAAAATCCTGGAATAAAGGTTTGGAGCAGGAGAGAAAATGGGCTGAGAATAGGAGGTAAGAATTAGAAATTGGGGGGCTTCTGACGAGGGGCCCGTGGGAAGAACTTAATGCTGAGTTGCTGTAATCCAGCCGATAAACAAAGTCACAATTAGTAGACTGTTGCAAATGACTGCTCTCACATGCTGTCCGTGTAGGTATTTTTTTTTTTCCTCAGCACTTCAGTTAATGCTCAGTCACACAACTTTGTGTGTTGTCAAAAAAAAAAAAAAAAAAAGTGAAAGACTGGCCTATAAAGCAAGGTGAAATATACCTATTAAAGTAGATTCTTAAATTGCCTTTAAGAAAGCCCATTGAATTTAATGTAAACCTTCGCCTTTTAGTTTTTAAAGTTCATTTAGGAAATATAATAAGAGAAGGAGATCCTGTTTTTGTTGGAAACATAAGCTTCTATTTTCTTTTTGACTTAGTGAGGAACCATTTATTCTTCAGATTTATAAGCATATTGTACATATTCTGGTTAATACATCAAGCGTATAATGTGGGAGTTCCTTTAAAAATGCTAGGACCACACATGTTAAACTCAGCTACACATTATATTAGGTTATGAGACAAATGTCATTTTTAATACCACAACATAAACATATTACACTTTTTTTTTCTCACTGACAGAGGAACATGCTTTTCAAAAATATTTTATTGGATGAAATGTTCTTACTCTCAGGAAAATTTTGGTTTTTAATATAATTTATTATGCCTTTTAAAATTCTGTTTGATAAAAGCATTTGGTAAAGCATTACAAATACCTGTAAAGAAAATATAGTTTAAAATTCTGAGGGAAATATTATATAAGTTTCCTCTTTTTACATTTTCACAAAAATCCACACAGGCACTAAGAAAGACTGACGAAAATATTTCAAGTCTGAACAATATGTTCCAGGTTGGAAACATTCAAACATGACTTTATTTAACTATTAAAGCTTCTCTTGATTGAACCTTTGGCTATGGTCCAATGGTTGGTTGGGGTTTTAACCAGAAAAAGATACTGTTAGAAGGATGAAAAAGAAAGCTTCATACAAATTAGCACTAGTTTGGGAATGGGGTCAGGGGAGTTTTCATCTGTTATTTTTTATTGGCCTCTCTGGGCCTTAGCTTTATTTTTTTCATTGATTTATTTTTAACTCAATGAAAACTTAGTTATTTTTTTTCATAGTAACTCTCCGGTACTTTTCAGCTTCATGTAATACCTTTTGATGTGCTGCAATTTTCTAAAATTCTGTTTAACACTTTGAATCATACAACATGTGATACCTCCATGATAGATACTATTCCTTCAGGGGGACATCTCAATACATCATGTGTATTGCTCTAGAAATACCCTCATTCTGCACAATCGAGGGTGAAAGTCTGTGTTACCAAATTTACTTTAAAGCAAGTGACAGACATTAGGGCTCTCCTGATCTAGTTCAATGGAGTTCTCTTCCTGGTCCAGCAGCCTAAGGAAGTTCAGACCTCATGAAGGATCGCAAACAGCCGACTGAGTGGGAGAATGCAGGTACTGTCAGTGACTGGAGCCTTTGTGAGAGCGGGAAGCTAGGGGCTTGGCAATTTGTGAATTAGAATAAGTGAGCATCTGGGTGAGGTGAGATAAAACACGTATGTCAAACAAGATTTCAGAGGTATTTTCAAGGGTCTAAAATACCTTTTCTTTTTTGGCCAATAAATTAGATCGTGACAAATTCTTGTAATTATTATCATACAGTTTCTATCTGAAAGAAGTTGGGGATATTTTTTTCCTAATGCTTTTACACTGTGCATGTTCGTTTAGTGCAGGAATAGGCAAAATCAAATGCCTATTGAACGCGCACCGGTCAGGTGGCCGTGATAAGCAGCATGGGTGAAGAGGGCACCATGGGACGTGTGTCCAAGTCTGTAACTGCTAGGCAGCTGCTGCTCAGCTCCGGCCAGCTGTTGCTGTGAGGGAAAATGCACTGACAGTCAGGTTTTATGTGAAATCTCATAGTTTCAATAATCACTCCCATTTTTTAAAACATTTAGCTTGACAAACAAAATCTAGCTCAGGGTCAGATGCTGCCTGTGGGTGGCCAGCCTGTGTCCTCCGAGTTGAAGCTTGGAAACAATTTGAGAGTTTGGAGACTATTATCCGTAAGACTGGAGAAGCGCCTTCGGTGTCAAGGAACTCAAAGATCCAGAAAAAACTGCTCTAATGAATGCAGTTTAAAACACAACAAAACCTTCCACGGGCTCTCCCTATGATGAACACGTTCCTGTTATTACATTCCTTTTCCATGTTATGAGTGGTGGTTTCCTGTTACGACTATTAAAAAAAAAAATTATGACTAGGAATTGGCCAAGTCCCTAATCAAGTTTGTTCTAAGAAAGCGGTATCAATAGCTCTCTCAGTATTTAGTTTGTGGCTGAGAAAGGAGAAGGCAAGGGGGAAGAGAGGAAGGCCAGTGCTCACAGCCTGAGTCGCAGTCACCTTCAGATCCATGGAGGCCTCTCCATGGTACAACAAGCAAAGAATATTCTGAAACTGCTCACACCAGCCAGTACAGGGTTTGAGGCCTGTTTCCAGATCTGAATAACCCAGCCTTTCCCCCAAATGACCTAACGGCCTCTTCCTGAATGAGCAGCACTTTGGAGCAGAAAAGCCTGGGATGTGAATCTAATTAAGAGCTCCTTCATTAGAGACTTTCCAAGCCCTTCTTTGGCATCAAAATTTGAAGAACTGTATGGCAAAGACAGGGAACAAGCTATTAAAAACTGTCTTCCTTCCTCTCATTTTTTTGCAGGTTGCTTTCTCAAAGTAATCTATTGCCCTGTGTACCTTTTATTTTGAGACATGAAATGGGAGGCCTGAGTAGGCGTTCTCGTGTGGTATGAGAACCAGGTGTGAACTGTGGCCCCAGAAAGAACAAAACATTTGACTTGTGCAAGCAGGGAAGACGAGCTTTGTGCAATCAATTCAGGAAGTTGGATTTACTGCTTGAGCTCCTAGCTTTCAAATATCCAGTTTAGGGAGAAAAAGAAAAAGTACCACAAAGGATATTAGAAGCAGAAGAATCAAGGACAAAACACCCACTTCAGACACAGGCAAAATCTAAGGGGGGAGGAAGAAGCGTGACTATCTCCAGCTTTGGACCAGCACGCATTTTAATTTTCCTCCCTCAGAAGGTCCACCAGAGCTTGGAGCAGCCGGTCGTCCCTGTGCTTGTAAGGTTTCGTGTTGTAGAAACCGTCCACATAGTCGTTATACAGACTGTCCTCAGAGTCTTTAAGCTGGGAGGGTTTGTTCAGCCTTTCCAGGGCTTCATAGAAATTTTCATAAGGGATGTTGGGCTTCGCACTTGGGAGCTTTTTTGGTGATTGCTTTGAGGGTGAGTTTTTGCTGAAAGCGCTCTGCAGGAGTCTCAGCATGGCCTCAGAAGGGGCGCCCTCTGCCAACTCTTCCCTTCTGCCCCCGACTCCACTGCCGCTGGGGCTTTGGGATGCCTGAGCGTTCTCATTCGGGCCCTCTTGGGTAGGCTGCTCCTGAAACACAGAAAGCCACCAGCCAGGGGGAGAAAGCTTGTTATTTAGGAGCCAGCAAGGCAGCTACAACACACACCCACTGCCTGTGCCTCGCGAGGCCGTCTGGGGAATAGAGAGAGTGCAAAGCTTGGATTCGCACTACCTGGGGTTTCAGTCTGCATTTTCCCATTCACTAATGCATCTTTGAAGTGAAGTGAAGTGAAAGTCACTCTGTCGTGTCCAACTCTTTGTGACCCCATGGACTATCCAGTCTATGGAATTCTCCAGGCCAGCATACTGGAGTGGGTAGCCTTTCCCTTCTCCAGGGGCTTTGGCACCTTTTTAATCTCCCTGAACTTCCCCCATCATATGGCAGGAAGAAGTCCTCCGTTTCTTGTGGGTTTTGAAGCCTGAATGGGATGATGTAGGGGAGTGAGCATACCTGTTGGTTTCCTTTGCTTTTCAGCCTGCTATAGCAGAATGCATGTTAGGAAATTTGATAACATTGAATTCATTCACTTTAATGTCTTAAGTTCTGGATGGAAAAGTTAATTGTAAAAGATAGTATGGTTTTATCCTACGGAAAATCAAGAGTTTGCCACTCCCTTTCCTCCCGTCCATGTTTTGGGAAGGAGCTGCTGATAAGACAGGCAGGAACTTCCTGCAGAGGCAGCAGTAATGCTGTTGTGTGGCAGCTCTCTGGAGGCCTCTTGCTCTGTTAGGAGCTGCCCTTTCAGCCGCTGAATTGTCAGAAAGGGTCTGGGAAGAGACTCGGGCAGTGGTCCAGGAAAGGGGGACACTGGAGAGATCAGAGAAATGTTTCTTGGTCACCTGTTGTGGAAGTATTTCACTATTTTAACAATCAAAAGAAAAGTGAAAGTGAAGTCGCTCAGTCGTGTCCGACTTTTTGTGACCCCATGGACTGTAGCCCACCAGGCTCCTCCGTCCATGGGATTTTCCAGGCAAGAGTACTGGAGTGGGGTGCCATTTCCTTCTCCAGGGGATCTTCCTGACCCAGGGACTGAACCCAGGTCTCCTGCATTGTAGGCAGACATTTTACCATCTGAACCACCAGGGAAGTCCTAAACAGTCAAAGGGTTCTGTTAATACCCCTTAGGGAATCTTGGAGGAAAAAGTTCCTGCAGGGCGCCCCCTGCCTCCAGGACTGTGACGAGGAGGCCTCCGGGATAGGGCCCCAGCGAAAGGTATTTTGCAGAATGTAAACGGGGCCAGAATATGAGCTGAGGCCTTCACACAGCTAGTTTATACATTTCTTGAATAAAGAATGTCTTTGTATCTTCCAAAACACCCATCACAGAGCGAGGCCTGTTCAAGGAAGGTTGTCCTGGAAACTCTGATAACCTACCTGCTACAATCTGAGGCACAATGCCAGAGGCCTGGGGGACACACAGATAAAGAAAATGTGTTTTCTGCCCACCATCTGATAAGGGAGAAGCCAGTGGCTTCTGGCTGAGACCCGGGAATGTAACTGACTGCCTTCAGCTTTCCTCAGCAAGTTTCTGAGAAAAATCGAGATTCTGTAGTTCCCCTTGGAGTTGCCAAGAAGCATCAGTTAAGGAATTAGTAAAGAGAAGCATGCATGATTTGGTCACTTGAGCCTTGGTCTTCTTTCTGCAAAATGGACATACTGAGATCTTTTTAGGTTATAAGCATTATAAGTTAAATGAGACAGTGTGGAAAATCCTCTAAAACTAGGTGCAATACAAACATTAGGTATATGTGAGCATACAAAAAGATAGCTTTCTTTAAAATCTGATACTGTTGTAAATGGAGAAAATTCATGTTCGAGAATTGAATAATATTGAATTCATTCATTTTAATTTCTAAATTTTGGATAAAAGCGGAGGTGAGACAATTTTCTATCAAAAGGAATGTTCACTTCTACTCCCTTCCTCCCAACCCATTTTTTAACTTACGTCCTGCCTGAAAGTTAGGGGCAGGTTCTCCCACTACACTGTTGCTTGTGTGTGCATGCTAAGTCGCTTCAGTCATGTCCAAGTCTTTGTGACCCTATGGACTGTAGCCCACCAGGCTCCTCTGTCCATGGGATTCTCCAGGCAAGAATCCTAGAGTGGGTTGCCCTGCCCTCCTCCAGGGGATCTTCCTGACCCAGGGATTGAACCCATGTCTCTTATGTCTCCCGCACTGGCAGGCAGGTCCTTTTCCACTGGCGCCACCTGGGAAGCCCAGTTCAGAGAAGAGCATGCCAGGAAGAACAGAGCCACACAGACCTCCCCAGGATCCACCACCTTCTCCACCCCTCTTCGGTCATTCTGCACAGTGTTATAGGATGTGTACACCCGGGGCTCTTTCATGTGCTCTGGCTGGGAAGAGGTCCCGTGCAGGATCAGCTTCCAGTTCACGATTCTTCCTTCGTTTTGCATTCTTCCAGACTAACGAATAAGCATACATAATGTTAGTGTGTGTTCTGAGCAGTATAAAACACACGGCTTCCAGACAGCTAAGAGATTTTATAGTGAAAATCTAATTTTCAAATTCTGTGCATTCCATGTGTAGACCTCTGTGTACAGACGTAAATCACTAGACTCACTCTTGCTATGAAAATGAGTAGTTGACAGGTTCAGAGATTTACAAACTGGTTGTTTTTAATTTGAAAAGGAGAACTCTCTGCGTGAAGCTTCTTTTCTATATTGGGTGTGTTCTTGAAAAGTTGACAATCCCTTATATAATGGGAATTATATTTACCAGTTATCAACTTGTAGAAACATTCCATTGGAATGAAAGTCTGGAGTATTATAAATAGCCTTCAACACTGAGCAGTCCTTAGGAACTGTATATTTGTGGGAATAATAATTTTTACAGGCTCAACAATTATGTTAAAAATAATGTGCTAAAATCTAAAATATTAAAAAAAAAAACAACTACTCTAAAACAGTAGTCAGATTTTGCAAACTTGATATAAAACTGTCCCATCTTGGTTAACAGATTTTCTTAGTTTCCTTGTGGTGACGTTGAGTTAAAGAATGGAGGCCAACTTCAGGAACAGAACCATCAACTAAAAACGTTTTCTTCTTCCCCCTGAGAGCAGAAATTTTTACCACTTCCATGGCTAGATCACAATTTTAACAGTCTTTAAGTGAAAGCTATTCTCAGAGAAAAAAGTAACAATGACTGTAGAATTTGTATTAATTTAATTGACATCTTCAAGGATTTAAAATCATTTATTTTTGAAAAGTTATCTAGACATTAAATCTGGTGCTACTGATCCTTATAACACTGCTATCTCTGGAGAACTTGAACCCGAAACACCATTCATTTATATGCTCACCTATAGAAAATGCTGGAGAAATGATATAAAAATAAATGACTCAACTGAATTTGAATTTTGCTCCGAAACTATTTTTAGGGACTGTGTTACAATTATAGAAGAATATCAGTGTGTTAGCAAACAAAGAAAACTGAGAAATACTTTTGCTTGTTTCATAACTGAAATAAAACAAAAATCATATTAAAATATTTTGTCTAACAAGTAAACTACTTCTAAATAACCACTATGGTAAATATTGTTAAGAGTTTCTTTATATGACCCCAGCAGATATTAGTTGCTCAGTCATAACTCTTTGCAACCTCTTTGCAACCTCATGACCTGTAGCTTCCCAGGCTCCTCTGTCCATGGAATTTTCCAGGCAAGAATACTGGAGTGGGTTGCCACTTCCTACTCCAGGGGAAGCTCCTGACCCAGGAAATGAACCCCCATCTCTTGCATCTCCTGCACTGATAGGCAGATTCTTTACCACTAGCACCACCTGGGAAGCCTTGACCCCAGCAGAGTGTCATAGTAAAGCTGGTGTAGCATTCACAACCATGCTTGTGAATACAGCTCATTCTGGTGTCTGAGTAGCTCATGTGGCTGGCTGTGTTCTGACAGGGAAACATTTGTCCCACAGTCTGTCATGATGTGTATCAAAATGTTTTTTCTTCCTTCTTACATGGCTGGTGCCTAATTTTTAAAAAAAAAATTATTAATTTTATAGCCAAGTGGGCAGAGCTTAAAACATATATACTTTCTCCTTGGCCTCTCTAAGGAGTGATCAAAGTTCCTTTGGTCCTTACTGATGCACTAACTTTAAAAGTGAGCTTGTGGTTCAGTATCCTTTCATTCATACTTACCATGTCTGTAATTTGCAAAGTCCAAGTCCCTATGGGATTCTCTCCCCACGTGTGAACAGACATGAAGTCCCAGTTCTTAAAGCCATTGGGAGATGTGTCCCGCTCTCTTTCAGCCAACAGTACGGTGCTGGTTCCTGTTTTCATGCAAGAAACACAAGCTAATGAGTGTCCTGACAGAACTGAGAGCAGGACGCACTCCAGCGTTTGATAACTGAAAGTGAGAGGGGGGAGACATAAGCCTTCTTAATTTCCCCTTTGAATATAACACCAGGATGGCAACATGCCCAAGGGAAAAAAGTTTTATTCACAGTACTTAGTGCATTGCCTGGCATATAATAAGTTTTCAGTAAATACCCTAGAAAAATACATAATGGATGGATATATTGAATAAGGTTTATTTGAATAAGGAAAACTCAGAGAACTATGCTTATGAACTACATTAAAGAAGAGAGTCAGAGACCTGACATACATATTAATGGAACTATCATTTTGAAATTTAAGAGAAAATTTTTAAAATTTAATAGGTTCCTGAATCTATAATGTAGCATAGACATAATAAAACCATGTATAATTTACTAATATCTTTTGATATAAAAATTCCTAGTAAGAGTTACTGTAAATTTTCACATCCAAGTTCTCTACAGATCAGTAAATAATATTTTCAAGAGAAAATGTCAATGAAAAAGCGTTCTACCAGTATTTGGGGCCAGTTCCCACATATTAAGAAAGCACATTTCCAAAATTAACAGAGCCAGCTCCAAACCTCTAGTAAGTTCATATTCTAGAAGGATGTTATAGAGATAGCTCATCTTTTTCATACATCACTTACGGGAATTGAATTTAGTCAGTTGAATCCTATTAAAGTATAAAAAAGGATTGGGACAGCTTCTCCTAGTTGGATTATAGCTTATATTTCACAAACTCTTTACCACTCATGATCTTGTTTGATTTAGTAACCTTTCAGGAAAGGACAAATGTCAATATATCATATCATATACTCTTAATCATGTAATTGTGGAAAATTTCTTTAGTCTTCTCAACTCTCATAAATCAGAATTCTTGGTTTTTTAATTAATTCCTTGGATGTGTCTAATGTATCTGTCAGTTTAATTATTAGAGTAACTTTCACTAATGAGAGAAATGAATGATATAGATCAGTGACTTGGGAAAATGAACACAGTTTGAAAATGCATAACTCAGAGGGTTTATTAATTGGTATTATTTGAGTAAACTTCATTCTTTGCTTATCTAAGGATCAGTTGAAATAAACAGGGTAGATAGAGTTCTGATGCAAAAAAAAAAACAACGTATTTTTTAAGACCTGAAAGTATCTGTTGAAAGACTTAGGCCTATATAGAAGCAAATATCAATCATTGATTTGAAATCATTTAATTTATGCTTAAAAATTTAAACACATAGTTTAGAATAAATTGAATTATTTTTTTTTTAAACTTACCAGCGGCCGAAGTGAGGGTGACATGAAGGTCTCCTCTGCGGGAATATTCAATTGTTGCTTCAAATTGCACATGTTCCAGTGACTTGATAGCATTTTCTTGACCTTCACAAGCTCTTGTCGGAATTTCTATGATGACTTCTCCATTAGCTTTCAGGGCTCTAAATACATTAAAGAATCATCAGTGAACAAAGCTGTATCTCTTCCTTACATTTTATGGAAATGTGTGCACAGCACTCTTAAGTAGATACTCAGCTAGGCATGTTACCTCTGTTATGAGAAGAACCCCATGAAGACAGGCTGATAAATCCCTGGAGGAGGAAAAGGCAAGCCATTCCAGTAATCTTGCCTGGAAAAGTCCAAGGACAGAGGAGCCTGGCGAGCTATAGTCCATAGGGGCTCAAAGAGCAAGGACTGAGCATGCAAGCACGCATACATACAGATAAACAGAACAGAGAAGAAACCCAGAAATAAACCCACCCATTAGACCTGAAACTGTAAAACTTTTAGAAGAAAACACAGGGAAAAAGTTTCATGACATTGTTTTTGGCAGTGATTTAATGGATATGCCAATCAAAGCACAGGCAGCAAAAGATAAATAAAAATAAACAAGTAGGACCACATCAAACTAAAAAGCCTCTGCACAGATGAATGGATAAGAAAGCTGTGGTACATATACACAATGGAGTATTACTCAGCCATTAAAAAGAATACATTTGAATCAGTTCTAATGAGATGGATGAAACTGTAGCCGATTATACAGAGTGAAGTAAGCCAGAAAGAAAAACACCAATATAGTATACTAACACATATATATGGAATTTAGATAGATGGTAATGATAACCCTGTAGGTGAGACAGCAAAAGAGACACAGATGTATAGAATGGACTTTTGGACTCTGAGGGAGAGGGAGAGGGTGGGATGATTTGGGAGAATGGCTCTGAAACATGTATACTATCATGTAAGAAACGAAGTGCCAGTCTATGTTCGATACAGGATACAGGATGCTTGGGGCTGGTGCACGGGGATGATCCAGAGAGATGATATGGGGAGCGAGGTGGGAGGGGTGTTCAGGATTGGGAACTCATGTACACTCATGGCAGATTCATGTCAATGTATGGCAAAACCAATACAGTATTGTAAAGTAAAATAAAGTAAAAAAAAAAGAAAAGAAACTGAGCAGAGAAGAAATAAAAATTTTTAATCATTACAGAAACTTCTACCATTCCAACAAATGAAGACCAGCAGGGGAAATGAAGCAAAAGAGAGGCAATTTTGCATCTCAGTATTTACATGTACTTAGAGAAGTCACAGATCGGCAGTGGCCAATAACTTTTCAGGTAGGAAGGCATGGTTTTACATATTTGTAAAAAACCAAAAACCTCTCTCCCCTTTGTTTCACACCACTCAAATTTCTGGTTGCTTCCTTTGTGAGGTCATTAAATGTGGTTATGAAATAAAAAACATAATATAAAATAAAAAGCCTCTGCACAGTAAAGGAAACAAACTGAAAAGGCAGCCTAAGAACAGTAGACAATATGTGAGAAACGGTTAATCTCTAAAATACATAAGAACTCCGATAACTTAATAGCAAAAATCCTAACAATCTGATTCAAAACAATGAGCTGAGGACCTGAATAGACATTTTCTCCAAAGAAGACATACAAATGGCCAATTGATATTTGGGGGGCAGGGGACAAAGTTCACCATAATTAATCATCAGGGAAATTCAAATCAAGACCCAAATCAAGATACCCATCAAGATCAGGACGACTATTACTTAAAAAAAAATAAAGATAAAAAAGATAAGAAAAGACAAGTGTTGGTGAGGATATGGAGAAATTAGAGCTCTTGCACAATTGGAGGGAATGCAAAATGGCACAGCCAGTATATAAAACAATATAAAACTTCCTTAAAAAATAAAACTACCATATTATCCAGCAATGTCACTTCTGGATATTTATTCAAAAGAATTGAAATCAGGGTCTCAAAGAGTTACCAGCATCCCCATGTTCATTGCAGTATTATTCTTAATAGCCAAGATATGGGGACAACCTAGATATTCCTCAATAGATGAATGGATAAGGAAAATATGATATTTATATACAATGGAACATTAGCTTTAAAAAAGAAGGAAATTCTGCTATGTGTGACAGTATGGATACAATGCAGAGACATTATGATGGGCAAATGAACCAGTCACAGGTAGATAAATATTGCGTAATTCTATTCATACAAGATGTCTAAAATAGTCGAATTCATAGACTCAGACAGTGGAATGTTGGTTTTCTTGGGCTTGTTCGGGTGGGAGATGGAGAATTACTAATCAGTGAGCATCAAGTTTCAGTTAAGCAAGATGAGTAAGTTCTAAAGATCAGCTATACATTGTACCAGTAGTTAACAGTTATGTATTGTACACTTAACAGTTTAAGGGGATAGATCTCATGTTGAGTTCTGAACATAAGGGGAGAAAAGCAAATGGTAAGGAACACAAACACAGATATTTGAATGCAATAAACTATTTGTTCTGGCATCAAATTCAAACAGGTTTGTCTTATATTAATCCAAAAATGGTCCATTACTGAAACATACTTTTTTCAGAAATGATTTTATCTCCCTAACACATGCCCTCCAAGCCTCCCACGCTTGGGTATTTTGTGTGAGTGTGCCTTCAGTATAGTTGTGGTTGTCTTGATACCAGATTCTGCTTCTGCACCCAGATGTAGTGGGACAAGTATATTCTAAATGAAAGCCTTGGGGCATAAAGCGGGGTTCTTTTGGAAGTTGGTTTTGCGTAACACTGGTTGGCAAGTGCTGCATCTCATCAATTCTAAGATGCATTAAAAAAAAATCTTAACATCTTTGAATTTGGGATGAATTTGTAATACTTTAATTGGCAGTGATTTTTCTTAGTGGTCTATAGGACAGTGGAGCACATTCAGTTCAGTTGCTCAGTCACGTCCGACTCTTTGGGACCCCGGGAACTGCAGCATGCCAGGCTTCCCTATCCATCACCAACTCCCGGAGCTTGCTCAAACTCATATCCACCGAGTTGGTGCCATTAGCTTACGGCCATATTGTTGGAGATGGGCTAGGAAAGGAAAATACAAGTGTGTTGTTAACATGATTTGCAAATCTTTGGTCTCTGTGACCTCTCTTGGAGCCACAGGAACACTGGGAAAATGCCATCTCCATCTACTTCAGAAGGGTAGGGGAGAAAAATTAGGCAGAGCGACAAGCATCATTCTCAAATAGTGCCATGGCACACAATTGTTTAAAATTCCTGGAGACACTTACCTGGGCTCAAAGTCATTGTCCTTGACAACACATTCCTTCTTCTCAGGCACACTGCTCCAGGTGCTGGGATCAGCCAAATCCACCAGAGCTTTGGCATTTAGCAGCCCGAATCCAAATCGACTGTTCACCATCAAGCCTGCTCCGTTCTTTTTCCATCCAGGGTTATTGGCCAGTGGGTCATACTCAGAGGTCCATACAACCAGGTGCTGCATATCTCGCCATGTGAGGTTTGGACTGGACAGGAAGTGACCAAAAGAATGTTCAGGGACAAAAAGGAGTTTCTTTGCAAAAGCAAGTGTTAAAAACAAGCATCTCCATTCAGAGATGGTAAGGTGTCTTTTGCAACTGTGCCTCTGTAATTTTAGTGTGTATCACTACTGGTATATCTTTCATTCAGAATTAAAAATTCAGTCTTATAAATTACTAAATTTTGGTTTTCAGTACTGTAGAAATGTAGGACCAGGTTCTAATGACTTACACTTGACTGGAGCAAAAATTAAAAATGATGACCCTTCCTTTGTGTCTTCCATTCTTATGCAGTCCATTAACAACCTTAGAATTTTCAACATTATGAACCCATAGTCAAGGTCTTGACTTCCTTCTTAGGAAGACTCAGATTTAGACATGGACTGCTTCAGTTCAGTTCAGTCGCTCAGTCGTGTCCGACTCTTTGTGACCCCATGAATCGCAGCACGCCAGGCCTCCCTGTCCATCGCCAACTCCTGGAGTTCACTCAGAGTCGCGTCCATTGAGTCCGTGATGCCATCCAGCCATCTCATCCTCGGTCGTCCCCTTCTCCTCCTGCCCCCAATCCCTCCCTTAAATATTTTTTTATCTCTTTTTTTTATATGGCAAAAGTGTCAAGAAGCTCTTAGCGACTTGAACTCATTCTTACAAGGCACCATGCTGAACAGAGTGGGAATATGCAAGGAAGTAGTTCAGATCTTTAAGAAGCTTCAGTCTGTTCAGTTGCTCAGTCATGTCTGACTCTTTGAGACCCCATGGACTGCAGCATGCCAGGCTTCAAATCCAGTAAAAGAACTAGGTCTTTTTAATAACTGTACCTATTGAATCCTGTATTCATACCATAATGTATCATTGGACTTTGAAGGAGAAATAATTCTTTGGGGATGGAAGGGTTCTAGGAAGGCTCTTCTAGGAGGAAATATTTTGAGATGAACTTTAAAGGATGGGTAGAACGTTAAGAAGTGGAGAGAGAGAATGAGAGATGAGGCAATGGAACAAAACCTCTGAGCAGGGGAAGTATAGGATATGCCCAGAGTATGGTAACAGTCTGGTTTACTGGAAGTGGAGAGAGAGAATGAGAGCAGGGGAAGTATAGGATATGGTAACAGTCTGGTTTACTGGAAGTGGAGAGAGAGAATGAGAGCAGGGGAAGTATAGGATATGGTAACAGTCTGGTTTACTGGAGCAGGGAAGAGGCAAGGAGGAATACTGAGCCAGGTGGTGAGGACCTTGAATGCCAGGAAAAGGAACTTATACTTTATCCTTTGTGCAAGGGGGCGCCATAGAGGATTTTTGAGCAATGAAATGGTATAATCAGAAGTCTTGGTAAAATTAATTTAATAGCAACATAAGGATAAATCAGAGGTGCATGGGCGTGTTGGGTCTGTTAATAATGAAGACAAAGCCTTCCCTGATCACCTTATTTAAGATTTCAACTCTCCCCTAATACTCCTGTGCTCTCTTATCTTGCTGTACTTTTTTTTTTTCTTTTATATTGCTTATCATCTTCTAACATACTGAGCAACTCATTTGTTTTGTGTGTTATTAGCATCTGTCTCCCCTCCTAGAATCAGCAATGAAAAGGGCTGAGATTTTTATCCTTCTTGTTCTCTGATGTGCACCAACCACTCAGAAGAATGCCAGGCACAGGGTATATGCTGGGAAATTATTAGCTGGTTGGATGGTTGAACGTGTCTAAGCGTTAACTAGCCTTAAATACAATTTTAAAACTTACTTCCGTTAGTCATTAGAAGTTTTTCCTGCATTGTTCCTATCAGGCCAGTCAAGCCTTATTCAGATAAAGAAATGCCTAAGTTGCATCCTCCAGGTTTCTGTGTTGCCACTAGGTTGTGAAACAGCCAACAGGGGAGTCTGGCTCAGTTTGGTGTTGTCTCCCCAGAGCTGGTCATGGACTGGTTAAACAATCCCTTGGTGACAACAGGGGGCAGTGCATGCTCCTAAACATGGAGGAGTCTGCTCCTGGTTAAAATCCCAGTCCTCCTAAGAAGCTTTACAAAGTCTGTATCTGGTGGCCTCACGGGCACGCAGCCCTCTGCATGCCAGACTGGGTGCCAAGCCCACGCATCACCCTCTCTGAAGGAAGCTGTAGCAGTCAAGGACTCCAGTCCTCTCCCAGCAAGCTCTTTGCATATTTACATTCCTGGGCCTTCTTATCTGAGGTCTTGGGCACCTCGGCCAAGGCCTCCTGATGGGAGAAAGAGGGGGAAACCTTGAAAACACCTCTCCCTACTCTGACTCAGTGCCCAGGACTTCTCCACTCCCAGCCTCCCCCTCACCCCCACCCTATCCCAGAGTCCAGGAAACTATCAGAGGCTTGCGTTGGCTCCCTCAACAGTGAGACAACAGGTCCCCACGTCCATACTTTTAACCTGACCTTCAGCTGATGCACCTTTCCACGGGAGAGGGTGGGGGAAATGGAGCAGGGAAAGTTGGTGTTTTCTCTGGTTTTAGACTCTGGCTTATACCATCATGGTAAGTGATTGAAGGCTTAACTCTTTCATTTTTGGTGTGTTACTTTAAAGCTGCTCTGACACCTAGCAGCTTAATATGCCCTCTCTCTGCTCAGCTGAGCTCCTGATAAATGGCATGCTTCAACCAAGGGAGTGACTGATGGAGCCCTTGGAAAGACTCTAGTTCAGTGAATCTCCAAGGTTCAAGGTTGCTTGCATCATAATCACCTGGTACACTTGTAAATAATGAAAATTCTTGAGTCCCACCCTGAACCTACTGAGCCAAAATACCTGAGGGGAGGGAGGGATTTTATATTTGAAAAAGCTGTCTAGCCAGTTTTGTGTTATAGCTACAATAATAGGAGTTGAAAGAAAGAATACAAGTATCTATCTAATTAAGGTAATTAGAAGTCACTGGGGTCAGAATCATGGCGTCAGAATAGGGAGTAGTAAAAAGCACATTAAATTATATTATATTACCAAGGAACTGTGTGACCTTAAGCAAGCCACTTCATCTCCCTGAGCCTGAGTGGACTCACCTCTAAGATGAGAGGTCGAGTATGACAGTCTGACCTCCAATCTGCCCAGGATCATATATATATTATCCTTCATTGTAGATCTTGTATCCACATTGGCCATCCCACGTTGACAAATAATTAACTAACTGAGCAGAAATGGCTGTTTTCTCCATGTGGAAACTAATTCTGGCCTATATAGCATGTTATTGAAATTCTTGCTTCCTTCTAGTCTTTTAAAAGGAGTTTTAGGTAAAAGCCTCTTACCAAAGGTGGTCTCACTGAGGTAGTCTGTGGGCCACATGCCAGTTTACCCCTTGGACTCTCGGGTGTGTGTGTTGGGATGAGGGTAGGTACCAAGGAGGTAAAAGTCATGGTCTTGATAATCATTCTAATCAAACATGAAGCAGATTTCTATAGTTAGAGCATTGGTTTTTATTCACTTGCAGGTTTTGTTTTATTTTTGCTTATTTTCTTTTACCTATTCTTTGCAAAATATCCAAAGAGGCTTCATTGTCAGGCAGTTAGGAAAATTAAGGCTATTTCTGTAACAGAGTTATTTTTCCTTTGAGTGATTGCATTTCATAAAGTGAAAAGGACCTTCTTCTAACAGCAGTGCATCTCATTCCTGACAGCCTTCCTCTGTTAATTAGCATCTCGCTCGTCAATGGCATCCACAATAATTAAATTTTTTAAAATCTGTATTGGGTTGCTAATCAAGGATATGTTTACAGAAAATAAGTGCTTTGGAATTAAACATTGAAATTAAGCATTCCTTCTAATTAGGAAAATGTAGGTAAAGTATTCTGGAGACAAAATTCTAAAATGAAAAAGTCTTAGAGGCTACCTGGTTTAGCCTCTAATCACGACTAGGTAAGCCTGGACGTTAAAGATTTTAGTCATTTCTTGGTTACATTTCCCAACCTCTCTAAGCCTCAGTTTCATCCTTAATAAAATGCAATTAATAATTTATATGTCACAAGGATGTTGTAAGAATTAGAATGAGCGTTGTATATAAAGAGATTAGCACAGGTTATGCCTCATAGTAGTAGCCTGATAAATGCTGAATGCTGTTATTGATGATAAATTTAGCCCAGAGTTGTTCTTCATTCTCCATAGTTGTTACTTAAGGAAGAACACATGGTTAAATGATTCTCCCAATCATGTTTGTCTAGGACTCTTCTAGAAATTCTGGCATTCAGATTTTCTGAAGTAAAATTAGACATCTGGTGTAGACAACTGAACAGAGCAGAGCAAACTGTCCATCTGAGAACAGACATCTAAATAATTTGTATGTACTTTGGCAGGAAGTTTATAAATGTTAAGATAGATTATGTCCATCTTACTGATGACTGAATCAAAGCTAAAGGAATTAAATTCTTATTACATACACCAGGGAGATCATAGACTCTTGATGTCTCTTAAATCATGAGCAGTGTAAGAATCTGATGGAACCGCAAACGATTCTCCCCAAAATGCCAGACACACACTCTTAAACATTTCTGCATCTAGTTGCAAAGAAGTTCTTGGACCCCATATGTTTTGTAACAATCCGTGGAGCCCCTGCTTTATAAAGTAATCCATTAAGAATTAGCTGAGATGAATGAGGCTAGATCATCCTTAGATAATTTTCTCTTTATACTGAAAGAGGAGGTTTGAAATTTTAGAAATCAGATATGACAATTTTAAAATTTCAGTTCTTAGTCAAAATAACATTACATCTGTTCAGTTAGATGAATGTTTCTACTATTCTGGTCACTAGACAAGATGGTTAGGTCTGGCTGGTTATATATGTATGCATCTGATAGGTGTTGGATAGAGAAGACAAGACTTTTAAGGATAGTTTTCTTCTAAAAGCTCCCTGGAACTAAAACTTACATCCTAAAATCATAAATAACATGATCTTTTTTCACCACCTGTGTAACTACTTGCCTTCATAAGACCTTACTTCTTCCACTCTGGACCTCTTCCCACCAATCTCAGTAATTCATGTTAGATGATCTGTGTAAGCTGACACCTTCAATTTCAAATTGGAGGATCCTTTTAAAACGAAAAGGCTAGAAAAAAAAAAAAGATCTGATCTGGCCCCTCTATTTTATAAGTGATAAACTGAGCACTCAATTGAAGATTAATTTGCCTAAGGTCACATAGCCAGTGGCATGCCTGGGACTTGAGGCCAGGTATTCCCTGCCCTCTTCACTGCTTAGATGATCTTCCTTACATGTGGTTTGGGGCTGCCAATGCTAGTCTTTGCTTGTGCCTGTAGACTTTGCTCTCTGTCCATCCTCTACCTGTTAAAACTGAGCTCAGATTCTGAGCACAGCTTTTCTGCTGGACCCAAGAGCTTCAGATTTGCTTGTTTCTGAATGAGCATCTGGATTTGCTCTTCCCTAATCAGATAGCTTTCCAGCTCCTCCAAGTAGGTAGGCTTTGGTACGAGCCTCACTCAGCCTGTCTTGCTTAGCTGCCGTGGCATCATAACTGAGATACTGGAGACTAGACCGCAACTCCATAGGTGGTCCCAGGGCTCCTGGAGTGATGCTGGCTCTCTAGCAAGTGCACATCTTTTTCAGCTATGGCCCAGGCCAAGGCGTTCTGTTCTGCTACCGCGAACCTCGTCTACTGAACATGACATGAGGGGACTGCTTTGTCTTCTCTGTAGAGAATATGGATGGTATTCTAGGATAACCTGCTTACTAGGAAGGATAATAGTAATCTGTAAGTTTAAACACTTCCTCTATCACTCAACCATAGCACCCGACTTAACATTTAAAGATTTCTCACCACACAACATCAGAAAGCAGAAATAAGGATGAATAAATAGGTGTGGGCATACAGTGTGAGACAGACAATTTTTCCTCTGTATTAAGTATTAGACTATTGAATAACTATTTTGAAGGGGAAATGTTGCTAAATCCCTATTTGGTAGCATACACTAAGATAAATTCCAGGGGGATTTAGAAAATAAATATCTAATAAAAGACACATAAATGTATATTTATATACTTTGGGATTGCAAGGATTTTCCTGAGCATAAAAAAAGGAAAAAAAAAAAAGAACTTAGAGACTGATGAAGGTAACTGCATACATAGTAACTTCATTAAGTTAAAAATTACATGTAAATAAAATTAAAAGGTAAATGTCAACTAACTGAGCATTAGTAGCTTTTCTAACTAAGACCATAAAAAAAAAATCAAGGTCATAAACAGCAATCACAGATGATAAATGGCAAAAGAACATAAAATGTTGAGCTTCATTAGTAATAAAATAAAGCATATAAAGATGAGATGCTATTTTCACCTATCAAAGTAGCAAACATTTTAAAAGATAATAAATATAGGTTTGATAAGGCTTTAGGAAACTGACACTTTCACATGTATATTGCTGATGGGAATATAAAATGGTACAGTCTTTCTAGACTAACTTGACAATATTTATCAAGATCATTAAAGCATGCATTCCCTTTGACACCAAAATTTCAGTTGTAAATGTTTATCTTAAGGAAATTATCAGAAACAGTAACTGATATCAATGGACAAGGTTGTTTAAGCATGAATGGCTTTAGTAAGATTTGCATTTATATAATGGTATATATATGCAGGACAGGAAGCAGCAGTTAGAACTGAACATGGAATAACAGACTGGTTCTAAATAGGAAAAGGAGTATGTCAAGGCTGTATATTGTCACCCTGCTTCTTTAACTTCTATGCAGAGTACATCATGAGAAACACTGGGCTGGAAGAAACACAAGCTGGAATCAAGATTGCCAGGAGAAATATCAATAACCTCAGATATGCAGATGACACTGCCCTTATGGCAGAAAGTGAAGAGGAACTAAAAAGCCTCTTGATGAAAGTGAAAGTGGAGAGTGAAAAAGTTGGCCTAAAGCTCAACATTCAGAAAACGAAGATCATGGCATCCGGTCCCATCACTTCATGGGAAATAGATGGGGAAACAGTATCAGACTATCTTTTTGGGCTCCAAAATCACTGCAGATGGTGACTGCAGCCATGAAATAAAAAGACACTTACTCCTTGGAAGAAAAGTTATGACCAACCTAGATAGTATATTCAAAAGCAGAGACATTACTTTGCTGACTAAGGTCCATCTAGTCAAGGCTATGGTTTTTCCAGTAGTCATGTATGGATGTGAGAGTTGGACTGTGAAGAAGGCTGAGCACCAAAGAATTGATGCTTTTGAACTGTGGTGTTGGAGAAGACTCTTGAGAGTCCCTTGGACTGCAAGGAGATCCAACCAGTCCATTCTGAAGGAGATCAGCCCTGGGATTTCTTTGGAAGGAATGGTGCTAAAGCTGAAACTCCAGTACTTTGGCCACCTCATATGAAGAGTTGACTCATTGGAAAAGACTCTGATGCTGGGAGGGATTGGGGGCAGGTGGAGAAGGGGATGACAGAGGATGAGATGGCTGGATGGCATCACGGACTCGATGGACGTGAGTCTGAGTGAACTCCGGGAGTTGGTGATGGACAGGGAGGCCTGGCGTGCTGCAATTCATGGGGTCACAAAGAGTCGGACACCACTGAGCGACTGAACTGAACTGAACTGAACTGAATGGTATACTACAAAAAAGATAAAAGTCCTGTTTTTAATTCTTATGTCCCCTGATGTGTTTTGTCAGCTCTATGACTGGGCGTATATAACCTAAAAAGAAAAGGGATAGTTTTTAAAACATGTTATTCCTAATACTACCCGCAGGAGACTATCTGGACAAAGTCTGTCTCAGTGGGAATAACCAGAAGTGAGAAGGCCTTAGAGCTGAGTGGGAGGAGGGCATCCGTTTCTAAAGGTCAGGGGAGATTGATTTGGATGTGAGAAAGTGCTCGTAATATAGATGGACTAAAAAATTTACAGCATAGGGGGCGGTCCTAAGATGGCGGAGGAATAGGACGGGGAGACCACTTTCTCCCCCACAAATTCATCAAAAGAACATTTAAACGCTGAGTAAATCCCACAAAACAACTTCTGAATGCTGGCAGAGGACGTCAGGCACCCAGAAAAGCAGCTCGTTGTCTTTGAAAAGAGGTAAGAAAAAATATAAAAGACAAAGAAAAGAGACAAAAGAGGTAGGAAGGGAGCTCTGTCCCGGGAAGGAGTCTTAAAAAGAGAGAAGTTTCCAAACACCAGGAAACACTCTCACTGCCGAGTCTATGGCGAGCCTTGGAAGCAAGAGGGCAACATAACAGGGAGGAAAAATAAATAAATAATTAAAACCCACAGATTACGAGCCCAACAGTAACTCCCGCAGCAGAGAAGCAGCGCAGATGCCTGCATCCACCACGAGCAAGCGGGAGCTGGGCAAGGAGGCGCGGGCCCGAATGCCCCGAGGGTAACCAGAGCGAACTAACTTGGGCTAACAAACCAGACTGTGGGATAGCTACCACGAAAAGCTCTAACATAAGACACCACCAGGACCATGCACAGAACAAAGGATGGAACAGAATTAGCTGGCTGCAGACCATCCCCCTCCGGTGACAGGCAGCCAGAGCCAGAAGGGCCGGAAGGGGGCAATTACAGCCCCAGAGACACATTATCTACCAAACTGCAAGCAGGCTTCTTTCCTAAGACTTCTTGGGGTTTTGGACAGTCATCATCTGCCTGAGAAGGTGCGTCAGTTGTAGACCCAGAAAACTGAGCAGCAGGGACGGGAGAGGTGATAAGTCACAGCGACCACGCTCTCCAAACACCTGAGCTACTTGGACCTGGGAAGGGCACAAAACGCAGGCCCAACCGAGTCTGTGCCTCTGAGGACTACCTGAGTACCTGAGCCTGAGCAGCTTAGACCTGGGAGGTGCATGCAGCCCAGGGCCGGCCTCAGACAGTTCCTGGAGGAGCAACCTAGAGCCTGGGCTGTGTGCGCCATGAGCGGGGGCAGGCCCAGTGTGGCTGAGACACTGCGAGCACACGCTAGTGTTATTTGTTGGCAGCCTCCCTCCCTCCCCACAGCGTGACTGAATAAGTGAGCCTAAAAAAAAGTGTCTACCACCGCCCCCCTTGTGTCAGGGCGGAAAATCAGAAGAGACCAGCAAACAGAAGAAGCTAAAACAGACGGAACTGCCATGGAAGTGACAGGTGCAATAGATTAAAACCCTGTCATTAGTACTGACTACATAGGAAGGGGCCTATAGATCTTGAGAAATATTAAGCCGGACCAAGGAACTATCCGAAAATGAACTGACCCCACCCTGCCCACAACACCAGAGAAAGTCCTAGATATATCTTTACTATTTTTACAATCATTCTTTTTCTTTTTCTCTTTCTTTTTTTTTTAACTTAAAAAAATTTTTAAGTCCTCTATTACTCCTTTAATTTTCATTTTTATAACCTACTGTTACTTTTCAAAAAAAAGACCCTATTTTTAAAGCAAACTTCATATATATATATATATATATTTTTAAATAATTCTTGTGACTTTGTTTTTTTCTTCTTCTTCTTCTTCTTCCTCTTTTCTTTAATATTGTGTTTTTGAAAATCCAACCTCTACTCTAGATTTTTAATCTTTGCTTTTTGGTATTTGTTATCAGTTTTGTACCTTCAAAAACCCAATCTTCAGTACCCATTTTTACTGGAGAGTGAGATTACTGGCTTGACTGCTCTCTCCTCCTTTAGACTCTCTGTTTTCTCCACCAGGTCGCCTCTGTCTCTTCCCTCCCGCTTCTCTTCTCTACCCAACTCTGTGAATCTCTGTGTGTTCCAGACGGTGGAGAACACTTAGGGAACTGATTACTGGCTGGATCTATCTCTCTCCTTTTCATTCCCCCCTTTTACCCTCCTGGCCACCTCTGTCTCCTTCCTCCCTCTTTTCTTCTCTGTATAACTCCGTGAACATCTCTGAGTGGTCCAGACTGTGAAGCGCACATAAGGAAGTGATTACTGGCTAGCTTGCTCTCTCCTCTTTTGATTTCTCCTCATCTCATTCGGGTCACCTCTAACTCCCTCCTCCCTCTTCTCCATGTAACACTGTGAACCTCTCTGGGTGTCCCTCACTGTGGAGAAACTTTTCATCTTTAACCTAGATGTTTTATCAATGGTGCTGTATAGAAGAAGAAGTCTTGAGACTACTGTAAAAATAAGAATGAAAACCAGAAGCAGGAGGCTTAAGTCCAAATCCTGAGAACATCAGAGAACTCCTGACTCCAGGGAACATTAATTGATAGGAGCTCATCAAACGCCTCCATACCTACACTGAAACCAAGCACCACCCAAGGGCCAACAAGTTCCAGAGCAAGACATACCACGAAAATTCTCCAGCAACACAGGAACACAACCCTGAGCTTCAATATACAAGTTGCCCAAAGTTACTCCAAAACCATTAACATCTCATAACTCATTACTGGACACTTCTTTGCACTCCAGAGAGACGAAATCCAGCTCCACCCACCAGAACACCAACACAAGCTTCCCTAACCAAGAAACCTTGACAAGCCACTGATACAACCCCATCCACAGCAAGGAAACTCCACAATAAAGAGAACTCCACAAACTGCAAGAATACAGAAAGGCCACTCCAAATGCTGCAATATAAACAAGATGAAGAGACAGAGGAATACCCAGCAGGTAAAGGAACAGAATAAATGCCCACCAAACCAAAGAGGAAGAGATAGGGAATCTACTTGATAAAGAATTCCGAATAATGATAGTGAAAATGATCCAAGATCTTGAAATCAAAATGGAATCACAGATAAATAGCCTGGAGACAAGGATTGAGAAGATGCAAGAAAGGTTTAACAAGGACCTAGAAGAAATAAAAAAAGTGTCAATATATAATGAATAATGCAATAAATGAGATCAAAAACACTCTGGAGGCACCAAATAGTAGAATAACAGAGGCAGAAGATAGGATTAGTGAAGTAGAAGATAGAATGGTAGAAATAAATAAATCAGAGAGGAAAAAAGAAAAACGAATTAAAAGAAATGAGGACAATCTCAGAGACCTCCAGGACAATATGAAATGCTCCAACATTCGAATTATAGGAGTCCCAGAAGAAGAAGACAAAAAGAAAGACCATGAGAAAATACTTGAGGAGATAATAGTTGAAAACTTCCCTAAAATGGAGAAGGAAATAAGCACCCAAGTCCAAGAAACCCAGAGAGTCCCAAACAGGATAAACCCAAGGCAAAACACCCCAAGACACATATTAATCAAATTAACAAAGATCAAACACAAAGAACAAATATTAAAAGCAGCAAGGGAAAAAGAACAAATAACACACAAGGGGATTCCCATAAGGATAACTGCAGATCTTTCAATAGAAACTCTTCAGGCCAGGAGGGAATGGCAAGACATACTTAAAGTGATGAAAGAAAATAACCTACAGCCCAGATTACTGTACCCAGCAAGGATCTCATTCAAATATGAAGGAGAAATCAAAAGCTTTACAGACAAGCAAAAGCTGAGAGAATTCAGCACCACCAAACCAGCTCTCCAACAAATGCTAAAGGATATTCTCTAGACAGGAAACACAAAAAAGGGTGTATAAACCAGAACCCAAAACAATAAAGTAAATGGCAACAGGATCATACTTATCAATAATTACCTTAAACGTAAATGGGTTGAATGCCCCGACCAAAAGACAAAGACTGGGTTAATGGATACAAAAACAAGACCCCTATATATGTCCTCTACAAGAGACCCACCTCAAAACAAGGGACACATACAGACTGAAAGTGAAGGGCTGGAAAAAGATATTCCACGCAAATAGAGACCAAAAGAAAGCAGGAGTAGCAATACTCCTATCAGATAAAATAGACTTTAAAACAAAGGCTGTGAAAAGAGACAAAGAAGGACACTACATAATGGTCAAAGGATCAATCCAAGGAGAAATATAACAATTATAAATATATATGCACCCAACATAGGAGCACTGCAATATGTAAGACAAATGCTAACAAGTATGAAAGGGGAAATTAACAATAACACAATAATAGTGGGAGACTTTAATACCCCACTCACACCTATGGATAGATCAACTAAACAGAAAATTAACAAAGAAACACAAACTTTAAATGATACAATAGACCAGTTAGATCTAACTGATATCTATAGGACATTTCACCTCAAAACAATGAATTTCACCTTTTTCTCAAGTACTCATGGAACCTTCTCCAGGATAGATCACATCATGGGCCATAAATCTAGCCTTGGTAAATTCAAAAAAATTGAAATCATTCCAAGCATCTTTTCTGACCATAATGCAGTAAGACTAGATCTCAATTACAGGAGAAAAACTACTAAAAATTCCAGCATATGGAGGCTGAACAACACGCTTCTGAATAACCAACAAATCACAGAAGAAATCAAAAGAGAAATCAAAATATGCATAGAAATGAATGAAAACTGAAAACACAACAACCCAAAACCTGTGGAGCACTGTAAAAGCAGTGCTAAGGGGAAAGTTCATAGCAATACAGGCATACCTCAAGAAACAAGAAAAAAAGTCAAATAAATAACCTAACTCTACACATAAAACAACTAGAAAAGGAAGAAATGGAGAACCCCAGGGTTAGTAGAAGGAAACAAATCTTAAAAATTAGGGCAGAAATAAATGCAAAAGAAACAAAAGAGACCATAGCAAAAATCAACAAAGCCAAAAGCTGGTTCTTTGAAAGGATAAATAAAATTGACAAACCATTAGCCAGACTCATCAAGAAAGAAAGGGAGAAAAATCAAATCAATAAAATTAGAAATGAAAATGGAGAGATCACAACAGACAACACAGAAATACAAAGGATCATAAGAGACTGCTATCAGCAATTATATGCCAATAAAATGGACAACGTGGAAGAAATGGACAAATTCTTAGAAAAGTACAACTTTCCAAAACTGAACCAGGAAGAAATAGAAAATCTTAACAGACCCATCACAAGCACATAAATTGAAACTGTAATCAGAAATCTTCCAGCAAACAAAAGCCCAGGTCCAGACGGCTTCACAGCTGAATTCTACCAAAAATTTAAAGAGCTAACATCTATCTTCCTCAAACTCTTCCAGAAAACTGCAGAGGAAGGTAAACTTCCAAACTCATTCTATGAGGCAACCATCACCCTAATACCAAAACCTGACAAAGATGCCACAAAAAAAGAAAACTATAGGCCAATATCACTGATGAACAAAAATGCAAAACTCCTTAACAAAATTCTAGCAATCAGAATCCAACAACACATTTAAAAGATCATACACCATGACCAAGTGGGCTTTATCCCAGGGATGCAAGGATTCTTCAATATCCACAAATCAATCAATGTAATTCACCACACTAACAAATTGAAAATAAAAGCCATATGATTATTTCAACAGATGCAGAGAAAGCCTTTGACAAAATTCAACATCCATTTATGATAAAAACTCTCCAGAAAGCAGGAATAGAAGGAACATATCTCAACATAATAAAAGCTATATATGACAAACCCACAGAAAACATTATCCTCAATGGTGAAAAACTGAAAGCATTTCTCCTAAAGTCAGGAACAAGACAAGGGTGCACACTTTCACCATTACTATTCAACATAGTTCTGGAAGTTTTGGCCACAGCAATCAGAGCAGAAAAGGAAATAAAAGGAATCAAAATTGGAAAAGAAGAAGTAAAACTCTCACTGTTTGCAGATGACATGATCCTCTACATAGAAAACCCTAAAGACTCCATCAGAAAGTTACTAGAGCTAATCAATGAATACAGTAAAGTTGCAGGATACAAAATCAACACACAGAAATCCCTTGCATTCCTATACACTAACAATGAGAAAGTAGAAAAAGAAATTAAGGAAACAATTCCATTCACCATTGCAACAAAAAGAATAAAATACTTGGGAATATATCTACCTAAAGAAACTAAAGACCTATATATAGAAAACTATAAAACACTGGTGAAAGAAATCAAAGAGGACACTAATAGATGAAGAAATATACCATGTTCATGGATTGGAAGAATCAATATAGTGAAAATGAGTATACTACCCAAAGCAATCTACAGATTCAATGCAATCCCTATCAAGCTACCAGCGGTATTTTTCACAGAACTAGAACAAATAATTTCACAATTTGTATGGAAATACAAAGAACCTCAAATAGCCAAAGCAATCTTGAGAAAGAAGAATGGAACTGGAGGAATCAACCTGCCTGACTTCAGGCTCTACTACAAAGCCACAGTCATCAAGACAGTGTGGTACTGGCACAAAGACAGACATATAGATCAATGGAACAAAATAGAAAGCCCAGAGATAAACCCAAGCACCTATGGACACCTTATCTTTGACAAAGGAGGCAAGAATATACAATGGATGAAAGACAATCTCTTTAACAAGTGGTGCTGGAGAAACTGGTCAACCACTTGTAAAAGAATGAAACTAGAACACTTTCTAACACTGTACACAAAAATAAACTCAAAATGTATTAAAGATCTAAATGTAAGACCAGAAACTATAAAACTCCTAGAGGAGAACATAGACAAAACACTCTCTGACATAAATCACAGCAGGATCCTCTATGACCCACCTCCCAGAATACTGGAAATAAAAGCAAAAATAAACAAATGAGATCTAATTAAAATTAAAAGCTTCTGCACAACAAAGGAAACTATAAGCAAGGTGAAAAGACAGCCTTTGGAATGAGAGAAAATAATAGCAAATGAAGCAACTGACAAACAACTAATCTCAAAAATATACAAGCAACTTACGCAGCTCAATTCCAGAAAAATAAACGACCCAATCAAAAAATGGGCTAAAGAACTAAATAGACATTTCTTCTAAGAAGACATACAGATGGCTAACAAACACATGAAAAGATGCTCAACATCACTCATTATCAGAGAAATGCAAATCAAAACCACAATGAGGTACCATTTCACACCAGTCAGAATGGCTGCGATCCAAAAGTCTACAAGCAATAAATGCTGGGGAGGGTGTGGAGAAAAGGGAACCCTCTTACACTGTTGGTGGGAATGCAAACTAGTACAGCCACTATGGAGAACAGTGTGGAGATTCCTTAAAAAACTGCAAATAGAACTGCCTTATGACCCAGCAATCCCACTGCTGGGCACACATACCAAGGAAACCAGAATTGAAAGAGACACGTGTACCCCAATGTTCATCGCAGCACTGTTTATAATAGCCAAGACATGGAAGCAACCTAGATGTCCATCAGCAGATGAATGGATAAGAAAGCTGAGGTACATATACACAATGGAGTATTACTCAGCCATTAAAAAAATACATTTGAATCAGTTCAACTGAGGTGGATGAAACTGGAGCTGATTATACAGAGTGAAGTAAGCCAGAAAGAAAAACACCAATACAGTATACTAACACATATATATGGAATTTAGAAAGATGGTAACGATAACCCTGTAGGTGAGACAGCAAAAGAGATGCAGATGTATAGAACAGTCTTTTGGACTCTGTGGGAGAGGGAGAGGGTGGGATGATTTGGGAAAATGGCATTGAAACATGCATACTATCATATAAGAAACGAATTGCCAGTCTAGGTTCAATGCAGGATACAGGATGCTTGGGGCTTGTGCACTGGGATGACCCAGAGAGATGGTATGGGGAGGGAGGTTGGAGAGGGGTTCAGGATTGGGAACATGTGGCGGATTCATGTTGATGTATGGCAAAACCAACACAGTATTGTAAAGTAAAATAAATAAAATAAAGGCTTAAAAAATTTACAGAATAGTGTGTGAATTAAGATCCCAATTTTGTAAGACAAGTGTGCATGAAACCTACCTCGAGATGTTAACTGGAAGATAACTTTTTATTTTTGGTAGTTTTCTTCTATAACCATTATTCAGAAAAGAATATATGCTATTTAAAAAGAAGGAGAAGCAGCTTTTTACAGGTGATTAGAAGCTTTCTGGGCCTTACTTTGCTTCCAGGGCTAGAGCGAAGATGCCGGCGGCCAGGGGTGCAGAGGCTGAGGTGCCCGTGTGGGTCTCCGTGCAGTCGTTGTGCAGGTCAGCGCTCGTCTGGGGGGTATCAGGAGAGAAAGAAATATGGGACAACATGTGAGGCGTGTGATCCTGTCCCTGGGGGTTAACCCTACCAAGGGCTGCATCTGCTCTGATCAGGAAGGCCAGCTGATTCGATTCGCTACTTCCTCTTCTGAGCCACAGGCGGATGTTTGCCATCTGCTGATATTTTAGCTCCCTCTCCTCTATATGCGACTTGTCTATAATTCTGGCATCAGAATGCCTTTTCTGGGGATGAAGTCCTCCCACTGTGATTTTTTTTTTTTTCCTCTACTGAGATTCCCAAATGAAATGCTGTCTGTAAAAAAGGGACTGTTTCAGAATCGCTGTGAATCATGCTGGCCCATTAATCATCAGGTCCATTGTGTTTGGCCTGGCATATTTAGAAATTTTGCCTCATGCCCAATTCCCCATTACCTTCAGATTGACATTTGACTGCCTCTTCAGCAAAAGGAAGTTGTGCTGATTTTGGCCACTTGAACTACTTGCGCAAAACGTGTTGAGTGTGTTTCGCTTGCACTCACTGTTGATGTCTTCTGATGGCCGGGAGTTAGCATCATATTTTTACTTTGAAAATGGTGAGTTTTTCAAATGAAAGTGTGCTAGACACAGATCAGGGCTCAAATTCTAAACCTGCCACTCAGCAGATGCGTCCCATGGCAAGTCACTTGGTTGTCCCTGTCTGTCAAGTGAGGTTGACATTTCTTGACTCATATTCTGAAGCTGAAATGAGATCCTGTCTGTGAAAGCAAATTTTCACACAATGGCATTGCACGTAAGGAATTACCCGGGCTAATTTCAGCTTACTGAAGAGGTTGCTGAAACGAAGGGAAGAAACCAAAAAGACTTCCAATTAGTCTTTCTTAAGGACCACAGTATTGTTGGTTGAACCAGAAGTTGGGCCAAAGGATTGCTAGCAAGACACCCACCCAGGCTCTTGCACTGTGATTTTCAGCTAGAGATTTCAATGTGTGGGAGGGAAGTGTAAAAAAATAATTTGTTCCATTATCACCTCCTTTGGCTTCCCACTTGGAGTCACTGAATATCTCCAATGATAGTGGCTCTGTTCCTCCAAGGGCTACAGAAGCAAGTTTGCCCTTTTCACCTGTTGACGCAAGTAAGCCCCCAGAGATGACTGTGCTGAGGAAAAGGTTTGCGTAAGACAAAGGCTGTGTTACTGCAACTGTCTCAAATAGAAGCCACCAGCTGTCTCTTCTATGGCTGGTGTACCTAAAAAGAGGGATCTTTACAAAGATGCAAATTCTTCCTCCTTCTATAGAGCAGAGCAGCTCAGATGAGGTCTGTCTATGAAATGGTGACTCCGAAATGAACAACAGGCCATTTTTTTTAAAAAAGCTACTCTGGACACCCTTGGGTTTATTAAGAGCTGGAGGCTGTGCATGCAAGCCGGACACATTTCTCATAGGCTTCTTTCAAAGGCTCTAACTTATCTCTGCTGTCAAGAGCCCCTGGGTAGAATGTCACTGTCTCTTTGAGTAATTGAAACTACCAGAATGAGAGGGAGGCCAGGGCTTCCAAGTTGAGACCCCAGTTTTACTGTCTTAACTAGAGTAGGTTGCAGAGTGATCCTGCATGAAGATCTTAATTCTGACAATTGTGTTGAGATGTCATTAATATGAATTTTACACACATTCCAAAGGCTAATTATTAGGGGGTTGACCCACAATCTAATTAGATCTTGACCTATTATTTTATTAAGATCTACCTGCTTTAGCTAGTTGATTCTTCTCTGTGTCAGGAGTTAAGTTTGAGGCTTTCCATTTTTAAACTAAAAGTGCCTCTCTTTGTTCTCAAAGCCCCCAAATGGCCCTTCATCATCGTGCCCTTGAAGGGAAATCCAATAATTGCCCTTGGCAGTCTGACTCACGGAAGAGAAGGCACAGCCAAGCGTGGGCTGGAGATGCTCTCTGAGCATATAACCTTCCTAAGCTGCTTATTCGGATGCTGAGAAGTTCACCTCAGGGGAAACTTAGGCTGTTATTTTCCTGTAGGTCATCCGTTCTTAGGAGACATAGCTGGTGCATGCTCCATACTTTTATCATCCACTAAAGGGCAAGTCAGACATTCTCCCTGCTATTAGAGGATCAACAAGTACCAGGGTGATAGGCCCCCACAATCCTAAAATCTCCTTTAAGGCTGTTTGCAGGGAGGCATCACACAAGCTGAAGAGCCATTTGGAGTCTCGGTCGTTGAATGACAAGTTGGTGGCTTCTCAGGGCTGAGTTTAGACATGACCAAGGGGTAACAGCATCTTAGCAGATGTATCATTATCCCTGAGAGAGAAGACTTCCCAATACATACCCACCCTTCAGGTGAGTAACGTGTGAGTCTCCCCAACTGAGACAGGAAGCTTAAGCAAATCCATCTGACCCAAGGATCCTTTGGAAGGCGAACCGCACTCTCCTACCTAAGCAGAGAGAGGCAGATAAAAGCAGCTTACAATTCGCTGGTCAGTGTAGTCCCCGCTGCTGTACGAGGTGGCCAGTGTGGAGGAGCACTTCTCTGCGTACCAGGGGGATAGGCCTTGCTGTGAGGCACTGCTGATGGAGATGGTATAGATGCTGTCCGTGTACCCATCGCAGTCGCAGTTGTCTCCCTGACGCCCCCCATTCCCGGAGGCCCAGACGAAGATAGAGCCCTTTCCTTGTCTGCCCTAGAGGAAAAGCCAAAATTTACCATGTCTGTTGTCATCTGCTGAGATCACTGTCATCTCCCAATAAAATCCCCGAGAAGTATATAAATGCATGCATAAAGTTCTCAGAGACAGGAATTTGTGATCAGTTTCGTCTCCAGGTCCTCCAGCAGGAGGACTCTCCTGAGACTGTGCGTTACAAGCGCCTGGTGGGCCCTGGCATGCTGGTCCTCCACCATCCTCCTCTCTGGGACGGTGTGGAGTGAGGACTTTTCTTTTTTTTTTTTTCTTTATTATGTGGATTCATAATCTGGCCTTTAGCACTCACTCATTATTATTATTATTATTATTATTATTATTATTATTATTTTTGGCCGTTCCCTTGGCTTATGTCACTCCATTTGAGTCTTTGAACTTCCTTTTTTCATTTCTGATTGAATCTTCTGGCTGACTGATAGCGTGACAAAATCAGGCATTATTCAGATCTGCTTTGCAGCTGCGTTAAAAGGGACTCTTCAATTGAATGGAACTCGTCAAGGATACTCTTTCTATGGGTTTTCAATTTGTGCTCTCCAAAGTTTCTACTTTTGTTTCATCCTGTGCAGAACTGGGCCTTAGAATCTTGGCAAGGATGCCCTCAAACCCAGTTTTAGAGCAACACAACCAAGGCACAAGTGTCCGCCAGGCACGTGTGGAGAGGGAGGCGGCACATTCCTGAATTAAAGGGTACCTTTTCAGAGTATCTGAAAGAAGTCCGGGGAGTAGTTTACCTAGTGTAGACATTCAGAAGCAGCAGGAAAATGAGAAAGGACCTATCCAGAGTACTTTTAAGTAAATATTCTAAGAGGAATGAATATCTGTTGAATGTCAGGCCCAAAGGGGAAAACATGAACTTACATCCCTCTGAAGAATGATTTGGCTCTCTAAATGCAGCTCAATCATTAACAGCAGCAAGAAATTCACAACCATTTCTTTGCACATAAGCTAAGCGTTGTTCCCTTCTTTTCCTTTTCTAGTGATCAGGTTTCATTTCAGTTGGGTCTGTGTTAAGCATCTCACCTGTTTGACACCATATTCAAAAGCCTTCTGGGCCAGTCGGCCAGGCCCCTCCACAGTTTTCCCATCATCGTTAGGGCCCCAGCTCGCACTGTAAATATCCACGTGCCCAGGATTAAATCCAATTGAGCTGGCTTCAATAGCATCGGTCACAATGCCATCTAACATTCTTATGCCTGAACAGCAAAACAGACAAATACAAAATATGTTGATGTCAGTGTGTGCATGCAGGATGGCACAAGGCTCGTAATATTTTATTCTTCAAAGGACTCTCCAAAGAGTCAAAAACAGGGTAACCATTGTATGTCCCAAATGCCTGTGACCCAGCTGCTAACAGCACCATGGGAAGATACAAGTCACTGCCTCCAGAAGCTTTCTTTATCTGCCCTTTAGAGGTAACTATTTGTGCTACGCCATGGGCACGGTTGTTGTCAATTACAAAAATGTCATGGGCATGTAGACACTGCTGTATTTAAAATGGGTGACCGACAAGGACCTACTGTGTAGCACGGGGAACTCTGCTCAGTGTTATGTGGAAGTCTGGGTGGGAGGGGAGTTTGGGGGAGAGTGGATACATGTATATGTATGGCTGGGTCCCTTTGCTGTTCATCTGAAATGATCACAACATTGTTTGTTGATTGGCTATACCCTAATACAAGATGAAATGTTTTTTAAAAAGCTAAAGTATAATCAGTAAGAATAAAGGCTTATTTTTCCACTGGGGGGAAAAAATGTCTCCCTTCCCCCTGCTGACCTAATAACCTGAAAATGACGAGATAGTTTTCAGAAAGAGGCATCAAACAACCCTCTGTTAACATGCCTGCTCATGACTATACCATGAACGGCTGTGGCCCAGCCAGCGCTTTATGAGTATGGGACCCCGTGCAGCTTGAGAAGACCTACCTACAAAAGGAGACTAACAAATAGGGAAAGAACTCCTGTTTCTAAGCACTGATTAAAAATAACCCAGAGGCCATTCTTTTATGTGTTTGCTAAGACACATTTGCAAAGGAACATGCTTCCTTTTCTCCTAAATAATTTCAAGGATGAAATCATTGCCATGGATTTCACTCCTGAGGGGGAATCGTTTTTCATCAGGAGAAGGCAGATGCAGTGGCTCGTTGTGCTTTCCAGCAGGCTGTCACCCATCATCAGACTCATGGACACAAGAGCCAGGAAGGCAAAAGCCATTTAGACAGATATCAGCAGCTACCTGGTTATTGCTGGCTTCAGGCTAATGATGCGATAGAGAGCACGGCCTTAGGTTTTCACACTACTGTTTACGATGGAGCATGGGTAAAGGAACGTGGAGCTGACATGACTAGTAGAAATCATTTATTTTTTTAAGAAAATTGTTTAAAATGCATTTTGGGGGAAAAAAAGTCCCAGCTTTACTCTTTGCTAGCTCTGTGATCTTGGGCAAGCCATTTCTTTGTGCCTCAGTTTCTTCAACTGTAAAATGGGTTTGATCACAATGGCACTCCACTCCAGTACTCTTGCCTGGAAAATCCCATGGATGGAGGATCCTGGCAGGCTGCAGTCCATGGGGTCGCTGAGGGTCGGACACGACTGAGCGACTTCACTTTCACTTTTCACTTTCATGCATTGGAGAAGGAAATGGCAACCCACTCCAGTGTTCTTGCCTGGAGACTCCCAGGGATGCGGGAGCCCGGTGGGCTGCCATCTATGGGGTCACACAGAGTCGGACACGACTGAAGCGACTTAGCAGCAGCAGCAACATGTGCATTGAGGATATACTGTATGCAGCTACCGTTACACAGGCCTTAAATGTGTGAACTTATCTATCCATATGAGAACCATTTGAGGTGGATGCTGTAATTTTTCCCAGGGAGAGAGACTGAGGTCAGAGAGGGACGGGGACTTGCCCAAGGCCACATGGCTTGCAACTGGGGAGCTGGGACTTGAAGCCCAGAAATCTGGTACTCAGATCCATCCTGTTAACTTCCAGGATGTGGATCCTGTCTTGGGAGTTAAATGATGGACATACAGTAGGTGTGTTTTAGTTTCCTTGAGGATCTTGCTTCTGATTCCTCCTCTGTAAAATGAAAGGGTGAGATGATTCTCTCACAGACTATAGCTACTTTGTTCATCACTCCTTAGAAAGTGCTTTCTTTTTCTAGGTGATTATGTAATTTGTGCTCCTGCCTTCATTTTCTGTAGATTAACGTGTCACTTTGACAACACTGGCATCAAAGGACTCAGGAAAGACCCCTAAAACCTAGGAGTATGTGCTGTGTTAGTGAGAGATGCATTCTGTTTGCTAGGATGTATATTTATTTGATTTCTGAAAAGGATTACAAAACCACATTCAAGGTATGCTCATGTAGAGCTTGAAAGAGTCTCACCTTCGTGGCCATATTCTACAATGAATCTTTTTTGTTGTGGTTTTAGAAAACAAATTAAATGCAAAGCTAATAGTATATCCATGAGCTCCAGAGGAAGGGCTAGTGTGAAGAGAAGAGGCAAGTGCTTTATTCTCTCTGACCCCCTGCAGATCCAGAGGAACGTGGATGGCAGCAGTGGGCTCCCTTGTCTTCAAGTTGGTATCTGCCAACTGACACGGTGGCAGGAGGCTGAGGGGTGAGGGGAGAATGAAGTGCTCCTTTCAGGATCCTCCCTGCCTCAAAGCAGCTCTGCTGTTGTACTCCGGGCCCCAGCTCTTGTCCTGTGGCTGTCTCATGTGGCCACAGCTTTCTCTTCCCAGTTTCCATGACTACTTTTCTCCCTTGGCTCCACTAGGTCTGAAGGTGGTAACATCTGCTTACAACAGTCACTTGTTGGTTCCCTTGAACTCTTGTAAATAGTTCCTTTATCAAATTGTGCTGATGGAACTTACCATATGCTTACCCATAAAGACATTGAAACAACCAGAGATTCTAAATTCTTGCTACTACAGATAACCTTTGTCTTCTTTCTGTAATACATATGTGTTCTTTTTATTTATTTTTTGACTGTTCTTTGTTGTGAACTGAAGGACTATAGAACCAAGAGGCGGGGAAAGTCTTTGCCTAAATTTACCTTTTCCTTCTATTCTCTTAGCCAGAACTCAGTAACAAGCCCTTCTAAATCAGAACACAGAGAAAATCAGATTTGCTTTGAAAGCTATTCAACATTTCCATCCTCCCCCCTCCTCCCCCCAAAGAGATGTATGGGCTTTATTCAGGTATCATTTTCTGAGAACCCAGATCCATTGATTTGCACATTTCAAATCACACTCAAGTTCTGAAGCAAATTTTGCATGGGGTTCACTTCTTCCTCTGGTTGTTGAAAAGTCCCCTCAGCCCACCCCATTTACACCAGTTTACACAAGACTCAAAGCGCGAATCTACGGGAACAACCCTCTGCTTTACCTCCAACTTTGGAATTGTATGCAACTCCGACCCCACACTTGTGATTATTTGCTTGCATCGCAATTTCTCCTGCACATCTGGTCCCATGTCTGAGGATGAGAAAATAGAATTTATAAAATGTAAATGAGGGCAAACATTGGTTTTGCCTACAAATCAATGGTCCATGGATATACTACTTTTTTCAGCCTTGTTGCCAGTTTTTATCCCATCAGTGTTAGATGACATGTAGATAGGTGAAGGGAACAAGTACCTGAGCCCAAGTATATGAATTTAAATTCTAGCTTCTGCCACTAATTAGGGATATGACCTTGGGAAAGTGAGTGTTCCTCCAAAAGATGTTGTATCCCATGAAATACTAAGTATGCAGAACACTTGGAACAGTGGCTGGTGTACAGAAAGAACCAGGGAGTGTTAGCTGTTAATACTTACAGTGAGCAGCTCTGACACTTTCAGAAACCACATGAAGGAAATGGTTTCGGTCCCATGGTTTTGGTGTTGAAGTGACCCCTTCCCTCCCCCCTCACTGGTGACTTCCTTGGATCAGGTTAATCTGGACCAGTCTTAGGGGGATATGTAGAACAGAGCCCCCTCTCAAGCCCTCCTCTCCTCTTCTAACCGTACACCAGACTAAAACATCCGAAGGTTTCCTGGTCCCAAGGGGATTTCGAAATTTTTCACAAGGCACTCCAGGCTATTTGGGATGCCAGGGTGCTCCTGCAGCTCTAATTGGGACCAGCAGCCTGAACAAGACTAGTTTTGCAACCAGACGATGAGGGTAATTTACGACTTCAGAACATTTGGGGGAAAAGAAAATCCATCTCTTAAACAGACCAAAGTCTACTGTTAAAGTATCATTGCTGAAATTCTAGAGATAGTGATTCTCTTTTCCTGTCACCTTCCTGACCTCAGGAAGGTCAATAAGTTGAGGGAACTTTAATGTGAACTTGGTTGCTTCATGCCTTTATTCCATTGTGAAAGCTCCCAGGAGCAGCATGAAGGCTGTGGACGCCTTTGGAGGAGCCGCTGACCACATATGCTGACACAGAGGGAAAAAGAGCAAGGGTTAGGTCTGAGCAAATGTCAGCCAGCTCCTTCTGATTACTGCTCTACTGGACATCTATTAATTTAGGCCAGAATGAAATAGAAAAATTCTTAATTGACTGGTCTTTTAAAATAAACCTGTTTCACTTTTCTTTTTTTACCTAAAATACCAAAGATGATTTCCTGGTCTCCTTCCACTGAATGATGGCCTCCTTTATGTTAATACTGAATAGGAGTCCTAAGTCAGAACAATGCAATTCACAGTCTTCCCTGATGAAGCAGGCACCGACTTCTTTTTGGTTTTCCAGCATTTTCCCATTTGGGGAAGTAACCCTCAGCCACTCCTTGTGAGTCTCTATCATGAGACTTGTCCTCCCAGACAGCTTTCAAGAACTGATGCTTTAAGTTCTATGTGAGCCTTGTGGATCTTGCTATGAGGCGTTCTCTGTTGAGAATGAAGCTAAGTAGAGGTGAACAGCACTAGGAGATGGAGATAGAGTAATAGGTGTCATCAAGGCATATTATTTGAGTTTCTGGATCTTGCCATGCTTGCAGCTGATCATCTCTTGGGTAAAAAATATTTTAAAATCTCCATTTTCAAGTTAGGATTCTCTCACTTGCAACTGAAGCTGTCCTGACCAATATACATCCATTCTCTGCAAAATGAATGCATATTGAACATGAAGAAGGCATCTTATGCTTCTTTGGGGGCTTAGCCCTCTCTACCTTTGTAGAAGGGAAAATTCAATTGCCATCCTCTGAGAAATATGCTGAAGTCACCGCCACCTGAATTTCTGTTCATATAAAATGGAAGACAGGGTCCAAGATAGCAAGGTCTCCAGGTGGATAGATAGAGCTTACAGAATCAGCCTGTGAGCAGACATCTCCAGCACTCTACCTCTGTCCTGAAAATGAGGCAACATGACACTACCCATTATTTATCTCTCTTTACATACTAAGGACTATTTTCTTTAAAAAATGTAGGATCATGTACAAATAGGAATTGATATCTTTCCCTCCTCTTATCCTCACTTCTCACCTCCGTACCTTGAGAAAAAGAAGACTTTATCGAAGTGCTTCCATGCCATTCTTTTTAGACATATGGCTTTCTTCCCTTAAATCAGCCTCTGGGGTAAAAGCAACCTCTATTATCTTAGAACACAATGGTTGTAACTGGCATTTAAACACATTTATTTTTAAAAAATTATTTCAGATGGTAATTTAAAGACTACCATGGCACTTGTTAAAATATCCTTGCCATATATGTTACATAGCTAGAAAAATAATCTGAAATTTTTGTTGAAATATTGATTACAAATTCATGCTAGATTACTGGTAAGAGTTACCTGCATTTTTAAGATTTTGTTATTTAGTGATGCCTCTCTTGATTTGCAGAGAAGAATTCAAATGCAGCTTTTATTAACTTCATTTACATAGTAATAAAGAACAGCAGCAACACAGATAGTTTGGAGAGATAAAGCCCTGGGAACTGGGAGATAATAGGTCTCTAACTGCTATGAAGGCCAAAACAAAATGGGGCATTCATTTTCTAAACCTAAGGGATTTATTTCTGACACTATGCTGGAAGGGTAACTAACTATTTTTTATTGTGCCTTTTGATAAATGATGGGGATGTTAGCTTTTTGGTTGATAATCAAGAGGACCCTGAGATATAGTTGCTTTTTGTGTAATTTTCAAATAGCAGATTCTGAATTGACTCAGAAAATTGACTTGTCTCTGCTTCTGCTCTTATCAGATGATATTATTCTTGTCATGCTTTTTTCCTCACTGAAAGGAGTTCTACCTTAGTTGCTAAATGAGAAGCCTTAATCATCATTATCATAGTACATGTTTAACTTGTTCTATGTACCAGACACTATGCAAGTCAATTATATATATAAAACTATTTAATCCCCACAAATCCCCAATGAAATAGGTACCATCATTATCTCTTTGGTTGTTGTTCAGTCGCTCAGTGGTGTCTGACTCTTTGTGACCCCATGGACTGCAGCACACCAGGCTCCCCTGTCCTTTACCATCTGCAGGAGTTTGCTCAAACTCAAGTCCATTGAGTTGATGATGCCGTCCAACCATCCCATCCTGTGTCATCCCTTTCTCTTCCTGCCTTCAGTCTTTCCCAGCCCCAGGTCTTTTCTAATGTGTCAGCTCTTTGCATCAGGTGGCCCAAAGTTTTGGAGCTTCAGTATCAATCCTTCTAGTGAATATTAAGGATTGATTTCCCATAGGATTGAGTGGTTTGATCTCCTTGCAGTCCAAGGAACTCTCAAGAGTCTTCTCCAACATCACAGTTCAAAAGCATCACTTCTTCGGTGCTCAGCTTTCTTTATGATCCAACTCTCACATCCATACAGGATTACTGGAAAAACCATAGCTTTGACTATACAGACCTTTGTCAGCAAAGTAGTATCCCTGCCTTTTAATATGCTGTGTAGGTTGGTCATAACTTTTCTTCCAAGGAGCAAGTGTCTTTTAATATCATGGCATCTGCAGTGATTTTGGAGCCCAAGAAAATAAAAGTCTATCACAGTAGATGATAAAACTAGTCACAAAGAAGTTAAATAATTTGCTCACCGTCACTCAGCTATTAAGTGAAAGATCTAAGATTTGATCTAAATTTAACTGCAAAGTCTGTGCTCTTAAGTGTTTGGCTAGGCTACCCTAACCCTATACTATGTGCATGGCCCATGGTCTGCTATGCTCTGGAAGCTCATAGTTTTCAGGCACAAATTAAATAAAATTGTATAGGCTGCTACCTTGGGGCCTTTGAAACTCTGTGAATTGGCTATCATCAGTACCATGAGTTGCAAGTCTCTTTTGTTTGGCAGTGGGAAAGGACACCTGAGTTCCCCCTTTCACAAGTACAAAACTCCAAGAATATCATTTCACCAGGTATTCACCTAATCTTGCATCTGCCACACGAATCATCACCCACATTGGATCCTGGACCAGACCCAAGGCACACTGCCTAGGAAAGAGGCTGGCCTGACACCTCCAGCTAACAGTCTCCTCAGCTGAACCCATGTGGGTGGGAGCAGATTTCCTTCTTAGTCTTGACCAAGGGAAAGGATTGAGAGTTGTCACTTCTAGTTTATTCTAGGAAGAGCGCCCTTTTCTTCTCAGCACTTATTGCCCATTTCCTTAGGTAGTTTCTTTTAGGAGAGTAGGTAAACAGGGATCTTGTCACCTTGTTTTGAGACAAAATTTAAAAAAAAATAAATAGAGGCAGAGTGAGGTGAGTGACTTCCTCAAAGCCACCCTCCTTTCTGGTGATTGGCAAAGCTCTCACTACCAGCCAGGCTAACATTGCAAGGTCCTGCTGTAAAAGGATGGAAGTTCCTCCCGGTCCCACACTGCTCTCACTCAGAAATATGGCTGAACATTTGTCTGGGGGAGTCCTGCTCTAAGTTTCTGGGACATCCCACTTTCCTCCAAGGGCCCCCCCCCCATGGTTCCTATTGTGTTGTTACTGTAATATTCTAACCTCTAGGGCTGCTTGCGGTTGACCCCTTTAAAAGATAAATGCTAGAAGAAATAAATGGTACTGAAGGAAAGTAAATGGTACCTCCCCAAGCCTCCCCTTCCCCCTGAGGGAAGAAATATCCACCCAGAAGTTGAAGCCAAGTCCTTGAGCTCCAGACTCCCTTCCTGGGGTTTGTTAGCCTTCTGGAGGAGGAAAATCCAATGTCACAGCTTTCAGTCAAGAGTACCACACCAGCCACGTGGAAATTCTGAGACAATCAGGGAGAAACTGGGAGGGAAAGTGAAAGCGAGAAAGAGAGAGAGCTAATTGACCCAAGTTGGATACTAATCCAAGAGGGAGGAAGAAAGGACAGGGAAGTACATTATATGACAGCCACAAAGAGCTTTTCCCTGCTTGCTTTTTCCCCCCACTTGTAGCCGTGCTCATTTTGTCTTGACCGTCTTCTCTTTTGGTGTGAGTTTCTTTTGGGTGAAGCTAATGAAGAGGAAAGAGTGAAATGTCTCTTTCAAGTCTGTGAGAGATATCTGTATGTACAAAGATGAGTTTTCCCATAGGCATGGACATGGGGCTGTGTGACTAGAGGGTGAAGTTCCTTTGGAGCTAAGAAAAAAGGTTAAAATGTCTCCTGCCTTTGGGTCTTCATTTGCCTTGTTGCTTTGCCAAGTCTGGCTCTTAGCCTCACTCATTACCCAGTGGATACTAAGGAGAGTTAGTTTAGGAGTCAGAAGATGTGCTTTGCCTCTTCCTTTTAGCTTTAAAATACCCAGAAGAAACTCTGGAACAGACTAATTAGCCCAATGCCCTAAAGACTGTGTTGGATTTGAGTGCCAAGCCTTATGGTATATTTCTCTTGTCTGGTGCCTTGCCATGCTCTTCTGAGGGGACTAGTGAGCACGGTTGTGGCTACCATAGGAAGTCGTAGGATTTGTTATTTTGGCCATCTGTATTTCTCTTCATGGCTAGCAACAAGCACGTTGCTAATAGTGAAAGATTCATAGAGGAACTAGGTGCAATGGTAATGGAGTGGAGATTTTTATTCTTTAATGCTTTGGACTGCAAGCAAATCAAACCAATGAATCCTAAAGGAAATCAGCCCTGAATTTCCTAAAGGAAATTCACTGGAAGAACTGTTGCTGAAGCTGAGGCTCGAATAAATACTTTGCCACCTGTTGGACAGCTGACTCATTGGAAAAGACCCTGATGCTGATAAAGCCTGAAGGCAAAAGGAGAAAGGGGCAGCAGAGGATGAGATGGTTAGATAGCATCATCAACTCAATGGATGTGAGTCTGAGGAAGCTCTGGGAGATAGTGAAAGACAGGGGAGCCTGGTGTGTTGCAGTTCATGGGATCTCAGAGCTGAACAAGATTTAGCAACTGAACAACAAAAATATATGTCCCAAATATTTCTTCTAAAGCCATAGATATTCAGTAACATTTTGAGGGGAACATTTCATAGTATAAGAAGAAAGTTTAATTGAAATATAGTCCTGTAAGCCAAAAGGAATATAAAAATAGAAGCTTCTGTTTCCTGTTTTAAAAGCAACAAAATGTTTTAGTATGGATGGTGTACATGAGCATTTTCTGAGAGCAAAAATGTGGATCATATTTATAGTGTAATTTGCTCAAATAAGATGAAAGCATTTTAAAGCACTTACCCCACCCCTAAATCCACATTTACTTACTTGTTCTCATTTGTGGGATCATATCGGGGAAATGGATCATGGTCATTATCGTTAAAATCATAGCTGGCCTCTGGATCCTAAAGAGAAAGCAAAAATAACACTGTAGCATCAAAAAAAAAAAAAAAAAAAAAAAAAAGCAGTGCTTTCCAAGTCTTCTTCAGTTCAGTTCAGTTCAGTCACTCAGTTGTGTCTGACCCTTTGCGACCCCATGAACCACAGCACGCCAAGCCTCCCTGTCCATCATCAACTCCTGGAGTCCACCCAAACTCATGTCTATTAAGTATGTGATGCCATCTAACCATCTCATCCTCTGTCGTTCCCTTCTCCTCCTGCCCTCAATCTTTCCCAGCATCAGGGTCTTTTCAAATGAGTCAGCTCTTCGCATCAGGTGGCCAAAGTATTGGAGTTTCAGCTTCAACATCAGTCCTTCCAATCTATGCCCATCCTGGCTGATGGCTTGGGACTCTGCAGTTTAGAGTTTCTGGCCCCATTTTTGATCATTCATCATAGCCAGAAACCAGGCAGAGATGACGTGCACAGAGAAGTGAGCCAACAATTCCCAGTGAATGTTTCCAAACCTATAGAATCTCATAGGCTATTAGAACAGGAGGAGTCAGAGTTTATTTAGTTCAACCATGTCATTTTCCAAATGGGAAAATTGAGATCCAGAGAAGTGGAATGGTTCAACTGGCTGTAGAGCTGGTTAACTTTGACACTCATCTTTCCTAAGGATACAGGTGCAAAGAGCTGGCTGTGGGGTGGGGCTCAGGTCTACAGTAAGCTCCTTCAGCCACCCCAGTTACACTAAATAGACTTAAAACAGACTGCTATTCTCTGTATTTCTCTGCTGCTGCTGCTTAGTCACTCAGTCACGTCCAACTCTTTGTGACCCCATGGACTGTAGCCTGCCAGGTTCCTCTGTCCATGGGATTCTCCAGGCAAGAATACTGGAGTGGGTTGCCATTCCCTCCTCCAATAAAGAAGGCTGAGTGCTGAAGAACTGATGCTCTTGAACTGTGGTGCTGGAGAAGACTCTTAAGAGTCCCTTGGACTGCAAGGAGATCCAACCACCTTTTAATAATTGTGTCACCACTCGGGCTGTTCTTTATGTTTCTCTGTCTTAATAATTGCTAATCTTTTTCGTCTCTTCATTTCCACCCCATTTCCTTTGTTCTTTAGCTTTGGAACGTTGGTTGAGTAGAAAGGCTGGGAAAAAGACAGGGGGTAGTATTCAAGATAAAACACAGATCTTTACATGAAGACCAGAAATATTTTTAATTCATTAGTTTTCTGGGTCTCAGGTGTGGCTCATTGGGTCTTCGATCTCTGTTGTGGTGTGTAAGAGCTTTTAACTGCGGCCTGTGGAATATTCAGTTGTAGTGTGCAAGCTCTTAGTTGTGGCATGTGGAATCTATTAATAGTTCCTTGACCAGAGATCGAACCCAGGACCCCTGCTTTGGGCACATGGAGTCTTATCCACTGGACTTTCAGGGAAGTCCCCTAAAGACCTAAAATATTATGGAGAACTTCATAAACAAGTAAATAATTTACTTACTTCCCATTTTTGGTAAACTTTTCTCAGCTTGTCATTTTTGTACTCTGAAGAACATGCTCTGATTTGCATGGATGGAGTCACATTCATATAACTTCACAATGTGAGAGCTATTGACCCACAGGGAATGTGAGGAGGATGACTGTGAAAATGACCTCAGATGTGAGGCTTGATCTGATTGCTTTCATGTCCGCAAGTACTGGGTGGCATAGAATTTGAATGGCTTTTTAATAATCTAGCCGGTGTAAGTGCCTCCTCCAACCAGAACACACATAACTTTTGTACAGTCCTGGCTTCAATGAACCCTTTCAAAGTCTAGTGATACAAAAAAAAAAAAAAAAAGAAAGAAAGAAAGAAAGAAATTTATGTGCACTGGCAGAGGGGTGAAGGAAGTAACCAAAGCTTGGCTCATCAACCTCAGGGCTCACTCAGAGCACCTCCTGCTTGAGGGAAGTGAAGCCCTAACTGTATGTCTGTGTAGACAGCTCCCTAAGCTGCAGCAATATGAGGGCTTAGACTCACATAGTTGTCATAGATGTCTGTGTGGTTCCACTCCAAGCCATCATCCAGTACAGTGATAACAACGCCTTTGCCTGTGATGCCTTTTTGCCAAACAGGTATCACATGAAGATCCAGCTTGGGCAGGGTTGCAGTCATCCTTGTATCTTGCTGGTAAAAAAGAACAAAGAAGCATTGGTAAAATCATAATTTGTTTGCTGCACAATGAGAACTGAAGCTCCAGTCTTGAGACCCATCTTTCTTTTTCCTGGGGTCATTCTATTCTTTAGAAGCAGACAATTAGGTGAAATAAAAGACAAAGTTGAGGGGAGGACCAAGTGAATCATCATAGTTCTGCTCTTTTTCCAGTTGTTCCAATGGAAAATCACTTGAAAAGATGAATCACCCTGTGCCCCTTGTCTTTGAGCTGTGTGGCTTTGAAGAAGTTTATCCCTAAGTTGCTTTCATTTATAATTACGTGCTCAAGCTTTTCATCTACTGAAGCTTTATTTGCTGCCCCAAGTTTCTGTCTCCCCCAAATCCTAAACCTTCACTGCCCCATTGAACGTACTTTATTTTGTCTGGTTCACAGTTACTCGTGGATTTTTATATATATAAATTTCTAAAATAAAAAGCAGAACCTGGAATGCCCACGAAGCTGTGGTCTTACCAGGACTTGGAATTGAACTGCCTGTTTCCAAGTATGAGTGATTTAGGGAGTCAGTATCTATGAGAGGTGATTTAGGATTTTTTTTTTTTTCAGGTAACTTTTCTGAGAATTACAATATGTGGGGCTGTAGGGAAGAGAAATTGGACAGCAAAGAAATACAGATATGAGCACATCCCCAAGCATTCAAGAGAGATGCATTAGAAGAGAGCCAGGTTTTTAGTGAAGGGATCAACAGGAAACTTACAAATGACAGCAATCAAAAGTATCAGTGAATGCATTGCCCCCTGGCTGATGCCCATCAGAAAGAAGAGGAGAAAAACCAGAATTTTCTAGGCCAACATGAAGCCAAATCCCAGGAGGCTGGAACTGCACACAGGTTGTTGGCCAAAGCCAGAGAAGGACTCTCTGTCAGTGGGAGGAACAATCGGAGACTGTGGCTATTAAGAGTATGGTCTCTGGAGCTATGAACTATGGTCCCGCCACCAGAATCATGTGATTTTGAATGTCTCTGTTTCTTCCTCTGTTAAAAGGGAATACTTATTATATGAACAACAAAATGTTGCATGAGAACTAAATGAGTTAATTCATGTCAAACAGGATAGTATTAATATTTGGCACATGGTAGACGCACGGGTGTTAATGAGTGTCTTCTGCAGTAAGCAGGTGTCACTTAGGTTAGGAGAGTTTCAAGAGGAATTGATCTCCTTTCCTGTCTGTTCTGCAACAAGGATGTCTAGGCCTCAGCTTATGGCTCTCAAGAAATTTTATCTTTTACAATATTCTCAACAATAAGCACGTCTATTCCCATGTGTTACTACAGTAGAGGCTTAATGTGAAAACAGAAGGGAGAGCACTCTGCAGGCAGGCAGGCAGGAGCATGTACAGTTTCTCCACTCACTGCCCACATTCCTGTAAGGATTTGGTAAACTGTCTTAAAGGTAGATTAGGTGTGTGTTAGTTGCTCAGTTGTGTTCGACTCTCTGCGACCCCATGGACTGTAGCTTGCGAGGCTTCTCTGTCCATGGGATTCTCCAGGCAAGAACATTGGAGTGTGTTGCCATTTCCTTCTCCAGGGGATCTTCCTGACCCAGGGATCGAACACATCTGTATTGCAGGCAGATTCTTTACCGTCTGAGCCACCAGGGAAGCCCCTTGAGGTAGAACTGGTTTGTAAGTCTAGACATTCACAGATAGATGCCTTTTGTCTTTCCTCATGTTCCTTCCTTTAGCCTAGTTCAGAGATTCTCACCTGGGAGCATGTAAGAACTATCATTCAGGGCTATATATACTGAATCATGTTCACTGTCCTCTTTGGGTAATTTAAAGGGTTCTCAGGAGTAACCTTGAGCAGGTCTGATTTTTGCCATGAATGCTGTTTTGCAACCCTACCTTACAAGACCCGATTCTTCTGTACTTATTCCAGATAAATGTAAGGAGACTTCCTCTTGTAGAAGCTAAAGATCTGTGTTTTCAGACGTTCTCACACAGAGCCAAACAGAAGACCCAGATCATGGAAGGTTTCATTCACCCTGATCTCTGGGTAACACAGCCCTGTACTGAGTTATCTGTTACTTAAAAATATCTATTGTTCAGAGATAACAAGTAGCCCAGGGCCTATGCAGTCCTCATGCAAGTACTTACCAAGTACCACTGCTGATTCCACATCGGATCATTGAAGAGATCTAGTGCTGAGTCTCTTAGAACTGAACGTTTACTTCTTTCTTTTTCATACTGTTGTTCTGCCCATATCACCTACCAGGAGTTTTATAGCAAGAAAATCAACAGTTAAACAGCCACCTCTGGTGTAATCATCTTCCCTCTAACTAGCTCTAGTATTCTCTCCATCAGTGTTTTCACCTGACTACAGATCACACTGGCAGCTCAGTGAGAATAATGGCTTGCCCTCTGGGGAGATCACCATTTCCTCTATTACGGTAAAGTGTGCCTTTACGAGGAGGAGAAGTAGTCAGTGAAGTGATGGTTCCCTCAAATTATTGACACTGTGATTCCAGTGGAAGTAAAAGTTCAGCCTGCTTTCATCAGCAAATGGACCATAATACCCGTTTTTATATTGAGGTTCCAGGGTTCCATAGCTGAAAATTCGTCCATTTGCACAGAATGAGTCAACAAGCTAAGAGATCTCAGAGACTGCTGTTATGTTGCTCTTACAGCCTAATTTCTCTTTCTTTATTCACAAAAATAGAAATTGCAGATGTGACAAAAGACGGGTAAGGTACTGTGTCTTTGCCGATTCAAAATTCTGGCTCCCCTGTGCTTCAGCCTTCTGCTTAAGAATATTTAATATGAGAAACAGATCTGGGATGATGGATGAGCCCTGCTGACCATGCACACTTATCATTAATTTCATTTCATGTATTATGCAAGGAGATCTGACAATACAAAAATTACCTTTCCAACATTTATAGCTTAATCCTGTTATACTTGAGGCCCCAAGAGGTGAGGGGCTGCCTTGTGGTTATATTCATTATGAGATGCTACTGTGCTCTGATTCTGCTGAGCAACATGACTGTTTTCTACCCAAAACATATCCTCTCTTTCGTACATATGATGATAGTCCAGTGTGTGATAGGATATTGCTAATGTGAGAATACTAATGAGTCAGATCCAAAAATAAAAACTGAGAAATAATTTGCAGCTAAAGGATAAAACTGTCCAGTAAGACCATCCTGAATTTCCAATTCGAAAACATACTGCAAAACTATTATAAACATTGGGAGGGACTTGAGGGTTGGAAATTAGTCATTACAATTTATTTTTAAAGTGCCTGTATTTTCAAGCTTAATTTTTTTGGCTTAAAATACCTCAACACTTGGAATATACTGCCTGCCATCTGAGTTGGTCTTTGGAAGCTGGCTACTAGAGAATAAGTACTAATCTTTGAGGGAAAGAGTCACTTACAGTTAGAGGTTTCATTAACAGACTTATGGATAGTGTATTGGTGCACTTCAGAGTGCTAATTTGGAAGAATATTATCCCTATCAAAAAAAAAGGCAATAAAATGAAAATCAAGAGCATTTTTTAAAAAGTGGAATAAAAGAAGAGGCACTCTGCCATCTGATCAGGTAAACAACCAATTGGTGGAAACAGAGTTATGATTAATGTCATTAACCCCAAGTCTCATATTAGTCTCTGTAAGAGCAGACCAAATGGAAGAGAGCAAATTGTATATATAGTAAGTATCATGTACTTAATGGTAAATAATCCTCTTGGGACTTAATGCCCTTTGAAAAGGGCATTAAAAAGCATCTAGTCCAACCTTCCACTTCAAGCTTCAATGGATTCTAGAATTTTTCCTGAAATTAAATTATTCTGGGGATAACTTTCATAGGATTATATAGACTCCCTTCTAATAAAGTTATGCTAGAGAGTAAATTCTTAGCTCTTCTTCACTATGTTTTGCAATTTCTCCCCCAAGTCAATTACTAAGGAATTACAAGTCAATTATCTAAAGAATAGAACTGGGCCATCTGTTCATTTTAGTGAGATACTTTGAATAATAACAGTTATATCTGCTTCACTCTATCCAGTTTTCTCCTGTGAAGATGAGAAGGGAGCTCAGTTTGACTTCCTTGTACATTAATGTCAGGCATGGATTTAGGCAGACAAGGAAATAGTTCTCGTTTTTTTGTCCAAAGACTAAGCCTAGCTAGAGTACTGAAGTTGTCATACTTTCAGAGCCCATATACAATTAACCATCTGCCCTGGGACAGTGAAGGGAAGATTTTATTGGACAAGAAACTTTTAACATGATGTTAAGGGCCTCTGCTTAGGTCTGTCCCTTCTAAGCCATTTACTTGAGTAAAAGCCAGCAATGGTTTATGAGCTGCGGGTTGCTGCCCATGGTCCTGATACAACGTTCTTGGTCTGGGTTAGGTTGCTGCTTTCATGTTGGAACACTGGTAACCCAGGCCCAGTCATTTGCTAACCTCATAATTTGTCTTCCTTTTCCTCTTCTTTAAAAAATTCTATCAGATGCATAACAAAGTAGCAAATTATTTTACAGCGATTGTGAATTCCATGAACTTTCAACAATTTTAGCCCTGTTTTGTCACTTTTACTTTTCTTTATGGGAAGTTGAACATGTATGTTTTATCTCTTACAAAGCTTTCATAATTCTTGAGAATGTCCTAGACAACAGAAATCATGTATGCAGATATCAGGCTTCCCAGGATAAATTTTCATCAGTATGGCATATTATTGAGAAAAGGCAAATTTTTTTCAAATTTTACTTCAAATTTTTATTTCATATCAGCATTTCTATTGATGTTTATGACCTCGAAAACAGACTTCAAAAAGACCCTGAGGGATGGGATGGGGAGGGATGTGGGAGGAGGGGTTTAGGATGGGGACCACATGCACACCCATGGCTGATTCATGTCAATGTATGGCAAAAGCCACTACAATAGTGTAATTAGCCTCCAGTTAAAATAAACAAATTAATTTTAAAAAATCAAAAGGTATATTAGATATACATGAAATTAGCCCCACACTTAACCTGTGTTCATTCTAGACTTTTCCTGCTGGTACCAAATCATTGAATATGTATACAAACCAGAATAAAAGGAGATTAAATACTCTGGGTCAGATAATACAATACTTATGGAAACATTTACCTCCTGAAGACATCGATTTAAAACTCTCTCAAAAACACTAGTTCCCTATCTAACCAAATCAGATAGAAACAGCAGAATGTATTTTCAGATAACACTGAAATGTTATTAAGAAGGAATTTCTGTATTATATTTGTTTGGCATCATTACATTGGATATCAAAATGCTTGGTACATAGATAGCCGTATAATAAAAGGATGTTGATTGATTGTTTTGTCAAACAGTTCATTAGCGCTGCCACTTGATTCTCAGGATTCATTTTCCTGCTCTTAGACTGAATTTGTGAACTGGTATTATATAGTTCATATATATGTGTGTGTATGTGTGTCTGTATGTGTCTGTACATATATACACACATATAATGTACATATATACACACATATAATGTACAACCAATTAGATTCAGTTATTATTAGGTGCATTTATAACCCTATGGAAATGATAAGAAACACTACAGATAAATAATTGTGAAAACAAGAAAAAAGAATAATACTCGCTTTTGTTCTTGTTAGCAAGCACAAAGAAAGCAGATAAGTCAGGTTACTGGCTTGAAGACAAATGTACAACACTTACACGATCATCGTCAGACAATCTCTTAGTGATGTGAAGGGCACTCCTTCGAGACCTCTGAGGATGGTTTCTGTGTTTGAATAAGTAGTGATTTTCAAGTGATCCGATCTATAAAAGAAAAAATTAAAATAAACATCCTCTTTCCAAAATAAGTGTGTATAGGTCAGATTGAAACCCAGCTAAGTTGCAAACAGGCAATTTTTATTAAGTGCATTTCTTGTACTTGAAGGTAACCTTTTTCTTGATGAGGAAGACACTGTTAGAAGCCTTCCCTTTCTTCTTAGTCTGTTCAGTGAGATGAGCTTCCCAATATTATCACTTGGGGTCACAGCATTCTTAAGGGCTGATGATGCTTCTGTCTTTCATATTTCAGAGAAACCACATTTTCTTTTCTAGGTGATGTTATTGTGTAGATAGACATTTCTAAAAAATATATTCACTTTATAAAATGTATCCTGTCAGAGAACGATACTGTGTAGAAAGCAGGAAACCTCTTTGGTACTATACATGTGTAGTGCCACACTCAGCTAGAACAATTTGTTGTTATAAAATACAGCGATTGAATCCATAGTGATGATTGTTATAAGCTACTAGTAATGACTACTTGACTTTCCAGTAGTTCAGGTATTCCACCTTAGAGTGTGTAAATTTCTCTAGATGACTATCAACACATTTGGTATCAATACAAATGGTCCATTTAGAGCTAAGTTCATTATTCTTTTAAGATAATTTCCCTTTATTCCAAATAGTATTTACTTTGAGCCTACTAAATTCTGTAGATGCCCTGTATTTTTTTTAATTGAAACAAGCAATTGACAATGGGTTATTTCAGAATTACTTTCTTTAAATTAATGTTTCTCATCAGCTGGAGACTTTTTTCGTGAGATGTTTAGGTCCTGCGCCAAGCCTGAATCTCTGGGAGTGAATCTGCTATAAGCTTTACGTGGAGCTGGGGAGAGAGACTAGTAGCCTTAAGAAAGATCACCAGTGCTTAGCTCTGTTTCTGCTATCAGTTGGTTTTGCCTTTTGTCATCCCCTCCCCATCCTAGCTTTATCTTCAGGCCTTAAGAAGTTCAAGATGGTGATGCATCTAAGTGTAAACAAAGGAAGAAATAAACAGAACCAGGAAAGCACCATCGGTCTTTTATAAGGAATTAGTATTTTAAAAACATTTATTAGTAATGTCATTTAACTGGAAGTATGTGTATGCAAGTCATATGCAATTCTAGGTAGGTTTTCTCATTCTTTTCTAAAGTTTCTTGTTACTCTGCCACCCCTTCCTTGAAGATCCTACCAACAGTACTGATTTACTGTTATTTATTTGTTTATTGGGACTTGTGATTTTAAAAAGCAGTTCCCACGATGAATGGTCTGGGTTTGGATGAATGTCTGAGGCTAATAGGTAAGAAAAGGAAGAGGGAGTTATTTTTTGCTCTCTCCTCCAGTCTCCTTCCACACAGTTACCAATGTTATTTAGCTTTAGTCCAAAAGATTAAGTTCCCAGGGTTTGTTTGTTTTTTTCTCCTTCATAGGACACACAAGATGTCCATGGTGCCCACAGTACCTACCAGTACAGTTCTACCCACTACTCACTCTCTTTTTAGACTCCAAGAATTCCTTGCAGTTTCCTGACTTCTAAATAAGTCACTTTCTTTGTATCTCCCTGGTTTCCCATAAGCCATTTTCTATGCCTTGAGTGCCTTCCCCAATCTCATTGTGTTCCCACCTTTGACTCTTCTTCCTAAACCCTGTGCAAATGTTTCCTCCTTGGATTGTCTTCTTTCCCCTCTCCCCAATTCCCTTCCATCTTCAATCTTTCAATCAAGACTCCAGGAACAGTTTCTGTTGCTATACCAATTACTTGCAATTGCAATCATTTATTTTTAAATCAGTCTCTAGACTCTTGGTTCCTTGAAGGCTTCTTTTCCTCCTATTCCTTAGCCCCCAACACAGAGCCTAGCACAGAATAAGGACTTGGCAAAAGCAAAAGTATTGGTCTGCTACTGGTACACAGAGAAGAGAAGTCAATATGGGCATTGACTTTTGTGCTGGGCATTTCAGGCAGTTTGGCTCATAAAGTTGGAGCATGAAGCCTCTGGCAAGGGAAGCACATTCTCCAGAGGATTTGAATCTATGGAATCGCAACGCCCACACCGATTACTCATCCTTGACTTCAACTGCATCTCTACCACCACCTCTAGAAAAAACGCGCCAAAATGTTTTACAACTCCCTCCTCCCTCATTTCAACGAACAACTTAACAAGGTAAGAAACAAGGGCTTGATTCTGAGCCAAGGGAAAGGAAAGCTTTCATGAGAATTCACAGCCCCCTACATAATGGCTCAATGCCCGTACCCCCCAGCTATTTATTAACCCAGTCCTCACTTGAGCGGGCAACAGTTTCTTTCCCCCCATCCTCCCATATGGAAACCCCTGGGAAGCTAAAACACATTTGGCTGAGGAACAGAAAGAAATCCTTTCCCCACCGGCACCTCGGCAGCCTGACCCTTCAGGGGAACTGACCGAGCGAAGTTGTGAGGCTCAGACTTTGCAAGTTTCCAGTGAGAGTCCGGAGCTTGCAGTAGAGGGCTGGAGAGTTGGTCCCATCCCTCTCACCCACCTCATCTACTACTCCGAAACCCCCAGCCCCGGGTTGTGAGTTGAGGCCACTGGCACTCTCCAGAGAGAGCTGAGCCGTGGGCGTATCTGAGAAGGCTGCAGCGAACATCTCCAAGCCTACTTGGCCCCTTGCAGCAGGACTTGGATCTGACGCTGCCATATTGAAAAGAAGGAAACAGCCGGCTCCTGACGCAGACCTGCTGAGACCCAGGGGGACTGAGCGCACTGCCTCTCCCTGCCCGGGTGCTGGTTGGTACTAGCCTGCACGCATCTCAAGTTGCGTGAACGACAGTGGAGGGATTTTTCTTCCAAACCGCGCGGGAAACGGATTTCAGTTCCAGAACGGACAACAGCCAAGACTAAGCTGTACCCAGCTGCAGCGGCTGGGTTCTGCCTGGCTGCGCCCAGCCCAAACAATAAATAATGCAAGGCTTCTGCATGCGCGCCAGGGGCGAGAGCCGGAAAAGCTCCTGCTCTTTGCCACTGGGCTCAGGAGAGTGCAATCTGGGACTCTCACTTGGGAGATGGCGCTCCAGTCCCTCCAGTCCCTTCGGGCCCCAGAAAGTTTCTTGAAAGTGCAAACTCTTACCTGACCCAAAAGGTCATAGCCTAGCTCCTGGGCTATCGCCGAGGCTGCCTCAGGTCCCCCGGGGATCTCCGCCGCCCATTCATTCACAAACTGCCTCTTCGCTTTTACACTGTTCATTGCACACCAAGCGCAAAAGAGAGTGAAAGCAGTACACTGCAGAGTCCAGGCTCTTCGCCCCATGGCTCTCACACCGGCTCGCACCCAAGTGGGGAGGGAGGGGAGCGAGAAGAAAGCCAGAGAAACCAGAAATGACCACCCCTTCCACTGCGGGGCTCCGGACCACTTTCGCCCCGGCTTGCTCTGCGATGAGATAAGAGACGCGCAGGAGACGCTGGGCGGTGGCGAGCGCTCCGCGCAGCGTTTCGGTCTCCCTGCCGAGTGGAGCCCCAGCCCTTCCGAGGAGGAATGGAAATGAGTGTTTACACGTCAAATCTACGAAAGCCATCTCTTGACGTCAGATCTACCTGGACTGAGATCTGGATGGTATTCCCGGCGGGGTGGAGAAGCTGCTAAAATAAGCAGCGAGGGATTAAGAAAAGGAAGAAACATTTGCTGGTATTGGTTAAGTCGGCTCCCTTTCCGACTGTAAATTTTGCAGCCGTGAGAAACACCTTCACTTCTCTTTGAGAAGTACCCCCCCCCATTTGAATATAACTATCAAGAATCAAAGACCTGGAGCGCAGCACACTTTCCTTCCCTTTTGTCTCTTTTGTCCATTTTCTTGACCTTTGCTTGATTATCTCCTGTGTGGGGGAAGGGAGAGAGGAGGATTTTTACAACGACTCTGTGGATATCAGCACCTGCTATGAAGAACAGGGCCTTTCCATCTTTCAAATGGGACAGTGGCTGGGAAGGCAGAGACCAGAAGGGAAGCTTCTGACCTAATTTGCCCAAGAGAATGAGCACCTCTGGGAAGACAATGTTAAAGCAACATTTTAAAGAACGTATTTTTAACCATTCAAGACACCTTAGTTAACAAGTTTACATCCGTCTCTCCTCTGTTTCTTAACCTCAGTAAAACAATATCTAAAATTATGTCTCGGATATTGCAGCACCCACTACCACCCACTTTACAGTCTTTATCAGAAAAAAAAAAACGATTAATCACATTATTTTAAATTTTTATTTATTTTTATCATACAGTTTTTTAAAAGTTTCATTTATTAACAAGGAAGTGTACCCAAGTAGTATTGTGTTAATTCAGAGAGAGGAAGAGTAGGTTTCATTTACCCTGAAATTTCCATTCTTCCTTCAGGAGACCTTTCACTTTGGTGTTGAACTGAAACTGTGCCATTACTTTCCCATAAGAGGCACAATTTCTTTTGGTGGAAGAGTGTTTTCTTATGGAAAGAGAATAAGAAGATATCTAAATGGTCCTCTATCCCAGAAAAGGGAAGTGGGTACAGTGTATTGTGGCTGAACCTTTTCTGATCCTGAGAAGTTGAGCCTGGTGGTAAATGCTAGGGTCTCTCTGCATTCAGCACCAAGGAGTGGACAGCGCCACCAGCTCTTGCCTGCGGGAGCTCGGCTTCTGAGTTCCAAGAATCGCCGTCTCCCCAAGAATCAAACTATTTCCTTTTGACTGGTACCATCCCCCTCTTTAAAAAGGAAAAACAGGAACTTGACCACAAGGGAAAAGTATGGTTAGGTCATGATCGTGACTAAATTGCACTGGAATTCTCGGGAACACAATGCACTCAGCCCCAAAATAAAATTGCAGGGGATTCAAAGTCTTGCCCGATGAAGGTTTTTTCTTCCTTGTTTTTCTTTTTAAAGCTCCCAACCGCTGGGGGGCGCAGCCTATTCTAGAGAAAAGAGAAAAGTGTTAAGAGTGGGAGAAAGCATAAGCGCTTGTGGAGAAAGGAAGCAAGAGATAACTCTTGATAGAAAGCAAATGAAATGGAGGCTTGGTGGAGGATAAGGCTAATAATGATTTTTCATTTGCCTCCATGTTTTCAGAAATGTGGAGGAGATCAATAATTTCTTTAAACATAAAGCTTCTTAATGAGAACAAATGCCAATGTTAATAAACCATGTGATGCAGTTAAGTCTATTACAATAATGTAACTCTCACATGAAGTGCTGTAGAATGGACTCAGATTGATAGTTTTTCTGTTGGCACTGTAAATTCACATGTGTGAGTATTGATGGCTAGATGAGCTGTCTTTTCGTATCTCAGCTGAGTTGTGGACTCAAGCTGTCTAGGGTATTTCATTGTTACAGCAGACAGATGCTAACTGTGTGCTAGCAAAACAAGAGAAATTTGTTGCAAATGTTTAATAATGGTAGGAATAGTTAGAACAGGAACATGTTTGCCCTTATTATTCTTCAAGTAAATCAGTTGGAAGTTCAAGTAAATCATTAAGGAGGCCAGTGTCTCATTAATGAATCATTTATCTTAAATGGAGCACTCTACGCACCTGGAATAAACATTAGGTTGATATACTTAAAAGTGCATACTAAATTCTCACAGTAGAAAGATAATATCCCCATCCAAATATATATATATCAGTAATTTACTTTGAAATTCTCTGAATTTTATCTTGGGCTTCCCTGGTGGCTCAGAGGTTAAAGCATCTGCCTGCAATGCGGGAGACATGGATTCGATCCCTGGATCGGGAAGATCCCTTGGAGAAGGAAATGGCAACCCGCTCCAGTATTCTTGCCTGGAGAATCCCATGGACGGAGGAGCCTGGTTGACTACAGTCCACGGGGTCGCAAAGGGTCGGACACGACTGAGCGACTTCACTTCACTTCACTTCACTTTTAATTGCCACAGTTTCTGGGATGCAGAAGGGATGAATGTTTGCTGAGGCTAGGGGTGCAAATATAGATGTAGGAGTCATCTTAAATTTGTCATATCAAGGGCTAACCCTGTCCTGCTATGTAGATCATAGTAATAACCTCCAAGCCCATCACTGTCATATTTTATATCATGAATTAGAAGTCTCAATTATCACCCTTAAGTTGGTTTTAATAGCATTTAGTTCATCTGATTAAAACAGGATAATTCAGAAACTGCAAAGGACTGTTTCTATTATGAATTATCAAGTCTCATGCCTTTCATGACTGCTCCCAACTGCCCAGTGATACAGTTAATCATTTATTAGGTATTCTTGGAGGGCGGTGAGGTATTATAAACAGGAGGTAAAAGATGTTCAGAGATCTGTAGATCACCATATCTCTTTAGTATTAGAAAATAAAAACTTCAAACCTTTTGTTACAGTGAAATAAAGTAGGTATACTAGAGTATACAAAACCATGTACCCAATGATTTATCACAAAGTGAACACCATATAACCATTCAGGTCAAGAAAAAGAGTATTGCCAGCCCTTCAGAGTAATTTTTCAGTTTTTTTTTTTTTTTCAAGAAGCATAGTGGAAGGAGTGAGGAAATAACTTAGGTCTAACATTTTCCAACTGTTATTTGGACTTATATGGTTTCTTTGGGTAAATTTCCAGTTTTTAAAGGAATCACCACACTGTTCTCCATAGTGGCTATACTAGTTTGCATTCCCAACAGTTGTAAGAGGGTTCTCTTTTCTCCACACCCTCTCCAGCATTTATTGCTTGTAGACTTTTAGATAGCAGCCATTCTGACTGGTGTGAAATGGTACCTCATTGTGGTTTTGATTTGCATTTCTCTGACAATGAGTGATGTTGAGCATCTTTTCATGTATTTGTTAGCCACCTGTATGTCTTCTTTGGAGAAATGTCTGTTTAGTTCTTTGGCCCATTTTTTGATTGGGTCATTTATTTTTCTGGAATTGAGCTGCAGGAGTTGCTTGTATATTTTTGAGATTAATTCTTTGTTAGTTGCTTCATTTACTATTATTTTCTCCCATTCTGAAGGCTATCTTTTCACCTTGCTTACAGTTTCCTTTATTGTACAGAAGCTTTTAATTTTAATTGGGTCCCATTTGTTTATTTTTGTTTTTATTTCCAATACTCTGGGAGGTGGGTCACAGAGGATCCTGCTGTGATTTATGTCGGAGAGTGTTTTGCCTATGTTCTCCTCTAGGAGTTTTATAGTTTCTGGTCTTGTTTAGATCTTTAATCCATTTTGAGTTTATTTTTGTGTATGGTGTTAGAAAGTGTTCTAGTTTCATTCTTTTACAAGTGGTTGACCAGTTTTCCCAGCACCACTTGTTAAAGAGATTGTCTTTCATCCATTGTATATTCTTGCCTCCTTTGTCAAAGATAAGGTGTCCATAGGTGCTTGGGTTTATCTCTGGGCTTTCTATTTTGTTCCATTGATCTATATTTCTGTCTTTGTGCCAGTACCATACCGTCTTGATGACTGTGGCTTTGTAGTAGAGCCTGAAGTCAGGCAGGTTGATTCCTCCAGTTCCATTCTTCTTTCTCAAGATTGCTTTGGCTATTTGAGGTTCTTTGTATTTCCATACAAATTGTGAAATTATTTGTTCTAGCTCTGTGAAAAATACCATTGGTAGCTTGATAGGGATTGCATTGAATCTGTAGATTGCTTTGGGTAGTATACTCATTTTCACTATATTGATTCTTCCAATCTATGAACACGGTATATTTCTCCATCTATTTGTATCCTCTTTGATTTCTTTCACCAGTGTTTTATAGTTTTCTATATATAGGTCTTTTGTTTCTTTAGGTAGATATATTCCTAAGTATTTTATTTTTGTTACAATGGTGAATGGAATTGTTTCCTTAATTTCTTTTTCTACTTTCTCATTGTTAGTGTATAGGAATGCAAGGGATTTCTGTGTGTTGATTTTATATCCTGCAACTTTACTATATTCATTGATTAGCTCTAGTAATTTTCTGGTAGAGTCTTTAGGGTTTTCTATGTAGAGGATCATGTCATCTGCAAACAGTGAGAGTTTTACTTCTTCCTTTCCAATCTGGATTCCTTTTATTTCTTTTTCTGCTCTGATTGTTGTGGCCAAAACTTCCAGAACTAAGTTGAATGGTTCACTAGTGGTGAAAGTGGGCACCCTTGTCTTGTTCCTGACTTTAGGGGAAATGCTTTCAATTTTTCACCATTGAGGATAATGTTTGCTGTGGGTTTGTCATAGTGTATGTTCCTTCTATTGCTACTTTCTGGAGGGTTTTTTTATATCATAAATGGATGTTGAATTTTGTCAAAGGCTTTCTCTGCATCTATTGAGATAATCATATGTTTTTTTTTCAATATGTTAATGTGGTGTATTACATTGATTGATTTGCAAATATTGAAGAATCTTTGCATCCCTGGGATAAAGCCCACTTGGTCATGATGTATGATCTTTTTAATATGTTGTTGGATTCTGTTTGCTAGAATTTTGTTAAGGATTTTTGCACCTAAGTTCATCAGTGCTATTGGCCTGTAGTTTTCTTTTTTTGTGGCATCTTTGTCAGGTTTTGGTATTAGGGTGATGGTGGCCTCATAGAATGAGTTTGCAAGTTTACCTTCCTCTGCAGTTTTCTGGAAGAGTTTGAGGAGGATAGATGTTAGCTCTTCTCTAAATTTTTGGTAGAATTCAGCTATGAAGCCATTTGGACCTGGGCTTTTGTTTGCTGGAAGATTTCTGATTACAGTTTCAATTTCCATGCTTGTGATGGGTGTTGGAGAATACTCTTGAGAGTCCCTTGGACTGAACAGAGATCCAACCAGTCCATTCTAAAGGAGATCAGCCCTGGGTGTTCTTTGGAAGGAATGATGCTAACGCTGAAACTCCAGTACTTTTGCCACCTCATAAGAAGAGTTGACTAATTGGAAAAGACTCTGATGCTGGGAGGGATTGGGGGCAGGAGGAAAAGAGGATGACAGAGGATGAGATGGCTGGATGGCATCACCAAATCGATGGACGTGAGTTTGAGTGAATGCTGGGAGATGGTGATGGACAAGGAGGCCTGGCATGCTGCGATTCATGGGGTCACAAAGAGTCGGACACGACTGAGCGACTGAAATGAACCGAACCGAACCGAACTGATGGGTCTGTTAAGATTTTCTATTTCTTCCTGGTTCAGTTTTGGAAAGCTGTACTTTTCTAAGAATTTTTCCACTTCTTCCAAGTTGTCCATTTTATTGGCATATGGTTGCTGATAGTAGTCTCTTATGATCCTTTGCATTTCTGTGTTGTCTATTGTGATACCTCCATTTTCAATTCTAATTTTATTGATTTGATTTTTCTCCCTTTGTTTCTTGATGAGTCTGGCTAATGGTTTTTCAATTTTATTTATCTTCTCAAAGAACCAGCTTTTGGCTTTGTTGATTTTTGCTATGGTCTCTTTTGTTTCTTTTGCCTAATTTCTGCCCTAATTTTTAAGATTTCTTTCCTTCTACTAACCCTGGGGTTCTTCTGCCATATGACCCAGCAATCAGACTGCTGGGCATACACACCAAGGAAACCAGAATTGAAAGAGAAAAGTGTACCCCAATGTTCATCACAGCACTGTTTATAATAGCCAGGACATGTAAGCAACCTAGATGTCCATCAGGAGATGAATGGATAAGAAAGCTGTGATACATATACACAATGGAGTATTACTCAGCCATTAAAAAGAATACATTTGAATCAGTTCTAATGAGGTGATTAAAACTGGAGCCTATTATACAGAGTGAAGTAAGCCAGAAAGAAAAACACCAATACAGTATAATAATGCATATATATGGAATTTAGAAAGATGGCAAAAGAGACACAGATGTATAGAACAGTCTTTTGGACTCTGTGGGAGAGGGCAAGGGTGCGATGATTTGGGAGAATGGCATTGAAACATGTATATTATCATATGTGAAACAAATCGCCAGTCCAGGTTTGATGCATGATACAGGATGCTCGGGGCTGGTGCACTGGGATAACCCAGAGGGATGGGATTGGGAGGGAGGTGGGAGGGGGGTTCAGGATGGGGAACACATGTACACCCATAGTGGATTCATGTCAATGTATGGCAAAACCAATACAATATTGTAAGGTAATTAGCCTCCAATTAAAATAAATAAATTTATATTTTAAAAAGACAAAAAATAGTATCTATATACTAAGACAAGTATGTGATTATTTAGTCTGTAATTATACTAGAGATATTTGTTAACAGAACATATTATAGAGGTAAATCTACCTATAGCAGTATTTTTGTCCCAAATAGAAAATTATAATATTTTCATGACACATGGGGTAAGCTGGAAGACATTTGGGAATATCTGTACAGTACTTACTAAAGCTATTTTTTGCATTTTTAAAAATATGATACAGTTTTGACAAGAAAATACAATATAATATTTGGAGCAATATATTAAAATTGAATAACTCAAAAATTGAAATATATTAAAATTTTAATAATATATTAAATTAAAAACTGTAAATGTACTTCCACCAGTGTAACCATTTAATCTCAGATTTTATGCTTAGAAGCCTATATCATTTCTAATCAAAACATTCCAGTGTCAGTCTTTTTGAATTGTTTATGGCTGCTGTCAGTTAAAAAACAATTTTGTAGAAGAGAATAAAAATTTTGAAACAACTTTTACAATCACTAAAAGTTTGCAACATTTGATCTTAAATATAGCAATTCTTCCTTTTAGCTCCTTGCCAAATTTGCCTTAGGAATTTCATAAGAGGTTGCTGTAAATTTAGAATTCACCTAAATTTTATAAAGTATTACAAAATCATTTTTCCAAATTGAAAAATACACGTGCCTTTTAGAAATGTTACCATGAACCTACTTTGCCACAAATGGATAAAGGTATTTAATGCATGGGAAGACGGACATTGGTGCCATTGCCTAAAGATATACCTGCCAAAAGCTTCTTTCTCATTGTCTAACCTCCCATGGCCAAATTTTGGTGGGACTGCTATGCTAATTAAGCACTTAAGACATGAACTTCTCCAACAGGTCCACAGTTCCTTCTCCTAAGATAAAAACGGACGTGCTTGCAGCAAGTTGCTGAAGGTGATAACAAGATAGACGCTCAGCTTGGTTGAGCTCACTCTCTTGAGGCCAAGACCAATGAGTGCTAGGTGTCACTCACTAATCATGATTGACTAATTGCTGACCTGGTTGAATCTTCTCCCCAGGAGCTTTGTTGAGCTGCTTGCCTGGCCCTCCCAAAGGATGAAAAGACCAAATATCTTGAAGCACATCTATAATCCTACAGGCTAGGAAGTTCTATCTACAGGAATGAAGGTAAGAGGATAATAAAGCAAAGTCTGTACACTGAAAGGCTCCAGAGTGGATGAGTAATTATAAAGGATTTATTGAGTGAACTGGACAAAGTACTGAATTTAATACAAAGTTGAATCCTTAAAATTGAAGAAATGAGTGCTATTAATTCCAATTATTGAACATGACTTGTCACTTCTAGTGAAAGTAGATAATTAAATGTAGTCATGTACAAATATTTATTAATATTTCTTTTTTCACTTTAGAATGGGGTCCTTAAAAATTTGCATTTACTGAGAAAGTTTTGAATTCCAGGCAATGCTCTTGCTTCCTCTGTGCTCTCAAACAGTACCATTTTCATATGGAAAACACAGAATATAATTGCTTTTGCTGTTCCTGAAGTGTATTTTTTTTTTTTTTTAGTGAAAATTATAGACTGTCAGTATCAAAAAGTAATCTTAGCAGTTATCTGGTTCCTTGCTTCTCAGAGTGTGGTTCACATACTACATGATAGGCACCTCTTTGGAGCTTTTTAGAAATTCATTTGGTCTATCAACCCCCACACCAACACTACTGAATCAGAACTGGTTTTTCTAATGAGTCCATGTTGATTCATATACAATTAAAGTTTGAGAAGCATTGATCTAGTTAACACATTCTTAAATATATGAAACTCCTAAGGAATATTCCTTTTTACCATTGAGAATGACATTAACAATGGTTTTGTCATATATGACCTTTTTTGTGTTGGGATAAGTTTCCTCTATTCTCACTTTCTGGAGAGCTTTTTATCATGAATCAATATTGATTTTTTTCAAAAGCTTTTTGTGCATCTGTTGATATGATCATATGGTTTTCATTCTTCACTTTGTTAATGTGGTGTTTCACATTGATTGATTTATGGATATTAAGGAATTCTTGCATCCCTGAGATAAATCCCACTTGATTGTGATATATGATCCTTTTAGTGTATTGTTGGATTCAGTTTTGTTGAGTATTTTTGCATCTATGTTCATCAGTGATACTGGCCTATAATTTTATTATTTCTGTGTTATCTTTGGTTTTGGTATCAAGGTAATGGTAACCTCATAGAATGAGCTTGAGTTTTCCTTCCTCTGTGATTTTTGGAAGAGTTTCAGAAGGGTAGGTGTTAACTGTTCTCTAAATGTTTAATAGAATTCACCTGTGAAGCTATGTAATCCTGGACTTTTGTTTGTTGGAAGTTTTAAAATCACTGTTTCAATTTCAGTACTTGGGATTGGTCTGTTCATATTTTCTATTTCTTCCTGGTTCAGTCCTGGGAGGTTTTATCTTTTTTAAGAATTTGTCTATTTCTTCCAGGTTGTCCATCTTATGCATGTAGTTATTTGTAGTAGTCTCATGATTCTTTTAATTGCTGTAGTGTCAGCCGTAACTTCAAATTTTACCAATTTGAGTGGATAAAAAATACATGGTGCAAATAAACAATGAAATATTACTTACCTATAAAAATAAAATAACTCCATGAGTCTAGAGATTATCATAACAAGTGAAGTAACTCAGAGAAAGACATGCATGTGATATCACTCATGTGTGGACTCTAATAAACAAATAAAGATAAAAATGAACTTATTTACAAAACAGAAGCAGACTTACAGATATCGAGAACAAACTTATGGTTACCAAAGTGGAAATGGAGAGGGTAAATCAGGAGCTTGAGATGAATGCATATACTCTACTATGTGTAAGACAGAGAACCAGCAAGGACCTACTGTGTAGCACAGGGAACTCTACTCAATACTCTGTGATAACCTATGTGAGAAAAGAATCTAAAAAAATAAATAAATGTGCATATATAACTGAGTCACTTTGCTGTACAGCTGAAACTAACACAACATTGTAGATCAACTATATGCCAATAAAATTAGAAATTTTTAAAAAGGAATATTTCTATCAAATAGGTAATTCAGACTCTCCCAAAACAGCCTATTCTTTGGTTTGGGTTAGCTCAAATGGTTACAAAACCTTTCCTTATAATGACATAAATCTTTGCTCATTTTTTTCCTCCAGTCATGCTAATTTTTCCCTACTGCACCACACTGGTAGGCATTAAGCTCTTTTTTGTGTGTGACAGCTTTTCTGATTTGGAAGACAGATTTATTATGTCTTGTCTAAGTATTCTTACTTTGGGTTAAACATTCTCAATCTGTTTTAATGATTTAGCATTCTGGTTACTCTTGTCTGAACAGGATCTTTTAAACATACTTTTAAAAATATAGCACCCAGAATTAAATGTAATATAGTCAGCCAAACCTGTGTTGATTAGAGCAAGAATTTCACCTCTTTCTCGAAACTATCCCTCTGCCACGATAGCATAAAACTGAGTTAGCTTTACTTTTTCCTTGTTGAACAAATAGTTTACAATAATCTCTGTTTATAGTCACATGTGCTATTAAGCCACATTTCCGCCCTGATTTGCACAGTTTTTGTGTTCTTGTTATCTGTGTATATGGTTGTAGGATGTTTGGAATCTTGATTTTATCATCCATTGATTTGCTCTGAGCTTTATGGTATATACAAATGAAGTCAGCTTTCTATTAGTAGTTTTGTTCAGGTTATTAATAAAAAGATTTAAGTTAGTTAATTTATTGAAAGAGAAAAGATAGAACTACTAGAAACTTCCTTACAAGTTAATTTAATAATAGTATGCTTTAGAAGCAGTTTCAACTTTCCCTCACCAGTGACTGTTCCAAAGAGTAGCAGAGGACCTTGTTACATGTTATGTAGAAGTCTAGATATACAGTTTCTATAGGATTGACTCTCTCCATGTCATGCTGCATGTCAGTGATCAAAATTTATTTTGTGAGTAATTCAAACCAAAACTTTAATAATTTGATCTGGAATTGATGATTGCCCATTGATCTAGTTCATAAAACTTACTTTCTTTTCATTCTTGGAACTGAGAATTTTTGATCAGCTCATCTTTCAGCACTGATCTTTATTCTGCCTTCTAATATTCCTCAGTGATCTTTGACACTGATTCAGGTGTCTCCCTTTTATAATGAATTTATTCTTCATCGACATTTACCCATATTATCTGTCCCCTCCCCTTGAATTAGTCCCAGGGAGTAGTGGTATACAACAGAAGTCATCTTGGATGAATCAAAATTATTTGGGTTTCAAAAGACAAAGAGCTGTGTCCTAACTAAAATAGCTTAAATATATTGGGTTATGTTATTAAAGCATGAAAAATGAAATATAGAACTGGCCCAAGGGACTGGAATCAGAGACTTAAATAGCTTTCATCAAGTGCCCTCCTCACCCCCTCTCTCATTTCTTAGCTTCTACATCTTCATAGTTCTCATTTCTCAAGCTTTTCCACAGGGTGACATATGTGACCACTGGCACTTCTGAGATCACAGCTTTTGAGTTCATAATATAAGGGGGGGAAAAGGATTTCCTTTCAGTCCTCAGTGTGAAAGTCCCAGAGCAAAACTGTGGGTGCTAGGCTTCACTGATACTGATACCTTCACCCTGGGCCAGTCAGTGTGTTCTGATTGGCTAGATGTAGACCATGTGACCAACAATGTATTTGAAAGTGTAAGAAGGGTATTAGTTTTAGTATGACTTGTAGTTACATCATTATTTCAGTGGTTTCAGTAAGGAAAGAGCAATTCCCCAAAGAAAGGGTGAAGTGGAGGTTTGTATAATAAAGAAAGGAAAAGTGTTTGGAAACAAAAGGAAGTTCCCATAATAAAAAAAGAAAAAAAAAGTCTAGAAACATAAAAAAATCACCATGCCCTTCAGCAGACAGAAAGCAAGTAAAAAATAGTCATTGACAATCCATACTTTCCCATTCTGTGGTATTATCTCTCCTGTGGTTCATGCATTTAAGCATTGTTCAACATTTAAAAGCAAATACTGATGTTGAATTAGTTAATTTAGATAATATAAATATAACATGTAGTAGATTTAAATCCTTTTAAATTTTTAAAAAAGACTTAGGGATGAGGTTATAAAAACAAGATCTTTTCTAGCTTTTCATCTTGAAGTAATTTTAGATTTAAAAAAAGTTGTAAAGACAGTATATAGGGCTCATTTATATTTCACTCAGCTTTCCCATATTATGTATCTATGGTACTAGTTAGCTAAACCAAGACATTACCATTGGTATACTACTATTAGCTATTCTAAAGAGCTTCTTCAAATTTCTCATGATTAGGTTAGAATTATGCTTTTTTTTTTTTTTTTAGTAGGAAGTGATGTTATGTTATTTTCACTGCTGGTGTCAGGAGGTACAGATATCCACATGTCTAAATTACTAGAGATGCTGTTTCTGATCACTTGAATAAAGTGACATTGTCCAGATTATTCTCCACTACAAAATTACTGTTTGAGAAAGAATATTTCAGTACAAAATTGTTTAAGTCGTGATGAAAAGAACCAAAGTATATTAATAATATCCAGTTTGAGAAAATGAAAATAATTTCACTTCCACAGGCCCTTGTACCTTGTGATCCTCGTTATTTATTATTCCACAAGCCAGAAGATGCTTTTCAGTCTTACTGAGTATATTTCTTACTTGTCATATCTGGGATTAGGCTTGGTCCACTCTTAGAACCACAGTTAGAAACAATTGTTTGAGGGCTGCTTTTCTTTGCCTGTTTACAACAGCTTCAGTCCAGTCCTTCAAGGATTACATTTATTTAAACAACAATCCCAGCGTTCAATGGAAGGAGATGAGAAGCAAAGGAAAAGTTCAGTTCAGTTTCAGTTCATTTCAGTCGCTCAGTCGTGTCCAACTCTTTGTGACCCCATGAATTGCAGCATGCCAAGCCTCCCTGTCCATCACCAACTCCTAGAGTTCACTCAAACTCACGTCCATCGAGTTGGTGATGCCATCCAGCCATCTCATCCTCTGTTGTCCCCTTCTCCTCCTGCCCCCAATCCCTCCCAGCATCAGGGTCTTTTCTAATGAGTCAACTCTTCGCATGAGATGGCCAAAGTATTGGAGTTTCAGCTTTAGCATCAGTCCTTCCAAAGAACACCCAGGGCTGATCTCCTTTAGAATGGACTGGTTGGATCTCCTTTCAGTCCAAGGGACTCTCAAGAGTCTTCTCCAACACCGCAGTTCAAAAGCATCAATACTTTGGTGCTCAGCCTTCATCACAGTCCAACTCTCACATCCTTACATGACCACAAGAAAAACCATAGCCTTGACTAGACAGAACTTTGTTGGCAAAGTAATGTCTCTGCTTTTCAATATGCTATCTAGGTTGGTCATAACTTTCCTTCCAAGGAGTAAGTGTCTTTTAATTTCATGGCTGCAATCACCATCTGCAGTGATTTTGGAGCCCCCAAAAATAAAGTCTGACACTGTTTCCACTGTTTCCCCATCTATTTCCCATGAAGTGATGGGACCAGATGCCATGATCTTCGTTTTCTGAATGTTGAGCTTTAAGCCAACTTTTTCACTCTCCTCTTTAAGTTAGGTTCAATCTATTACTGTTGTTTATCCCTCAGTGGTCCTGCTAGAAATAGAACCTGAAGATGACCAATCCTACAACTGATGCTGGGGGGTCTTAGATTGCCTCCCACCCTGGCACCGATGTCTCAGTCCTCAGTTGCCTTCCCAGGCCTCTTTGAGCACCACTAACTCACTGCAAAGAGCAAACAGGTCTGTGAAAGTAGAATTGGTCCACCACACATTACTTTAAAATTCTGAGTTGATTTCTGACACTTAAACTTGGGAGTTGTTTAATGCAAAGCTGGTTTTCTGGCTTCTTAAAAAAGACATTAAAAAAAAAAACTAAGAAATACAGGTCTGAATTCCCACCATTATCAGACACTGAGACACAGGGTAAATTTCTGCAATTATGTTTACCTCCGCTTTTTTTTTCTTATGATAAAGTTCAGGTATCCTTGACTCTATCAAAAGTAGGAAAACAAAGCATAGCAGGAGTCAGAGATTTAAAGAAAACTTTGTCTTAAGCTTGACTTATGCAATCAGTTGTGATATCTGCCTGTCTCCTCTGAGCATTTGTGCCTGTACCCTTTTCCCTGAAGCCTCCTGCAGACTCTTTCCTGCATTGTCCAAACCCAGTCACACTGCAGCCATAGCTCTTTACTCACAACAAGGAAGAGGACAACAGGTACAATATCTTAAGCAAACGTGTATTGGCCAGGTCTGGGTTGTTACATGCCAGGGAGAAAGTTATATCCCAGGAAGTAAGGTTATGTCATTTTCACTGCTGGTATCAGGAGGTACAGATATCCACATGTCTAAATTACTAGAGATGCTATCTCTGATCACTTGAGTTAAGTGGCATTGTCCAGATTATTCTCCACTACAAAATTACTATTTGAGAAAGTATATTTTGGTGCAAAAATAATTGTGGCCAAAAGTTCCTTCCCAGCCCACAAATTTGGGAAAGAGATGGACTTCTGTGTGTGTGTGTGTGTGTGTGTGTGTGTGTGTGTGTGTGTGTGTGT